>NC_056503.1:45085595-45107714 GCF_014905685.2 Nematolebias whitei
CACACACACAAACTTAACATTTCTGAGTCAAGCTCTTCTCTGCTGATTTAATTCCTGCGCGTTTTTGCTCCTGCTGCTCCTGTTGCTCCAACCTACAACTGCCTTCTTGGTTGTACAACTAAGCACAATCCATCCATCCATTTATTTTATGAAATTAAATTGGACTGTCTTTTCAACATTTTGATCACTGTTATTTTGACAAATTAGCGCCGTTGTTTTGATATATGATTAATGTGAATAATACACATCAAACATTTCTCTCATATTTTTTTTGTACTGTAGATGAGCTTTTTTTATTTATTATTTCTGAAACTTATGCGTGAGTTCACATCAGAAGTTATGTGCGCTCTGTAGAGCTGTCTGTAGATGCTACTGTGCATAAGGTACGGCAAGCCAAGTGGCCCATTAATAGCCACTTTTACCACATGCCTGTCTATTAATGGGTCACTTGGCTTGCCATATTGATGAAGACACTTCATTCTCGCAGGACATGCCGTCCACCTCTCTGCTGGACAGGAGCGTGTGCATGTGCTGGTGCATCTGCTGCAGCTACAATATCCACTCCACAGACTGGGCAACGTCTCCCCTCTTTGTATTTTTAATAAATAATCAAAATAAAAATGTGTGATGACTTTGGACTTTTAGGGGTTGAGATTTGAGTTGCCGGATCCAAGCAAACAGTTTCCGTAATGCACTCGGTCAAAATGAGAGGGTTCCCGCATCTTGTTCCGGCAGGATCCGGCTCAAATTAAGCACTGATTGCAGCACACCAAAAGACTTGAAAAATATGCCAGGACTATATTTTTTGCACATAAATGCACCTAGCCTCCTTCGTAAAATGATATGTTGACGATTTGGGTTTGTTCAACTGGTGCCAATGTAATTGTTATCTCTGAAACTTGGTTATCTTAATCAGTTTTGGTTAAAGATGTGTCAATTGACTGATTTAATATTTTTCATTCTTATCGCCAAAGAAAGTGTGATGCTGTTGCAATTTATATCAGATTCAGCCTGGATTCTCATTTGATGGCTGCAAAACAATCCCTAATCAATTTTAAATCTTGGCATTAAACATTAATAAGCATGGTGATCAGCCATTAACTGCTGCCTGTCAGCAACTTCTGAAACCCTATTGTCATTAACAGACTTCCTAACGAATTTACATTTCAATTAAATTGTCCTAGTTGGTGATTTTAATTTAGACTGGCTGTCTCCAGTTTCTGAGGGATTTAAAAAATGTTGTTTGCCATTCAATCTCAGTGAAATCATTGACACTCCCACTCGTCCAAACAGTAAATGTCCAAGAAGATTGTCTATTTTAGATCTCTTTATATCAAATATGCCTCATATTTTCTGTTTTGGGTGTTTTTGCAGACAATATGAGTGATCACTGTGGTGTTACTGCCATTAGGGATTTTAAATCGCCTAGTTTCATACCTAGATTAATTCTAAAAAGTAATATGAAACATTTTCGTGAATAGGGCTTCATTTGGGACCTGTTCCATTTTGACTGGCATCGTATTTTACTAATTGACAACGTGAATTTTACTTGGAACTATTTTCACACTAGTTTCAGCCACTTGGTAAATAAACGCCCCTTTTTGCCAGTTCAGAATAGAAGGATGAGACAGCCCCTTATCTCTCCTGTACAGGAGAGATCAGCTTTGGGCAACATCAAGACAGTCTGTTTCAGACACTGATTGGTTGCAGTTTTGACAGCTGTGTTGTACAGCTTCCATCAAAGCTGCAAAACATAACTAATTCCTATCTCAGACCTCCAAAGATCTAAATGACCCTAAAAGATTCGGTAAAACTATCAAATCACTCTGGCAGCTCCCATTCATCTGACCTGCCACCACTTTGTTCCCGTGTCAAATAAGCATTAGATCCTAAATTGTTTTAATAGACACGTTGTTGCTTTTAGCTCCTTGTTTGCCACAGATACTAATGGGAAACTAGCTACTTCTCCTTTAAGCCAAACATATACAAATCAAACTACTCCTACAAGTCAATCTTCAGTAAACCACACCTTTTCATCCTCACTGTTTTCTGTTAATGAAGTAAATAAACTGTTAATACACTGCCTGGTCAAAATAAAAGTCGCCACCTGGATTTAACTAAGCAAATAGGTACGGGCCTCCTATTGAATAATTTCTGCATGGGTGATTATCTTTCAGTTGGCAACAAGTTATTTAACCCCAACTGGTGCAATGAGTTGCTTCTCATTTCTTAAACAACCATGTCGAAAGACACATCGCTTGGTCGTGGAAACGATGCCAGTCTGTTTGAGAATGGTCAAATCATTGGCATGCATCAATCAAAGAAAACATCTAAGGAGATTACAGAAACTACTAAAATTGGCTTAAGAACTGCCCAATGCATTATTAAAAACTGGAAGGATAGTGGGGAGCCATTGGCTTCGAGGAAGAAATGTGGCTGGAAAAAAAAATCCTGAATGATCGTGATTGGCGATCACTTAAACATTTGGTGAAATCAAATCAAAGAAAAACAACAGTAGCACTCAGGGCTATGTTTAATAGTGAAAGTAAGAGCATTTCCACATGCACATTGCAAAGGGAACTCAAGGGATTGGGACTGAACAGCTGTGTAGCTGTAAGAAAACCACTAATCAGTGAGGCTAACCGGAAAAAAAGGCTTCAATTTGCTAGTGTAGGGATATAGAGCTTTGGTCCGGGCATCCTTTAACAGGTGTTTACTCTAACCGTAATGTGGACTGGCCTCACCCCACAAATACAGACTCTTTCCAAATAAATAGAATATCATGGAATAGTTGTTTACTTCTATAATAGAATACTGTGAAGACATCAGCCCACACTACTCAGTTTTTTGCATAAAAAAGTAAGAGATTAGGATGACAACAAATCAATCAAAATATGATACTTTCAAAACAATGTCAATCTTCAATACTTGGTTGGGAATCCCTTTGCCTTAATCACTGCCTCGATGTGATGTGGCATTGAGGCAGTTGGCCTGTGGCATTGCCTGGGAGTTATGGAAGCCCAGATTTCCTTGATGCTTGCTGTCAGCTCTTCTTTGTTGTTGGGTCTGGTACCCCTCATTTTCCTCTTAGAATACCCCATAGATTCTCAATGGGGTTTAGGTCCGGCGGGTTGGCTGGCCAGTCGAGCACTGTGGCATGGGCATCAAACCAGGTTTTGGTGCTTCTGGCAGCTTGGGCAGGGGCCAGATCCTGCTGGAAGATAAAATCTGAATCTCTATACAGATCTTCAGCAGAAGGAATCATGAAGTCCTCTAAAACATTCTGGTAAACTGTTGTGGTGATCTTGGATTTAAGAAAGCAGAGTTTACCAACACCTGCACTGGACATTTCACCCCAAATCATGACTGACTGTGGATATTTCACACTGGACCTCAAGCAGAATGGGTTCTGTTCCTCACCCTTCTTCCTCCAAATCCTTGGGCCTTGATTTCCGAATGAAAGGCACACTTTACTTTCATCGGAAAAAAGGACAGAGGAACCCGACAGTTGTAGCTCATTTCCTGGATGCGTCTGAATGTGGTGGTTTTTGAAGCTGTGACTCCCGCCTCATTCCACCCTTTCTGGATCTCTGCCAGATTCTTGAATCTTCTCTGTTTGACAATCTGCTGAAGCCCACAGTCATCTCTTTTGCTGGTGCATCTTCTCCTGCCACATTTTGCTTTTCCACTAGACTTTCCATTGATATGCTTGGACACAGCACTCTGTGAACACCCAGCCTCCTTAGCTATGAATGTTTGTTGCTTACCGATCCTATGGAGGGTATCAATGATGGTCTTCTGGCCAGTTATGCCATGTCTGCAATCTTCCCCATATTGAACCGAACTGAGACAATTTAACCAAACTGAAGCAATTTAATGACACCTGGGGAAACCTGTGCAGGTGCTTTGAGTTTAGTAGATGATTAGTGTGTCACACTCAGTTTCAAACATTCATGCCCTACAAAATTTGGGCTGGTTTCTCCACAGTATTCTAATTTGTTGAAATCCTGTTTTCATGGGTTTCTTGAGCTGGAAGCCCAAATTATGTAAAAATAAATAAGTAAATACAAACCGGATTCCAAAAAAGTTGGGATACTAAACAAATTGTGAATAAAAACTAAATGCAATGATGTAGAGATGGCAAATGTCAATATTTTATTCGTAATATAACATAGATGACAGATCAAAAGTTTAATCTGAGTAAATGTAAAATTTTAAAGGAAAAATATGTTGATTCAAAATTTCACAGTGTCAACAAATCCCAAAAAGTTGGGACAAGTAGCAATAAGTGGCTGTAAAAAGGAAATTGATCATATAACGAACAGCTGGAAGACCAATTAACACTAATTAGGTCAATTGACAACATGATTGGGTATAAAAAGAGTCCGTGTCTCTCAGAAGCCAAGATGGTAAGAGGATCACCAATTCCACCATTGTTGCGCAGAAAGATAGTTCAACAATATCAGAATGGTGTTACCCAGCGTAAAATAGCAAAGATTTTTAAGTTATCATGATCAACCGTGCATAACATCATCAAATGATTCAGAGAATATGGAACAATCGCTGTGCGTAAGGGTCAAGGCCGTAAAACTCTACTGGATGCTCGTGGTCTCCGGGCCCTTAAACATCACTGCACCTCAAACAGGAATGCCACTGTCAAGGAAATAACAGAATGGGCTCAGGAATACTTCCAGAAAGCATTGTCAGTGAACACAATCCACCATGCATCCGCCGTTGCCAGCTGAAACTCTACAGTGCAAAGAGGAAGCCATTTCTAAGCAAGCTCCACAAGCTCAGACGTTTGCACTGGGCCAGGGGTCATTTAAAACGGAGTGTGGCAAAATGGAAGACTGTTCTGTGGTCAGATGAGTCACGATTTTTAAGTTCTTTATGAAACACTGGTACGCCATGTCATCCGCACCAGAGAGGACAAGGATAGCCCAAGTTGTTATCAACGCTCCTTTCAGAAGCCTGCATCACTGATGGTATGGGGTTGCATGAGCGCTTGTGGCATGGGCAACTTGCATGTCTGGAAAGGCACCATTAATGCAGAGAACTATGTTCAGGTTCTAGAACAACATATGCTCCCATCTAGACGTCATCTCTTTCAGGGAAGACCCTGCATTTTTCAACACGATAATGCCAGACCACATTCTGCAACAATCACAACATCATGGCTACGTAGGAGAAGGATCCGGGTACTGAAATGGCCAGCCTGCAGTCCAGATCTTTCACCTATAGAGAACATTTGGCGCATCATAAAGAGGAAGGTGCGACAAAGAAGGCCCAAGACGATTGAACAGTTAGAGGCCTGTATTAGACATGAATGGGAGAGCTTTCCTATTTCTAAACTTGAGAAACTGGTCTCCTCTGTCCCCAGATGTCTGTTGAGTGTTGTAAGAAGAAGGGGGGATGCCACACAGTGGTAAAAATGGACTTGTCCCAACTTTTTTGGGATTTGTTGACGCCATGAAATTTGGAAACAACAAATTTTTCCCTTAAAATGATACATTCTCTCAGTTTAAATTTTTGATCTGTGATTTGTGTTCTATTCTGAATAAAATGTTAGATGTTGGCACCTCCACATCATTGCATTCAGTTTTTATTCACAATTTGTTTAGTGTCCCAACTTTTTTGGAATCTGGTTTGTACTTGAAATCGTTTAAATTTTGGGCCCTGAATCTATAATTTATTAAAGATTCATTTTTGAATGAAATTATGGAACTTAAACCACTTTTCCATGATAATCAAATTTTTTGGTAAAGGTCTGTTTATGTTTTACCTGAATTCTTGTAACGAACTTAATTTCTCTCCCTCGAAGAAAAACAAAGAATCTGGTAATTTAAATACAATTCAATTCAGTTTATTTATGTAGCACCAAGCACCAAATCACAACAAAGTTGTCTCAGGGCACTTTACAGGAACATTCACATACATAAAAGCCTATTAGTAAAGTTCTCTATCTAAGGAGACCAGCAGACAAGTTGAATCTTGGCTTCGTCGCAGTCTCCCATCCTGAGCAAATCCAGTGACAACAGTGGAAAGGAAAAACTCCTTTTTAAAAGGAAGAAACCTCCAGCAGAACCAGGCTCAGGACAAGCGGCCATCTGCTTTGACCGGCTGGTTTGAGAGGACAGGAAGGAGAGACAGACAAACATAGAATGGTAGGTCCAGATATAGATCCAGGTGTACCTGAAATACAAAAAACACATGTTAAGGATAGAAAACATACAGAATTAACATTTATCTTTAGTTTGACTTGTGACGATGAAAATTATGGCAAATATGAAATATGAATGAACAGCCAATAGTATTATTTTACAAAGTGAATGATGTAAATATGAAGCCTTTGAGAAGGAGGATAGATTTAATTTGGACAATGGTTCTTGGCGCTTAACGTTAAAATGTAGGCAATCTTATCTCATTGGATTAATGTTTAAACAAAGTTGGCATTTAGCGTTGTTCTCTCATCAGATAGAAGATCCTACCAGGAGGTGTCCATTTCTCTCATTACCACAGTGGATATGATGGCATTGCCGGAGTTTCATGCTGAAGCCAGGTTTTTTTTGCCCAGGGCCATGCAGGGACCAGCAGGGCCTGCACTCTCAAGGTGTTTGAGAATTTTCAGGACGTTCACCATCTCTTCACTAGGACACTTCTTCCATCATGAGACTGTTTTTCTCATGAGAATTCCTTTCAGCTGCCACTTGACGACCTGCCTCATTCAGCTGTTCTAAAACAACTGCTCATTACATCTGTCTGGACAACACTGCTCAGCTGCTTAGAAAACAACTGACTTCAAAAGCCGTTCCCCCTAATTTTTAACCAATCAAAGGGCTTCTCACAGTGGGTGTATCCCAACTGTATAATTAATGTAATTATAGCTCCCTTCTCAAATGTCTAAGAGAATATGTTGGTTTAAATAAAGGTTGAATGAATTAATACCTTTTATTGTCTGTTCAAACAGGTCTCACTTGTAAATGAGTCTTTGAGGCTCAATGTGACTTATCTGTTTAAATAAAGGTTGAATGAAAGATACACAATTGCTTTGTTAGAAAGGAGTGAAATCTTGTTTTACATAAACACCATGTCTTTGAACACAATGCAAGTTTGATCCTAGCAAAATACTGTAAAAACAGTGGGGTGACTTTCAGTCTTTGTTCAACTGAAGTTAACTTCCGTCATTGCCATGATGACCAGTCTCTGTTAATAAGGCCAAGTAAAGTTCTTTGATGAACTTCTCTTCGGGAGACACAATGTCTGATCTAATTATCATATAGTGAGTATGTCAGGGGGTCCAGAGCTGTAGATTTTAATACACACAGAGAAGGGGTAAACAAACAAACTTCCTGTCAGAACAGAATGCCAGTAACTGTCTCAGATTAGCAGAAAGGGTAGGAAGGATGCTGTGTCTCTGAGGAGTTTTGTCTCTGATAAGGCCTTGGCTGGATGTTACATTCCCCCACTTGCGATTTACAACTTGGGTACCTTGTTGGTGAATCACAACAACTTCCTTGCTTTAGGAGTGTTCCAAAGATTCATGGTTGACAGTTCCATGAATGAAACAGGAAGTTGAGGATGTTCCACAAAGTCCAAAAGATGGATAGACAGGGAAACAATAATAAGTATTCCACCTGGTGTCCACAATGTCCTCTGGAGGGCATGGTGAAGTAGACCAAGGATGATGGTGTAGACCAAGGATGATGGTGTGTAGACCAAAGACGATGATGGTGTAGACTGGTTGGTTTGTCTAGTGACTAGTGCCAACTCGGTATACTATTTGTCTATATAATGCGAATAAGTAAAATAAATCTTAAAATGCGTAAGTCTAATGTCAATTCAATTGACAACTAAATTGTTCTAGATTGTTCACGCTGCTCGAGTGCAGCTACAGCGTGCACTCTCAAGACATTATTACCTGCAGTGTTCCCTCAGTGCGGACTGAACTTGGCAAAAGGGCCTTCTACTTCACTCCTATTTCCTAGAATATCTTGCAAAAAGATCTGAAGCTCTCGGCCTTGACCTCTCTAAGTGGCTTTAAAAATCTGTTGGATTCCATGCAAGGACCAATGCAGACATGTTCCTGTTTTTAGTTTTCTACATTTGCCTTATAATCTAGCTGTTTTGCTATTTTTTGCCATCTTATTTTAATTTGTAAAAAATTAAAAAAAATCTGTATGCCTCTTTTATAATTGTCTATTGTTGTCGCTGTTGTCCATTATCATTCTTTGTTGAAATCAGGTCTCTCTTGTAAAAGTCCTCGAGGCTCAATGGGATTAACCTGTCTAAATAAAAGTTGAATGAAAACAAAAGAAAGGTAGAACTTTAAGTTGTCAAGATGGGCTTTAATGTCATTTTGACCACCTGGTGTGGGATCAAAATGAGAAATGTTCTTTGCGATTTTGTCTAATTCACGGTTTGTTGGACCATGTTGGGCTTGAGTTCTCATTTGACTTGGGAATAGTTCAGTCTTCACAACTGTTATTACCAGAGGTTGTCTACAACCTACCAGTGGGGAACAAAGGTCTGTGGGTGTACATACCTGAGGGTCCTTCTGGTCCTTGTTCATCAACTTGAGTTGGATAAGACTGTAGAGGAGGTCCACTTACCCGAGGGGGAGTGTGGAGGTGACTGTAGGCAAGTTGTTCAGGATATCTCCTTATCAGAGGGGATGGGAGACCTCTGAATGAAGGTTATTCAGTGGATATCCTTGTCGGTGGAAGTGAGTGGTAACCCCTGAAAGCAGAGTTGGGACTTAGAACTGGACCTTCTCTAGTTGTTAGTGTTTTAACCTGTTCCTCTAGCTCAGAGATTTACTATAACTTAATTATAACTATTAACTATAGTATTTATCAAAAAGGAAAGTCTTAAGCCTAGTCTTAAAACTGAACAATGTGTCAGCCCAAACAGACCAAAATTGGAAGTTGGTTCCACAAGAGAAGAGCCTGATAACTGAAAGTTCTGCCTCCCATTCTGGTTTTGGAAACTCTAGGAACCGCAAGTAAGCCTGTAGTCTAAGAGTGAAGTTCTCTGTTAGGAAAATATGGAACAATAAGATCTGTAATATAAGATGGAGCTAGGTCAGGGGTGGGCAAACTTTTAGACTCGCAGGCCACACTGAATTATAAAATTGGGCAAAGGGCCGGGCCAGGAACCGATGGATGGAGTGTTTGTGTGACGTTACACCCCAGTGCAATAACAGCTGCCGGGATGCAATTAATTATGGGCGATTCCACCTTCTGTACCACTCAAGCTTACATCACTTACAGTGATTCCTGATGGATGATGCAGTGAAGAAAAATAACATCCTGGTCGGGATTTTTTTCCCTCTTTCACTTAATCCTGGATTCTTTTCAGCAGACATATGTGTTTTCCACTTAAATTTGGTGAAGCGTCCGTTGTGACATTGTCAGTTTTACTCCACAGTAGCTTCATTCTCTCAATGATAGCAGACGGTTATTAAAATCCTCTCCCTGTGTTTTTCCTTTCAGAGACTCCAGGGTCAAAAACACCTCCATTATCTTAAAACTGTTAATACCGCAGATAAAAAATAGGAGTTGAGCATTGTCCTATATTACTATTATCCAGTGCTAACAAATACTGTAACTTAGAGGACTATGCCTATTACCTTATTTTGCTGGCTATATCTTCATCAATCAGTTTGTAGTGAACTAAGCCTCAGGTCAAATCTGGCCCTGAGGGCCTTCCTGGGACAAGAACTGTTACTTCATTGATTTGAGTCCAGAAACACAAAATTAAGTTCATCCAGAGACTTTCTAAGTGTGTCCTGCACTGATCAATTGAAAGAACACTCTCTTTTATTATCATTTCTATTTTACAATATCTTGATAATCAAAAGTGTGTTTAGTTCAAACCATTTTAAATGTTGAAGTGAACTACTCATTTTAAATCAACTGTGAAACAGTATAAATGATTTTTAATCCTCATTCAAAGTAGAAATCAAGTTAATGTTTGTTACAAGAGTAATTATGCATTTTGATTCTCTGTCTGAAATGAGAAGGAGTAAGTGGGTCAAAAGTCAAGTGGGTCAAAAGTCAAGTTTCGGTCAAAAACATGTTTACTGGAAAGAAATGTCATGTTTAACTTTTTCAGACAGATAGAAGGAGAACTGGCTCCAAAAGTCTCTGTTTCTTCAAAACATCTTTCTGTCTGTTCTTAAAACATCTCTTTATCTGTTCCTAAACATTAAATTGTTTTTCTGACTTCTAGTGACCTCTTACGTCACCAAAACCACACCCCTGATTGGTTCTTTCAACCAATCAGGAAGTTCTCAGAGGAACCGGAAGTGACCTCTTTAAAAGGGTCAACACTTCCTAGTTCCAGTAGAACAACGGGAACTAAGCTGAACAAAGTTCAGTTCGGAATGTTCGGAATGCAGTTCGGAACGCAGAACACAGAACAAAGTTCCGAGTCTCGTGGGGATTATGGAATCTTCCACATCTGAGTGGAACCTCTGACGGACTCACAGCTCATGCGAGCCCACCCGAGAGGTGAGCTGGTGTCGAACGAAGTACCGTCACTACTCCGGACGGTTCTCTGCTATCCTTACGGAGACGCTGGAAAGCGTTGAAAGAGAACTCTACACCGAGGCCGAACTATCGTCTGCAAAGGTAAAGAGTCGATCTTCAACTGCGAAGTGTACCGTGGGTTAAGCTGGGTCCAAAGGAGCGTGTCGTTTCTGGTTATAATAGACATATTCCCTCATCCATCTTTCCCTCTCCATTTAAACTCCCTCATTTCCCATCTTTAAAACTCTTCTATCTGCCAGTAATTAATCCAGATATTTTCAGAAATGTCCGTTGTAAAGCTGCAAGAGATACCATGGCCGTATGGTTTCTCATTGTAAAGCTAATTAATTAAGCTGTTGTTGAAATCAATCTGCAAATTAATGTAAATGTTTGATGTTAAATTTTGATTCTGTTAATAAATGACCACGTTCATTTTGATGGGTCAAAGAAAATTAACGTCTCACGTCACATTTAATCATTCAAGGCACGATATTACTCAGTCCAGAAAAATGAAAGAATCCGTTTAATTTATGAATAATATCGACAGATATATGTTCATTACAAGTTCTACAAGGCGAGTCACAGTCTTGCGTGATAAACTTATTTTTTCTAACTTGTCTTGGCCCTCCGGACACAATAGACCTGCTCTGTTTATACCATGTTTCTTTTAAAAAATTGCTTTCAGAGAAAGGCTTGCTAGCATAGTTGGCAGTTAGCAAAGTGTACTCTTTGAAAACCGCGGCAGTTTCTTGGCATATAAACTGCCTTTGATTGGACCTCAGTGAAACAAACACTCTGCATTCACTGTACACTTTTCTTTGATAAGCTCGTTTTTACAGATGAGTTCCTAGGGCAAAGTGAAAATAAAAGTGTAGAAGAAGAAATTACTTATCCACTGTTATTTTGCCTCTAATACAAGCCAGTGTCTGTAGTGAGCCTTTACTGGGTAAATGTGGAAGCTACAGGTAAAAGTACACCCATTTTTTTTCTTCCCCCTTTTAAATGTATTTTTTTTTATATAATTTGGACCAGTGGTGATTTTGTCCTCTTTTTGGGGGTGCTTAAGCACCCCTAAATTTTAACTCGGCACCCCTGAAAAATAACAAAAAAAAATCTTTTTTTTTAAATTGTCCAAATTTTGGACTATTTCGGAGGGCCAATTAGAAAGCCCAACGGGTCGTATACAGCCCGCGGGCTGGGGTTTGCCCATGCCCGAGCTAGGTTGTTGAGAGCTTTGTAGGTTAGAAGTAAGATTTTGATTTAAATTCTGGACTTGACAGGGAGCCAATGGAGAGAAGCTAGAACTGGAGAAAGATGATCTCCTACTAACTCCAGTTAAGACTCTGGCAACAGCATTTTTGATTAACTGAAAATGTTTTAAAGAAGTATTTGGACACCCAGATAATAAACCATTGCAATAGTCCAGTCTAGACGTGACAAATGCCTGAACCTGTTTTTCAGCATCTTTTTTAGAAAAGATGTTTCTAATTTCAGCAATATTATGCAGGTGGAAGAAGGTAGTTCTAGTAGGTTGAATCCTACTGTCTGTCTCTCTTGCACACATCCCTCTGCACTGAGAGAGAAGGTAAACTTTAAACAAACATTTATAAGACACTAAAATCTCATACTTTTTCCACTCAGCCAGCACATGTTTTTCCATGGTTCGGGCACACACTCTCTGTGCGGGATTTTATCCTCATTTTCCCATCTGACGGTAACGGGGGACGCTGAGGACAGCTCTCAAGACACTCCAGTTTGAAAGGTAGTCTTTAAACAAAATGTTTAAGACGCCGGGACCCCACCCCCGTACAACCAGATCTTAAACCCTGGGTTCGAGCAACGCTCTCCGCACGTTTTTTTTAATCCTCGTTCTTTCCCCTTGTTCAGCCCCCCCCCACACACACACACACACACGTGACGGTGAAGGTTGGCACTGAGGGCAGATGCTCAAACTCACAGGGTGGAAGGGTAATCTTTAAACAAACGTCAAAGGATGCCAGGACCCCACCCCCATACGACCAAATTTTGAAACCCCGGTTTGAGTGGCGCTCTCTGAATGGGTTTTTTATCCTCATTCTTTCCCCTCCTTCAGTCCCTCCCACCCCCCCCTCCCTTCCCACCTGACCATGAAGGCGTGCACTAAGGACATATGCTCAAACACAGGGTGGAAAGGTTATCGTTAAACAAATGTTTAAAGGATGCCAGGAACCCCCTCTTCCATTTCGCACATTCTGATGATGTACTACGGTAGGAACTAGCTCTCTACACTGAGATTTTTTCCCTTCCTGCTCTTCAGCCTCCCTTTTTCACCTGCCAGTGCAGGCGTGCTCTGAAACTTGCTCTGAAACTGAACTCCCTTCTAAGCGGTGCTCGATTTATCTGCCCGCTCAGGCCACACAACCCCACCCTCCCCACTCGAATGTGGCTGAGGGGGTGGTGTGTGAGACGCCACGTTAGAACTGGCAAGTAGACCCTTTTTCACTGCCTGCCCCATGGATCCTCACAGTCTTCCCCTCTGCAGATGATGACGGTAGGGGCGCTTCATCTCTGCTCAACAGATCAACGACGGGAAGCGCACACACGCATCTGCTTCTAGAACACAGCTCAGCGTGGAAGCATAAGTAAATGGTAAATGGACTTTGTACTTATATAGCGCCTTTCTATCTTATCGAGATACGCAAAGCGCCTTACAACACAATCTGTGCCCTCATTTACCCATTCATACAGCACTCTACTAGATATCTACAAAGCTAATACAACAAATTTCTAAAGAGACTAATTAGTGCTTCATCACATTCATACACCGATCGGACACACATCAGAGGCAATGAGGGGTTCAGTGTCTTACCCAGGGACTCTTGGGCATGTGACTGCTGGTGGATTTGAACCCCCAACTCTTGCATTGGAAGACGACTGCTCTAACCACTCAGCCACAGCCACCCCTAGTGCTTAATGTATGAATGAATGTACCATTCAATCAACAAGGACTGCACGCTGCAGCTTGCAGCAGCACGCCGAGGTTCAGTGGAATGTTGGAACCTGTTAACATCTCCGGATCAGGGCCCATTTCTGAAAATGAATTAGAGGGACCCCCGTTGAAAGACGAGAAGTTCCTGCAGTTTTTCCTTTGCTCATTCGTTCGCTACACGTACATTCCTGAAATGCGTGGAAATGGCACTGCAGCCCTTGCGCATGGCAGGGACGAGAATCCTTTTTACCTGGTTTTTCACAATAACCTGGGAGAAAAAGCTCAACCATTCTCTCAGGTCATCACTTTTCTGGGATGGACCTAAAACTTCGTCATCATGACAGCCCTCCTGTCACAACAAGGGAATGAATCCCCTGACGTCACTGATTCAGCATGTCAAGGTTCACAGGTCGGTGTCATGCGTCTAAGAACGATATCAGCGGTTCATGTTGTACCGCATATGAGACGGCAGCAGGTTTTTCAATCATATGCGCCTCGACCCCACACGTCAAGAGCAATACATGGTTACCATCCTCTGGTCAATAGAGGTGGACCTGAGTCACTGGGGAAACCCCCAGAACCTGTTGAAAGTGGTTTCCCTAGGCAAAATGATGTAATTAATTTCCATGTTCACAGACGCGTTCCTCTCAGGATTGTGGGAAGTGAAAGTGGCTGTTCTAGACGTTTGTGTGTGTGTGTGTGTGTGGGGGGGGGGGGGGGCATGGCTACCATGGCTACCCCACACATCTATCCATAAACGTGCTGGAACTGCTTGCTGTGGGGAAAGTGATCAGACACTTTGACCCATTGCTGCGGGGCCATCACATGATGTTACACACAGACAACAGGACCGCTGCAGCTTATATAAATCGCCAAGGGGGCGTTCACTCGGCTCAGCTGCTGGACGCAGCCAGGGAGCTGCTCTGCTGTACATACATGCATCTTCACTCCATCAGAGCTGTTTACATTCCAGGCATGCTAAACAGAAGAGCAGATGTCATGTCCAGGGGCAGCCCTAAGACAAAGATTGGAGCCTCAACCAGATCTGATCCTCCAGATATGGAGCAGGTTCAGGAAAGCAGACGTGGATCTGATGGCCGCCCTAGAAAACACTCAGTACATACTGTTTTTCTCTCTGAACGCACGAGATGCACCACCGCTGGGGGTGAGCGCATTTGCACACAAACCGTGGTTTCAGAAGTTGCTCCATGTATTTTCCCCTGACCCCGCTAATAGCGCAGCTGCTGGCGCATTTCCAAGAGAAACGTGTGAGGGTGATTCTGATCGCTCCAGAATGCATGGGTGATTTATGGTTTTTCCGGTTATCCAACAGCTGACGAGCGAACCATGGAAACTGCTGTGGCAGGAGGACGCTCTTTTACAGGCGTGGGGCGTGTGCAGGAGCCCGCCCAGTGATAGATCAGCATCTCTGAACCTGGCTACAGGACAGGAATGTTTAGAGAGATTGGGTTTCTCTCAGGACGTGGTTCACATGGTCAAAGGTGCGCATGCAGCTTCCACCACAGCTTGCTACGCAGCCAAGTGGGCATCTTTTCAGGAATGGTGTTTTAGAAAAGGATGTAAATCCAATTTCTTGTTCCTTAAGTTATGTATTATCTTTTCTGCAGCTGATGGACAGAAACCTGGCTTCAGCATGATTAAGACGTACGCTGCAGCCATTTCCTCCTTTCATGAGGGTTTTAACGACAGAACAGTTTTTAATCACCCTCTAACAAAACTATTTTTGAAGAGTGTGCTTAGACACAGACCGGTTTTATGCACTTCACTTCCACAGTGAGACTTAGCACTCGTATTCCACACACTGTCTAAAGTACCATTCGAACCTTTAGATCAGATAATGCTGAAATTTCTGTCTTTCAAGACAGCCCTGCTGTTAGCTCTGACATCAACAAAGAGAGTAATCGACCTCTCAGCCCTATCAGTGGCCTCTCTTATGTCATAGAATCCAAGGCAATGAGAGCTCAGCGGTGCTCAACCCAAATCCTGCTTTTACACCTAAAAGTGTAGGTTATGTATTGTAACCACAGATTCTATGAATGTGGGTGCAGCCCTTTAAGCCACACTATGGGTACCCCCCACACTCAGCACGCCAACACTGAAAAATTCTAGTCCACATCCATCCACTGTGTGGGGCCCACCTTAGACCACATAAATAGCATGCGAGTCCATTGCTCAGCTCCCAAATAGCGGACTTTTCTTCAGCTACCTGGGAGCCAGTGAGGCCTAATGCTTAAAGAGCTGCACCCACATTCATAGAATCTGTGGTTATAATATGTAACCTGTGTTCTATTTCATGTGGGCTTGCCCTTTTAGCCACACTATGTGTTAAAGGCAAGCAGGATGTATTCCATACCTCACTGGATCCATCCAAACCCAAGAGCATTTAACCAAAAACTAAAACATGATTTGACTGATCCCTCTGACATGATTATGCGCTGTTAACTCAAGCACCTAATATGTACCATAAGACACACGTTCCTTATTACAAACTGAGAACTGAGTATTCATTTTACTTATGATTTTAGTGTAAGAAGGAGAAAGAAAGAGTACGACTGTGACATCACTCTGATAAAGCTCTGAGAACAGAGTTTGACAGAGACGACTTGGAGACATGACGCAGGTAAAAACAGATGAAAGAGGTCAGTGACGAACAGGAAGCTGCAGAACAGACGTCCTATACAGACACACCACCAGTGGCGTGGAGGTTGAAATCCCTCTGGTGGAATGAGCCCTAAGTCCATCAGGGAGAAAAAAAACTGCTGTCAAGTAAGCTAAAGAAATAGCCATAACCTGTGAGACAACCGATGAAGAGATAGAGGTTGTCCCTGTGACTGGTTACTGAAATGGATGAACAGCCAATCAGATTTATGCAGAGCAGCTGTGCGTCTTACGGAACAAGCAAGGGCACGACCAGGACAAAGGAAGTGAGATTGAACCTCTTCTTCAGAGATGTATGGAAGGAGAGAGAACCCATCCAACATTATAATTCTGAATCTGGAAGAACTGTTTATGCTTTTAGGTGGAAGGGGTTCTTACTTCCACGTGTTCGTAGACCGGACCAGGCAACTCACAGGAGACCTCACCTTAGTTTAAGAGGATTTATTTTACACAAAGTTAAAGCACAAGATGGAACACAAAACAGAACACAAACCAAAGTGTATTTCGGGAGACAATGGAAGCGTACTTCACTTGAGAAGTTGCTTGCTCAAGATTGTCTGACGCTACTTCCTGTTGTAGGATAATATAAGCCCTTCATGAACCTGCCCCCCCTCTCAGAGGGGGCTCTTCCCCTTATTGGATGATCACCTATCAATCTAAGGTTACCATGGCAACCACACCATCATATTTCTTATCTTTCAAGTAAAAACTCTTTAACTTGCTTTTGGAGCCAGTCTCGAAAGTTACCTTTGTTCTTTGTTTCTACAGAAAAACAAGTTAGTCAGCCTCTCCTTCATGTTCAGTGCTGTACTACATGAAAACAAGTATTCTACCTCTATGTGATAAAATATAAGTGAACAGTTTATAAAACACAAAAATAGACATGTGATGTGAATAAATTATAAAATACAAAACGGTGGTTACGTACTGTAACCCCAGATTCTATGAATATAGGCGCAGCCCTTTAAGGCTATTACTAGTGGGTTTATCCCTTCGCGCGCAGCGCAGCACTGAAAACTTTAGTCCGTGTCCACCGGCTGTGTGGGCCCCACCCCCGGTCCATATAAATTATGGTGAGACCGGGCAATCGGCTCCCGAATAGCTTTTTTCTTCAGCCATTTAGGAACCAGTGAGGCCCAGAGCTTAAAGGGCTGCGCCTATACTCAGAATCTGGAGTTACTGTATGTAACCAACGTTCTATTTCGTATAGGCTTTGCCCTTTAAGGCTATCGCTAGTGGGTTAAAGCCAAAGGAGGATGTAGTCTATGCCTCACTGGATCCATTCAGACACAAACATGAAGCACCTGCTTGCACAAAAAAAAATTAATCACTCAGCCTTCTGCGTGCGTAATTATGCGCTGTGTAAATACGCGCTCCATGCGCACCAGAGAAAAGATCTCTGGTGAGAAAAAAAGGCTGAGATATCAGACCTTCTGCTGTGAATAGGAACAACGGAGGTTACGAACTGTAACAGTGTAACGATGAACAGAGCAGGCCAACAGCTCCTCAGGATGAACCGATTAATAACAAAATCAGCAGTCATGAACTTGTGCCTGATAATAAATATCTCACACTGTGACTGCATGCAGGTAGGTGTGAGCTGAAAAGTGAGGCTCCATGAAACAAATAATAATCATTCTGTCAGAACCCTGAGAACAGAATGGGTCATAGAGAAAGTAGAAACATCACGTAGATAAAAACGAATAATTGAACATGGCGATGACCAGGCAGCCACCATACAAATATCCTCCACTGTCATCCTTCCATCCAGAGCCATGGAGGATGAAAATCCTCTGGTGTAATGCCTGAGATTCTCTGGAGGATTCAGTCCAGATGAACTGTAAGCTTCAGAAATAGCCTCACACAACCAGTGTGAGAGGCGCTGGGTGGATAGAGGGCGTCCTGAAGAGCTGTCCCTGTAATGCATGAACAGACGCTGAAAGCGGCGCATTGCGGCCGTGTGCGCCACGTAACACGAAAAAACGTGCATGGTACAGAGGAGGTGAGATGTTGCTTCCTCTTCAGAATTATGAGGAAGAGGATAAAACCCATCCAAGGTTATCACTCTCGATCTGAATGAGCTTATGATGCTTTTCAAAGAAGGGTTAAAACGCAGTACAGCTGAGCTGCCGTCAGCTTGAATTCTGAGACATGAGGGAACAACAGAGAGAGCAGATAATCACTCGCTCTTTTTGCCAACGTCAGAGCTAACAGCAGGGCTGTTTTAAATGACAGAAATTTAAGTAAAACCTGATCTAAAGGCTCAGAAGGAGCATTGATCAGAGTGCGTAAGACCATCATTAGATCCCACTGTGGAATTAGTGGACGTGACACAGGTCTGTGTCTCTGTACACCTTTCAGAAAACGTTTCTTCAGCAGGTTTTGTCACCGAAAAACTTCATGACACGAAGAAATAGCTGCAACATAAGTATTAATTGTGTTGAACACTAAATTTCTGTCCATCAGTTGCTGTAGAAATGATAGCACGCCATCTAGTGGACATGAGATGGCCTCCACGCCTTTCTGCGCACCAGCGCTGAAAAACTGTCCACTTGATGTGTACAGCGTTGTGGTGGCAGCAGCCCGTGCGCCCTGATACATACGCACCACATCCTGTGGGAGGCCCATCTTTTCTAAACGGATCTGTTCGGCGGCCAGACCCAAAGATGCTGACCTATTTCTGGGTAACTCCTGATCGCTCTTCCTGCCTGGAGGAGAGCGCCCTCCCCTCCCCCCAGTGGCAGTTTTCACTGCCGACCCGATATCAGTCGCTGCAGATTTGGGAACCACGGAACGCTTATGCGTTCGGGAGCAACGCGGATGACTGACAGTTCTTCCTCCCAGACCCGGTCCAGGGTCTGTGATATCAGCAGGACTGGAGGGAATGCATAAAGGAGCATTTTTGGCCATGGGCTGTGAGCGAAGGCATCCACTCCTAATGGTGGGTCGTCTCGTGGGCTCAGTGAGAACCATAATTGACACTGGGCGTTCTCCCGTGTGGCGGACAGATCCACTGCTGCTCGGCCGAACCTGCTCCAAATCCAAGAGATCAGCTCGGGATGGAGGCTCCAGTCTGTGGCGGGGACTGCCCCTTGACATGATATCCGCTCGCCTCTTCAGGACGCTGGGAATGTACACTGCTCTGATGAAGAACAGGTTTTTAAGTGCCCAACACAACAGCTGTTTCGCGATGTGTAACAGTTGGGCTGAGCGCACGCCTCTCTGACGGTTTATGTAAACTGCCATCACTTTGTTGTCTGTGTGGATCAGAACATGCTAATCCCGCAGCAGGGGGCAAAATGCTGAGTCACGTTTCAGACCATGAAACATTCTAGCACATTTATGTGAAGCGACATGTGGTCTAGCCACTGTGCTCCCACTGCTTGGCACAGACACATTCCTCCCAGCTTGACAGGAACGCATTTGTGAAAATTGAGATGTGTGACATAGGCCTACTGATCCCTCTGACAGAATGAGGGGGTTTCTCCAATGATTCAGATCGGTTCTCACGGAGGGGGGCACAAAGATAATCCGCCTCTTCTGGCGCACAGAATCTATGTGCAGGCGGGCGAACCATGTCTGAAGGCGTCTCATGTGAAGTAGGCCCAGCAGAACCATGATGTGGGCTGCTGACATCGTCCCAGGAGTCGCATGACAGGCAGAATTGTCACTATGCTGCAGGGTTTGACACGGCGGAGCTGAGCTGACAGAGCTTCGGCTCTCAGCTGTGATAAACGGGATCTCATTGTGGTTGAGTTTAGCTCCACTCCTAGATAAACAATCATCTGGGACGGACGATCAGAACTTTCCCCAGTTTATAGAAAACCCCAGGTGTAACACTAGCGTTTTGGTCTCTGCGACTGCTTCCTATCTGGACCGAGCTAATAAAAGCAGATCGTCCAGATAAAAAGAATTCTCATTCCTGCCATGTGTAATGACTTCAGAGCCGTCTCCACGCATTTCGAGAACGTGCGTGTGGTGTTTCAGAATGATGGAAATGTGAAAAAATGTGCCTTTCAGATCTATGGAGGTGAACCAGTCATTCTGGTGAAGTTCTCCAGCCGCTGTTTGATTGTCAGCATGTGGAATTGTCTCCCCATGATTGAATTGTTGAACATGAACAGGTCGAGAATGGGTCTCACCTCTCCGTTTTTTTTTTTTTCAGAACCAGGAAGTAGTGGGAGGAAAGAAAAACCTCTATTTTCCTCTCCGTTGAGAACTCTGGAAATCACGTTTTTCGTCAAATTCCTGAACTTCTGACTGGAGAGACGAGCTCTGTTCTGGAGAAGACAGAACCGTCTCTATAATCCCTCTGAACGGTGGGGGTTGAGCTGCGAACTGCAGCGTGTAACCCCTGCTGATCAGACAGTCCGTCCATCTGTCCAGGAAACACACTCGCTGACAGTCTAACACTCGGAGAGCGGGTACGCATTTTGTGTTGTGTCAAGTTTCTCATGAACATCAACCAGACTAAAAAACCCTTACTGCCTCACTCGCTCCAGAGATTGTCCGGAGGAAACCCGGGGGGGGGGGGGGCTCTGACAGAAAAAATGCTGTATGTGTGCCTCTGTGCTGAGCCCAGGCTGCGGTCTCACGTTAGAGCTGAGAGGAGGCGTGAGTGCTTTCTGAGTGAAACGCCGTTTCGGTGGAGGCTTCAGCTGTCATGGAGAAACACGTTTACTCCCGCTGTGCTGTGAGTGGGCAGAAAACAGCAGAAAATAAAAATTGGCTCTGGCTGAGAACGAGTGATTTTACCGGACTCGGTCTGCTGAAAAAACATAATTTTTAGCTAACGTGGCAGATGAATGTTTGTGATATTTACTGAACTGCAGTGCCATTTAAAACGCTGTTTAGAAGTTACCGGCTTGTTCTGTGTGGGGAATGTGTGAAGAGAGGCAGCTCTGAGATCAGTTGATCTGACAGTCAGGCTGGAATCAGATGAAACTTTACTTTCAGAAATGTTTCTGTTTTATTTCAAAACATACATCGTCAAAAAATACACACATTCCCCTTAAGGAGCTGTTCCCTAATGGAGGGGGCCGGTGGAGGAGCGGAGCGTAAAGTCGCTGCCGCAGCTGTGGAGCACCTCTGCTGCTGTTGCTGGCTAAGGCGGTCCCTCCAGTGGCTGAAGGGGCGGGAGGAGGACTGTGACGTCATCACATGGTGTGCAGTCTGAGACTTCCTCGGACCTCTGCGATTTCTCAAGGATGGTCCTGAAGTTGGCCCCGAACAGCGCCTTTGGGGTGATGGGGCCCTCCAGTAGGTCTTTCTGCAGCCTCTAGGACAGGGATGGCCAGAGGCGGAGCCAAGTGGTCCTCTGGATCATGGTCATCCAGGCGGAGATGCGGGACAGGCAGATCACAGAGGTGGTGCACATGTTTAAGATGACGTCAGCGGCTTTACAGAGAGAGCTTTTTGTCTTTAACTCATTGGAACGGCAGGAGGTTGGCGTGGCGGAGACCCAGGCATCCTTAGCAAAAGTTGTGCCGCTCAAAGCTGGACATTTTTTCCTTCATTGTTCTTCTGACAGTGCTAGCTAGCTGGCTGAAAAAAAAGAGCTGATTGCCTGGTCTCACCATAATTTATACGGACCTGGGGTGGGGCCCACACAGCAGGTGAGCGCAGACTAAAGTTTTCAGTGCTGTGCTGCATTGCGCGCAAAGGGATAAACCCGCTAGCAATAGCCTTAAAGGGCGAAGCCTATACATAATAGAACTATATATATAAAAGTGAACACACAGTGTACAGAATAATGTGAACACACAGCGTTCAAAATGTTTTTCTATAAAAAGTGAGTAAAAAGTGCATAGTGTACAAATATATGTATGTATATATGTATGTATATGTGTGTATATGTGTGTGTATATATATTTATATAAATATATATGTATGTATATGTGTGTATATATGTATGTATGTATGTATATGTGTGTGTATATATGT
>NC_056503.1:45108173-45109608 GCF_014905685.2 Nematolebias whitei
TATGTATGTATGTATGTGTGTATATATATATATGTATGTATGTATGTATGTGTGTATATATATGTATGTGTATATATTGTAGATGAACATATGCATGAGATATATTCATCAATTAAACGGATTCTTTCATTTTTCTGGACTGTGTATAATGTGCACCTGAATTTCATAAAATGTGGACGGAAACGTTAATTATCTTTGACTCACCAAGACAGTGGGTCATTTATTAACATAATCAAGTTTAACACATCACACATTTACATTAATTGGCAAAATATGAAAAATAACAACATGGCTAGTTTAGCAAACGGTACAATTTTGATTATCCACACGGCGGTGGATGAGAACTTTACACAGACATTTCTAAAATATCTGGAGTGATTTCTACTTGATAGAAGAATTTTAAAGATGGAAGATGAAGTTTAGAGGGAGGGAGATGGTGTGTGAGGGAAAGTGTTGACCAGAACGACACCCTCCATTCGAACCCAGCTTTCCTCTGTACGCTCGGTAGTAAACTCGACTCGTTACCTCTCAGAAGATGAATCAGCGGATACGGAGTTCCAGTTAACGCTACCGGTCCAGCGTCTCCGTAGGATGGCTGTGAATCGTCCGAAGTAGTGACGGTATTCCGTCCGACACGGTTCACCTCACGAGTGGACTCACATGAGTGGAGTCCGTCAGAGTTCCACCCAGATGTGGAAGAAAGTTATAATCCCATAAGACTCGGAAGAGCTCTGTGGTCATGTCAGGATTTTCCTGTTTCCCAGCACGGGAGCTGCAACGACTCTCGACACTCTCCGCCACTCTCCAGACACTCTGAGACTCTGTGAGACTCTGGTTTAAACTAGGAAGACATTTTAAAGAGCTCTATTTCCGGGTCATCTGGGAGTTTCTGATTGGTCAATGTCGACCAGACAGGGGTGTGTTTTGTGACGTAAGAGGTCACAAGAAGTCAGAAGACAGCAAGAATGTTATGGAACAGATTGAAAATGTTTTTCAGACAGACGAGAGAAATGTTTGGACGGGTTGGCGGAAAACAGCTGCCAACAGGTGCCAGCTTCTCTATTTACGTCTGAGAGGATGTAAAAACAAGACAGCTCGTTCCAACAACTGGTCTGCGTTCGACTCCGACCTTGGACCAAACTTACACTGCTCATTCAAAGACAGAAAATCAGAAAATGCATAATTACTCTGTAACAGGCCTTAACATGAATTCTAACTTTGCATGAGGATTAAAAATCACTATACTGTTTCACAGTTAATAAAAATTGATTAGTTCACTGCAACATCTAAAATGGTTTGAACTAAAACACTTTGATTATCAACATTTGTAAAATAGTAATGATAATAAAAAAGAGAGTGTTCTTTCACTTGAATTTTCAAGAAAGAAAGTCTCAGGATGGGTCAACCTGTATTTCTGGATTCAAATCAATGAAAT
>NC_056503.1:45110008-45138237 GCF_014905685.2 Nematolebias whitei
TATGTATATATATATATATATATATATATATATATATATACATATATTTGTATAGAGTCGAGAGCTTATATATATGTGTATGTGTATATGTATATGTGTATATATGTATATGTGTATACGTATATGTGTGTATATGTATATAGTAGCAAGTAGCAATAAGTGGCTGGAAAAAGGAAACTGAGCATATAACGAACAGCTGGAAGACCAATTAACAATAATTAGGTCAATCGACATCATGATTGGGTAAAAAAGAGCTTATATATATTTATATATATATATATATATATATATAGCTATATATACACTAGGGCTGCAACAACGAATCAATAAAAATCGATGATTAAAAGCGTTGGCAACGAATTTCATTATCGATTCGTTGTGTCACACGATCATGCATCTTTCATGGTGCTGCGGAGCCGTTTTGTTCACCTGCAGTCATTGTCAATGCTGACTGACTGAATAAAGTTTGAAAAAAAAAAAGAACTCTGCAGCGCGAGTTGAACAGAGCGAGGGGGAAGGCGGAAGCAGAGCAGAGGCTGTTTTCAAAGGAAAATAAGTGAATTTTACAAATGACCATCACAGCGAAAACTGTTCGACCCAAGTCCTCCAAAGTGTGGGAGCACTTCACAAAGATAAAAACTGAGAAACATGCAGCTTTGAAAATTGACGACATGACACGGGAGAACCACCGAGATGAACTTAAACATGTCGGAGTCACGAGGAGGATGAAGGAGCAGCATCAGATACAACATGTCTCACTCCCAACTCGTGTTGGCAGGTGAGTCTCTACAATATAACACATTGTTCGGTTTCCAAGTGAGAAAACGTAACGTCAGTCTGTCTGGTAGATGAAGCTGCTGCTTGTTTGTTTGTTGAATAATGACGGTGATAGAGAACGTGTGTTACTTTTTATTTTAATTAATTGGTAATTTTGGAATCCGCTTTGTGTGTGTATATATATATATATATATACGTATGTATATATATATGTATGTATATCTATATATACATATATATGTATGTATATATATATATATATATACATATATGTGTGTATATATATGTATATATGTGTGTGTATATACAAACCAGATTCCAAAAAAGTTGGTACACTAAACAAATTGTGAATAAAAACTGAATGCAATGATGTTGAGGTGCCAACATCTAATATTTTATTCAGAATAGAACACAAATCACAGATCAAAAGTTTAAACTGAGAGAATGTATAATTTTAATGGAAAAATCTGTTGTTTCCAAATTTCATGGCGTCAACAAATCCCAAAAAAGTTGGGACAAGTCCATTTTTACCACTGTGTGGCATCCCCCCCTTCTTCTTACAACACTCAACAGACGTCTGGGGACAGAGGAGACCAGTTTCTCAAGTTGAGAAATAGGAATGCTCTCCCATTCATGTCTAATACAGGCCTCTAACTGTTCAATCGTCTTGGGCCTTCTTTGTCGCACCTTCCTCTTTATGATGCGCCAAATGTTCTCTATAGGTGAAAGATCTGGACTGCAGGCTGGCCATTTCAGTACCTGGATCCTTCTCCTATGTAGCCATGATGTTGTGATTGCTGCAGAATGTGGTCTGGCACTATCATGTTGAAAAATGCAGGGTCTTCCCTGAACGAGATGACGTCTAGATGGGAGCATATGTTGTTCTAGAACCTGAACATAGTTCTCTGCATTAATGGTGCCTTTCCAGACATGCAAGCTGCCCATGCCACAAGCACTCATGCAACCCCATACCATCAGTGATGCAGGCTTCTGAACGGAGCGTTGATAACAACTTGGGCTATCCTTGTCCTCTCTGGTCCGGATGACATGGCGTCCCAGTGTTCCATAAAGAACTTCAAATCGTGACTCATCTGACCACAGAACAGTCTTCCATTTTGCCACACTCTATTTTAAATGACCCCTGGCCCAGTGCAAACGTCTGAGCTTGTGGAGCTTGCTTAGAAATGGCTTTCTCTTTGCACTGTAAAGTTTCAGCTGGCAACGGCGGATGGCACGGTGGATTGTGTTCACTGACAATGCTTTCTGGAAGTATTCCTGAGCCCATTCTGTTATTTCCTTGACAGTGGCATTCCTATTTAAGGTGCAGTGACGTTTAAGGGCCCGGAGATCACGAGCATCCAGTAGAGTTTTATGGCCTTGACCCTTACACACAGCAATTGTTCCAGATTCTCTGAATCTTTTGATGATGTTATGCACGGTTGATGATGATAACTTAAAAGTCTTTGCTATTTTACGCTGGGTAACACCATTCTGGTATTGCTGCACTATCTTTCTGCGCAACAATGGTGGAATTGGTGATCCTCTTACCATCTTGGCTTCTGAGAGACACTGACACTCTGAGAAGCTCTTTTTATACTCAATCATGTTGTCAATTGACCTAATTAGTGTTAATTGGTCTTCCAGCTGTTTGTTATATGCTCAGTTTCCTTTTTCCAGCCACTTATTGCTACTTGTCCCAACTTTTTTGGGATTTGTTGACACTGAAATTTTGAATCAACATATTTTTCCTTTAAAATGTTACATTTACTCCGATTAAACTTTTGATCTGTCATCTATGTTATATTACGAATAAAATATTGACATTTGCCATCTCCACATCATTGCATTCAGTTTTTATTCACAATTTGTTTAGTGTCCCAACTTTTTTGGAATCCGGTTTGTATATGTGTATATGTATGTATGTGTTTATATGTGTATATGTGTTTATATGTGTATATGTGTTTATATGTGTATATGTTTGTATTTTGCCAGCAAATTAAAAGTTGAAGCTTAATCATTAATTCATTATCTTTGTGTTAGATTTATTTATAAATCACATTTAAACACTGCTTGTTCCAATTAAATAAAATAGAAAGTAACACACACGTTCTCTATCACCGTCATTAATCAGAGTCAGAGTCAGAGTCAGAGTCAGAGTTTCTTTATTGTCATTCGCACCTCATGTGGTACATGTGGTGGAGTGAAATTATGTACACGGGGTCCCAGTTACATCCAACAATAAAATGTATAAGAAAAACAGTAATGACATCTAAGATATGAACTAAGAAAAACATCAACTAAATATACACTAAGCACTCATAACATAAAACATTGAACATCACCACAAACATGAACATGAGTCTGTGAGCAGATGTGCACGCATGAACACATCAACATTGAAACAGATCAGCAGCAACATGAAACAGATCAGCAGCAACATGATATGGTTTTTCACAGTGATTATTCTAGTTAGAGATTCATGAGTCTAACAGCCTCAGGGTAGAAGCTGTTCCTCAGTCTAGTGGTTCTACACTTAATGCTCCTTAACCTCCTTCCTGAGGGGAGTGGGGCAAAAAGTGTGTGTGCTGGGTGGGTGGGGTCCTTCATGATGCAGGTGGCCCTCTTCCTGCATCTGGAGGTGTAGATGTCTGTGATGGTGGGGAGACTGACTCCAACAGATTTCTGTGCAGCCTTCACCACTCTCTGCAAAGCTTTTCTTTCTGCAGCTGTGCAGCCTCCATGCCACACGTTGATGCTCGAGCACAGGATGCTCTCCACTGCACACCTGTAGAAGGAGGTGAGGACTGAGCTTCCCAGACCAGCTCGCCTCAGCCGTCTGAGGAAGTAGAGTCTCTGATGAGCTTTCTTGATCAGGCTGGTGGTGTTGTTGCTCCAGCTGAGGTTGTCATTCATGTGTACACCCAAGTACTTGTAGCTGGAGACCACTTCCACCGCAGATCCTCTTATGTTCAGGGGGGTGTAGGTGTTTTTGTTCCTTCTGAAGTCCACAATCATCTCCTTTGTCTTCTTCACATTGATGTGAAGGTTATTCTCTTTGCACCAGCTCTCCAGGTGTTCCACCTCCTGCCTGTAGCTGGACTCATCATTGTTTGTGATGCATCCCACCACCGCTGTATCATCTGCAAACTTTACAATGTGACAGCCTGGATGGGTAGCTGCACAATCATATGTGAGCAGAGTAAACAGGAGGGGGCTCAACACACATCCCTGAGGAGAGCCAGTGCTGAGGGTTATGGTGGAGGAGGAGAGGTTGTGGATCCTCACTAACTGTGGTCTGTTTGTTAAAAAGTCTAGTACCCAGTTGCAAATGGAGGGGCTTAGTCCTAGTGTGGATAGTTTGTCCATCAGGGTTTGGGGGATCATGGTGTTGAAGGCGGATGTGAAGTCCACAAAGAGCATACGGACGTAAGAGTTTTTCTGCTCCAGGTGGTTGAGTGCAGTGTGGACCACAGAGGAGATTGCATCCTCTGTTGATCGGTTCTCACGGTATGCGTACTGATGAGGGTCCTCGTTGATGTTGATGGTTGTTTTGATGTGAGTCATGACCAGTTTTTCGAAGCATTTAGCGACTATCGGGGTGAGGGCCACTGGCCGATAGTCATTCAGACCAGTCACTGTAGAGCTTTTTGGGACTGGGATGATGGTGGCAGTCTTCAGGCAGGTGGGAACTGTCTCCAGGGTAAGTGAGGTGTTAAAGATGTCTGCCAGCACCTCACAGAGCTGATCAGCACATTCCTTCAACACTTTTCCGGGGATGTTGTCTGGGCCAGTTGCTTTGTGCGGATTAATCCTCCTGAAGGTACTCCTTACTTCTGCTGAGGTCACGCTGAGATGCTCTTCATCCGGTGGTGAGGTGAGTCTGGTGCTGGGTGGTCTGTTCGGGTCTTCAAAGCGTGCATAGAACTTGTTGAGGGCATCAGGCAGAGATGGGTCTTTGGGACATTGTTCACTCCTTCCTTTATAATCTGTTATGCACTTAATGCCCCTCCACATGCTCCGAGGGTCTTGTGAGATGAATTGACCCTCGATCCTCTGTGCATATGTGGCCTTGGCCCTCTTAATACCAGCAACCAGCTCTTTTCTTGTCCTACTCAGCTCCTCTGAGTTTCCAGACCTGAAGGCAGTGTTCCTGGCTTCCAGCAGGGTACGCACCTCTGCATTCAGCCAAGGTTTTCTGTTTGGGTAGCTTTTAACATATCTGATAGTGGAGACTGTGTCAGTACATGTACTAATGTAACCCAGTACTGAGGATGTGTATTGGTCAAGATCAAGCGAACCTCCATTTTCAGCAGCTTCTCTGAAAACCTGCCAGTCTGTTCGATCAAAACAATCTCTCAGTATGGGGCCACTGTCCTGGATCCAGCATTTAACTTTCTTTTGAACTGGTCTGGAGCGTCTCAGCGGGGGCATGTAAGCAGGAGCCAGGAAGATTGAGATGTGGTCTGACAGTCCTAGGTGGGGGCGGGGTTCGGCTTTGTATGCATCTTTTACGTTCGTGTAAACACGGTCCAGCGTGCGGTCTCCACGTGTCGGAATCGTCACATGCTGATTAAAGCTTGGGAGACAGTCCTTTAGATTCACGTGGTTAAAGTCTCCGGCTACAACGTAAAGAGCCTCGGGGTGTTTGTTCTGCAGCGAGCTGATGATATCATGAAGCTCCTGTAGTGATTCATTAGCATTAGCGTCCGGAGGAATGTAAACAACTGTGATGAAAGTCACTGTGAACTCTCGGGGTAGATAATGTGGCCGACATTTCACTGTTATTTGCTCCAAAGCCTTCGAGCATGAGCTATTTACAACAGTACAGTTCGTGGACCAACTTTTACTCACGTAAATGCACACTCCGCCCCCCCGTGATTTCCCCGTTAGCTCGCTGCAGCGGTCCGCTCGAAAAAAAAGTCTGTCATCCAGCTGGAAGACTGAGTCCGGCGTTTCACTTGTAATCCACAAACAAACAAGCAGCAGCTTCATCTACCAGAGAGACTGACGTTACGTTTTCTCACTTGGAAACAGAACAATGTGTTATATTGTAGAGACTCACCTGCCAACACGAGTTCTCAGTTTTTATCTTTGTAAAGTGCTCCCACACTTTGGAGGACTTGGGTCAAACAGTTTTTGCTACATTGGTCATTTGTAAAATTCACTTATTTTCCTTTGAAAACAGCCTCTACTCTGCTTCCACCTTCCCCCTCGCTCTGTTCAACTTGCACTGCAGAGTTGTTTTTTTTTCAAACCTTATTCAGTCAGTCAGCATTGACAGTGAACTGCAGGTGAACAAAACGGCTCTGCAGCACCGTGAAAGACGCATAATCACGCGACACAACAAATCGATAATGAAATTCGTTTTTCGTCTTTTAATCATTGATTTTTATCGATTCGTTGTTGCAGCCCTTGTGTGTATATATATGTATATGTGCGTGTATATATATGTATGTTAGGGGTTGAACGACTATATAATTTTTAAACTCGACATTAACATAATAAAACCCGAGTAGAACTCGAGTATTTGATGACGTCATAGATCTCAAGATGCAAAAATAAATAAATAAATAAAACCGAAATAAAAGGTAATTATTTACCAAAAAAATGACCAACAAAACATTGGGAGCGTATATTATGCTCCTACCATTTATCATACTCATACTGCAAATAAGTCACTGGAAAAACTAAACTATTAGTTATTATTATTAAACTGCAAACGTGAAGAAACGTGCAGCACGTCAGAAACAAAACTTAATACAGTGGATGGGCGGTGGATTGGACCTCTGGATGAGCTTAAGGCCGCTATCGAAGCATCCTGGGCCTCCATAACACCTCAGCAGTGCCACAGGCTGATTGGCTCCATGCCACGCAACATTGAAGCAGTCATTCATGCAAAAGGATTCCCGACCAAGTATTGAGTGCATAACTGAACATGATTATTTGAAGGTTGGCGTTTTTTTTTGTATTAAAAACACTTGTCTTTCATTGGTGGGATGAAATATGCTAATTTTTTGGGACAGGCATTTTGGGTTTTCATGAGCTGTATGCCATAATCATCAGTATTAAAACAATTAAAGACCTGAAATATTTCAGTTGGTGTGCAATGAATCTGAAATATATGAAAGTTTCATTTTTATCATTAGATTATGGAAAATAATGACCTTTATCACAATATGCCAATTTTTTGAGAAGGACCTGTACATCTGATTACCTGAAGGCATTCTCTGTGTTCCAAACGCCCGTCTCCATGTCCGAGCTGTTATCAAAAGGTCCGCTGCAGACAGGAAGGAGTGGATCTGAGTCAAGGACTCGACTTTAATACACATCCCCATATCATATCAACTTTATCATATCAATATATCAGTCAACCCTTGAGGATATCAAAATCAACCAGCTCTTTCTGTTCTTCATGGACTGATTACAGTCAGATTGATTACATGGGAGAGTTAATATCACACATCACAATGCATCAGCAGGAGAATGGACATTGTAGAACGTTCCAGCAGGAGAGTTATCAAGCATGATGAGTGCAAATAATACACGTTAAACTGACAATCTGTTGTGATGAATATGGATGATTCTTTTAAGTGGATCGGGCCACCGCTGCATGCTCGTATCGTAATATCTCCACACAATATTGATAATAATGCTGCCTGGCCACGATAACTCTTGATTTATCATCTGAGTCTCTCCTGCTCAACATCCGGTGCACGTGATCGGTCAGCGACGACTTGTCCAGCTTCAGCACCTCCGTTAGCATCTTAGACAGATGATAGATAGATGTATACTTTATTGTCCCCAAGCGAAAATTTGTCTTGGACTTCATGCACTAAACAAAGCATCTTCCACAATTAAGTATACTAGAAACAATAAAATCATGTGAGCACCACAATAAAATAAAAAACACCTATTACTCAATAAAAACACATAATTCAATAAAAAGTCAAGTCTACTTTATTTAAAGAACACATTTAAAACAGAAACTGTTATCAAAGTGCTTAACAATAACATCAGTGGGAGTAAAATTAATTAAAACATAAATACCACACTCTAATAATAATAACTGAAGAATTAATAAAAAAGCATTTAAAACATAGGAACACAGAACAAAAAACCCTAAATCACCTCACACTGTGTGAAATGCCTGTGAGAACAAATGTGCTTTTAGCAGAGATTTGAACTCAGGAAGGGAGGTGGCCTTTTTAATGTTGGGGGGAGGTTGTTCCAGAGTTTGGGGCCCATGACTGAAAATGCCCAATCTCCTCTGAGCTTCAGTCTTGTTTTTTGTTATAGCAAGAGCTGGTGCGGGCCCTGAGCTACTGCAGCTAGCTGTTGCTAGCCGTGGGCCTCAAGCCTCATCTCGGACCGCAGGTCCATCTCCCAGCTCACACTGTCCCCCTCAGCTTGGACCTCCCTCAGAAGCGGCAAATCACACTATCAATTGTAGGGGAACACCACCTCAGAAAAAACACCTCAGCTCAAACAAACAAAAAGAGTTCACCTTATCCCAAACAAATGTCATTCCTGTGTTTTGTGTTTGAACCTGTTAAATTAAGATTCATCTATTCCCTTGGGAACAAACGATGTTTTACAAATATTTAAAAAAAAACTGTCACTGTGTTAACCTCACTGCCAATATGAACTCATTTCCCATGAAACGGACAGATCGTTTTAATGAGAGCTTTGGGTTCAACTGACCTCGAAGATTTTGAAACATCCGAACTCGCTACTTTGATATCTTCCAAGTAATCTTTCTTTAAGATAATACATTTGTCTTATTTTCTCTTTTAAAAGGAAAACTTTTAAGGCAGAGAAAAGGGACTCTAGATTTATTTAATAGGCCTTTATGAAAAAAAAAAAGCCAAGAGTTAGGGCTACCTCTTCATGGAAGAGATGGACCAATCCTCTATCTTAGCCCAAATAGTAAGTTGCACTTCTTCTAAGAAAACTTTAGAGAAAACACACGCTCTGAAGCAACATGCTTCTGCACAGAGAACTGGAGAGAGAAGAACCCAGCTTCTGCACTTGACCTCAGAAAGGAGAGAAGCATCCTTTCCGCAGACATCTCAGGACGAGAGAAAGATACAGAACCGGACCAGAACCAGCAGAGTGGTAAATCCCAGCTGACTCCCATATGGACCCTCGTCCCTCTAACGATGGCAGGTGAACTTTGAGGAGACTTCAGCCTCTCAGTCACCGGAATATCTGAGGCTGGTACCATTTAAGCAGCTGTCGAAACCATGCTCTGACCCTCTACATCCTGTTAGGACAGAGACTTTTCAATGCCTTTCTGGTGACCCTACATCACAACTTATCAGACAAACTATCGCACACGGTAGACACAATTTTAACCACTTCACAAACAGAAACCAGTCCTAAGCCTGCCTTTTAATTTTCCTCATCACTTAGACCTTTGACTCAAAGCAATTTGATATTCAGTTAACTTTTGTTATGCATAATCTTCATCATATATATGACAGATTTTTTTTTAACAAAATACATAAAAATCAACTGAATTTGTGATTATTTAGGCATATCTCAGAGTCAGTTTCTTTATTGTCATTCACACCTCATGTTGTACATGTGGTGGAGCGAAATTATGTACACAGGGTCCCAGTTACATCCAACAATAAAATGTAAAAGAAAAACAGCAACAACATCTAACATATGAACCAAGAAAAACATCAACTAAATATACACTAAGCACTCATAATATAAAACACTACGTCGAACATCAGCACAAACATGAACATGAGTCCGTGTGAGCAGATGAGCACGAATGAACACATCAACATTGAAACGGATCAGCAGCAACATGATACGATTTTTTTTCACAGTGATTATTTTGGTTAGAGATTCATGAGTCTAACAGCCTCAAGGTAGAAGCTGTTCCTCAGTCTAGTGGTTCTACACTTAATGCTCCTCAACCTCCTTCCTGAGGGGAGCGGGACAAAAAGTGCATGTGCTGGGTGAGTGGGGTCCTTCATGATGCAGGTGGCCCTCTTCCTGCATCTGAAGGTGTAGATGTCTGTGATGGTGGGGAGACCGACTCCGACAGACTTCTGTGCAGCCTTCACCACTCTCTGCAAAGCTTTTCTTTCTGCAGCTGTGCAGCCTCCATGCCACACGTTGATGCTGGAGCACAGTATGCTCTCCACTGCACACCTGTAGAAGGAGGTGAGAACTGAGCTTCCCAGACCAACTCGTCTCAGCCATCTGAGGAAGTAGAGTCTTTGATGAGCTTTCTTGATCAGGCTGGTGGTGTTGTTGCGCCAGCTGAGGTTGTCATTCATGTGTACACCCAAGTACTTGTAGCTGGAGACCACTTCCACTGCAGATCCTCTTATGTTCAGAGGGGTGTAGGTGTTTTTGTTCCTTCTGAAGTCCACAATCATCTCCTTTGTCCTCTTCACATTGAAGGTTGTTCTCTTTGCACCAGTTCTTCAGGTATTCCACCTCTTGTCTGTAGCTGGACTCATCATTGTTTGTGATGCATCCCACCACCGCTGTATCATCTGCAAACTTTACAATGTGACAGCCTGGATGGATAGCTGCACAATCATACGTGAGCAGAATAAACAAGATGGGGCTCAACACACATCCCTGAGGAGAGCCAGTGCTCAGGGTTATGGTGGAGGAGGAGAAGTTGAGGATCCTCACTAACTGTGGTCTGTTTGTTAAGAAGTCTAGTACCCGGTTGCAGATGGAGGTGCTTAGTCCTAGTGTTAATAGTTTGTCCATCAGGGTTTGGTGGATCATGGTGTTGAAGGCGGATGTGAAGTCCACAAAGAGCATACGGACGTAAGAGTTTTTCTGCTCCAAGTGGTTGAGCGCAGTGTGGACCACAGAGGAGACGGCATCCTCTGTTGATCGGTTCTCACAGTATGCATACTTATGAGGGTCCTCGTTGATATTGATGGTTGTTTTGATGTGAGTCATGACCAGTTTTTTGAAGCATTTAGCGACTATCGGGGTGAGGGCCACTGGCTGATAGTCATTCAGACCAGTCACTGTAGAGCTTTTTGGGACTGGGATGATGGTGGCAGTCTTCATGCAGGTGGGAACTGTCTCCAGGGTAAGTGAGGTGTTAAAGATGTCTGCCAGCACCTCGCAGAGCACATTCTTTCAACACTTTTCCGGGCATGTTGTCTGGGCCGGTTGCTTTGTGCGGATTAATCCTCCTGAAAGTACTCCTTACTTCGGCTGAGGTCACGCTGAGATGCTCTTCATCCGGTGGTGAGGTGAGTCTGGTGCTGGGTGGTCTGTTCCGGTCTTCAAAGCTTGCATAGAACTTGATGAGGGCTTCAGGCAGAGATGGGTCTTTGGGACATTGTTCACTCCTTCCTTTATAATCTTTTATGCACTTAAATGCCCTTCCACATGCTCCGAGGGTCTTGTGAGATAAATTGACCCTCGATCCTCTGTGCATATGTGGCCTTGGCCTTCTTAATACCAGCAACTAGCTCTTTCCTTGTCCTACTCAACTCCTCTGAGTTTCCAGACCTGAAGGCAGTGTTCCTGGCTTCCAGCACGGTGCGCACCTCTGCATCCAGCCAAGGTTTTCTGTTTGGGTAGCTTTTAACATATTAGATAGTGGAGACTGTGTCAGTACATGTACTAATGTAACCCAGAACTGAGGATGTGTATTGGTCCAGTTCAAGCGATATATGTGTGTATTAATTGATTTTATGCCCTTGAAACACGAGAAAAGAACTCATGTTTCAGTTTACATTATTTTGGGGTAAATACACTGATTTTTCCTCTCCGAGAGAGGTGGTGCCCAAACAACGAGGTTATTTGCATAATACATGCATATCTTATGAGCTTAACTGAAAATTAACAATATATATCCAGCCCCATATCGCTACACAATAAATGAAGGAAAAGTGAATTAAGTTTTACCAATTGTATTAAATCAAGGCAGGAGAAGGTTACAGTTTACATCACTGGCCAGTCCGATACATGACATGAGCTCAGGAACCGGAAGGGCCAGATGTCCCATGGCATTACAAGTATATAGGGCCTAGACTCCTCCTTCACTGAAGGAGAGCACAGCCTATCATGTGGATGAGTGGGCCGGGCTGTGTGGTCTCATTGGACCTTATATGATTTAATGTGAAAGGATAAATGATACTGGTGCAGAAAAAGCCTATGTGATGCAGCGAGCCAAATAAACTATTCCTTGATAGATACTGAATCCCAGGGAGACACTTTTTAGAGTTGCTGGCCTTGTTTAAACCAGTCTGAACCAGGTCATAATTTCATTATAATCCCATCTCTGAGTAGATAAAAAAAAACAAAAAGCAGGGTCAATCTAGATAAAAATACTAACAACTCCCCCTGGTTCGAGGGACCCAGAGAGTTTCCTCAAAAAACTCCCAGTTCAATTCCGCCGGAAAAAGCAAGCAATTAATCACTTTTCTCTGTTTTAATGTAGACTATTCTTATATGTTCGTGGAGGATGCCTTCCGGCTAGACGTGTGACCAGGCAGCCTCAGGTCAAATAAAATGCCAGAGCTGATGGCTATAACGTGTGACCTGCCAGCCCAGTTCAATTGCCTGTCTCAGCTCCCGACATTTTGCCAGCATCCTCCTGGTGCGATGTAAGACATTATGGAAATATTTATAACATTGACTGTCAGTGTTAAAAATATGATTTAAGGATTGCAAACACGGTTCTAAGCAAGGAATCGTTCTGATCTAATAAATGTTTATCAGTCATAGACACTGATCTTCTCTCTTTGACTCTTCAAGGGGTTCCTCCAGGCATGGTCTATCTTGTCCATCTGGAAATAAAAAGAAAACTGTGTCTTTCCCCTCCAATCATGTAAAAGTACTACCAGTATTTTTAGCCTGTCACAGCAGAAGTGTGTGTGTGTGTGTGTGTATGTGTGTGTGTGTGTGTGTGTGTAAAACTGATTGCGTGTTACATACAAATAACAGAATCTCCCAACTCCCCCTGGTGGTCTAATATAAAAACATACTACCAATCAATCAACAAATCTATTCACCCATTCAACCACCCCTCAATTTCATCCCAATTTAGATCACAAAAATTTATTTCACCCTCTGGAAAGCCTATGTAATAATCAAAACCAATTCCTGGTCTCCGGTCCCTCACCGTGGTACGTAACACAGGTCAGCTGTGAAAAATCATCATTAAAATCAAATTAATCATTTAAAGTAATAATTAAATATGTAGCATACTAAATTATCTTGTTTTAACCATGTTAATTTAAGAAAAAAAAAATCACCATAACGCCCCATAACTGACAAGAACCAGATTTAGGGATTCGAACCAGATCACAGACAACAGGAAGGTTTAAAAGATTTATTGATAAACTGCTTCTGATGGAGGTCTGAGTCCTTGGGCCAGTACGATCTGGAGAGACAGGAAGGTTAGTGGATTGGAGTTCAATGGCTTTGGTGTGACAGTTCAGTTTATAAACACCAACCTTAATAAACAGATGAAGAATTTCCTTAGAAGAGTTGGTTCTTATGATGTCACAGTTGGAGAAGGTGAGCTGGTTTTGAGGCAGGACTGAGCATGAAGCAGTTAGGAGGGAGATCCAGAAGACAGGTCCAGGGAGACAGGTGAGGGTCATGCACAGGTGATCAGAAATCCGAAACCAAACTTGAATCGTGATCTGGTAGACGTGGTCGTTGTAGAGAAGGCAGAGGTTGTTACCATGAGCAGAGTAGATAATCCAAAGCAAGCAGGGAACGAGCAAGATGGGTAATCCGTAAAACAGGCATGAAGTCAGGACCAGGAAGACAAACGAAACTGTGGCATAGACGCTGGACATTTACTCACTGAGGCTTTCAATAATCTGGCACTGAGGACTGTGAACAGGGAGCTTAAATAGGAGACTGAGCAGGTCTCATGCATGAGCCTGATTGCAGGCATAGAGTGAGTGAGTGGTGAGAAGTGACAGGAGCAGAGCATGACTAAGCAAAAAAAAATGTAAGAGTAAACAGAAACATGACAATAACACTGTAAATAAACTGTAAATGTCAATATTTAACCCACTCCATTAGCACCCCATAATTAATCAGTCAATCATCTTATATCACAAAGTAGTTTGCCAAGACCTGACACCCAATTAATGCTAAGAGTTTCACATTCAAATCAAACAAATTTCTAAAGTGCCTGTCAACCCATACACTGTACTTCACAACTTAGACATCTGTATTCAACTGTTAAAACTACCCATGTCTTATCCTTATATTATCTGTTAAAAACCTCTTATTCTCTCCGATAAAAAAAATGTCATTTCATTTATCCTAAACATAATTGTAATTTAAAAACAGTGTTTTATAATCATTTCAGTATATGCAAAAAGTCAAAACCTTTAGGCCATTCATCATCAATTAGCATTAATGAACTCTTAGCTATACCTATAATAAAAACAGCAAGTTCACAGTATCAAAGCATTTGATTGGCAAAAAAACAACAACTTTAAAACCCCCCTCCACCTGTATGAAAAATCAAAAATAGAAAATAAATAATAGAAACGCTTTATTTTTCTGGTAACATTAAATGGATGTTAATAATGGCTGATGTCAATTTGATGTGAATAAACTCTCACAGCCAGATTAGTATGAATCTGAAAAAAACTCCTGTCTTGAATAATCATCACACTCTCATTTGATGTGTGATGTTCTCAGCCTAGGGAGTAGAACCAGTGACTTTTCCCCCGGCATGCAACCTTTCGCCAATCCATTCCCCCTCATCAGGGGCATTTCCTCTGACGTCTGGTAGGCCAGAAGATGTCTGGCATCCATTCACGCTGGACGCTTTGATCTAGCCCTCAAAAACCCAGTGAGTGGACTCTCAACGCTTCTGTCAGTGACCCGTCAGGAGCTGCATTAGGGAATAAAGAACATCCTTCTCCCACAAATTCTACCATTCTGAGACAGCAAATAATCTAGAGATACGTTAGCAAGCCTTTGCTTATTAGGAGTTATTGAAAAAATAGCATTCATTATGGGTAAATTCTCAAACCCAGCAGCAATTGCATTAGCAGGGTTATACTTATCTGACACCCACACAAAGGTTGTTCCTCGCCCCCAGTAGATGTCTTTAAGTCTCCATCCAGGAACACTTGCAGATATATTTTTGGTGGGGGGTACAGCCATCTGCCCATGCATGGTCTTCAATTTATGTAACACTACTACCAGATTATATATTCACTCCAATTTACTAATGGTGTTATAGTTAAGAGTTCTAAAAAGCACTCACAGTAGTTTTTCCCAGTTTAGCACCGCTCCATAGACCTGTGATGGGTCAATATTGTCCAAGTCATACAATTCACATCATTAAAAATAATCCTCAAAGATAATATCTGTCTAACCAGTCTTTGTATAGAGCTGTTTGGAGACGCTGTGCGTAACGTGCACTGTCCACAGGGCATTTATTTATTCTGTTGAATAAATGATCGTTTCTGTTTTGGGGATCTGAGAGGAGGGGAGAGGGTTTTTTTCAGTATGCAGTCCCACTGAGTAAGGACAATTATTTGGAGAGGAGAAGAAAAGGAGGACTCTGCGCAGAATCTCTTTGCGTAAATGTGAACATCTGTCCCTCCGTCCTCACCCCCCCACATAGTGGCTCCTCTCCTCCTCCTCTTCGAAGGAGTGTGTAGCTGGTGCGCTGCGCGTGCTGTGGCTGGAACATCCACTCCACAGACTGGGTTCACCGGACTAAGGGCAACGTCTCCTCTTGTTGTATTTTTTAATAAATAATGTAAAAATAAAATAATAAAAATGTGCAATGACTTTGGACTTTTAGGGGCGGAGCTGCTGGATCCGAACAAAGAGTTGCCGGAACAGAACGGTTCAAATTGAGAGTTCCCGGATCTTGTTCCAGAAGGATCTGACTCAAATTAACCACTGGCCTAGAAAAATGATGCTAGTGCAGAAAAAGCCTTTCTATGTGATGCAGCGGCCCAAATAAACTCAATTCCTTGTAGGATATTGAATCCCTGGGAGACTTTTTGTAGAGTTGCTGGCCCCATTTAAACCAGTCAGAACCAAGTCATAATTTCATTATAAAACTGTCTCTGAGTAGATAAAAAAAAAAAAAAAAAAAATCCAGGGCCAGTCTAGATAAAAAATACTAACAACTTTTGGAACATCCAAAAGCAGCTGATCGTATGATCTCAGGGCCCGAGAGGGAACTTATGGTTCCAGTAGCTCAGAGAGGTAAAGGGGTGCGAGGCCATTTAGGCACTTGAAGGTCAACAGAAGAATTTTAAAGCCTATTCTAGTATGCACAGGGAGTCAGTGAAGGGAGGACAGAACTGGTGTAATATGTTCAGACCTATGAGTTCTGGTTAAAAGCTGAGCAGCAAATATTCTGGATGAGCTGGAGACATGAGATGGAGGCCAGGCTGAACCCAGCATAGAGTGCATTGCAATAGTCCAATGGGGTTGTGACAAAAGCATGGACTAGTTTCTCAAGGTCGAGTCTGGACAACACTGGCTTGAGCTTAGCTACCTGTCTTAATTGGAAGAAGCTTTTTTGCAGAACAGAGTTGATTTGTTTGTCAAACTTGAAGTCAGAGTCTAAAACCATCCCGAGATTTTTACCAGACTGCTTAAGATATGGCTGAAGAGAATCCAGCTTGACAGGATCAGAGGTGGCAGTTGAGCTAGGGCTAAAGACAATGGGTATGTTTATATGGACATAAGTAACCGGATCAAATGGCTGGTCGGAATAAAAGTGTGTCATATAAACTTTCCGTTCGGGTTATTTTTTGTGTATTCGGCACGATCCGATATAATTTGTGATCAGAACGAAACGGGTGGTTTACGCCGATCCGTAACCCGATCGGTGTGCATGTAAACGCTTGATCTGTTCGTTTTTATCTGATCGTGAAAAACTGACCTGACTGCGCATGTGCGACTTTGCCATTTCCGCCTGGCTAATGCTAACAATATTAGCATGTCAGGGAAGCAAAACTGGTCGGTGAGCGACACAACATTTCTACTAGAAACTTTGAAAGAGCTCAAAATGATCTCTATTACCAGTAGCTCTGTCAGGGAGTGCAGTAACGTCTCCACCATCATTAAAACCTGTCGCGGGTCCATTTTGGGTGCTCAGGTTTGTTTACGTTCACCCCGGAAGTAGAACTTCTTCTTCGGTGGTTTTTTTAAGGAGCGTTTACCACTCTGCGCATGTCAGTATTGCTGTTCAGAACAAAGCCCGCTGCATGTAAACGCTCGTCATGAACAGATTGTGCCCATGTAAACAATACATTTGAATTATTCAAACAGAACACATTTCAATCCGGTCAAAGAATTCTGCGCATGTAAACATAGCTAATGACTCCAGCCTTCTCATCATTAAAACGTAAGAAATTTGATGCCATCCAGGCCTTAATGTCATCCAGACATTTTAACAGAGCAAACACTTGCTGGTTTCACAGGCAGGTAGCTCTGACAATCGTCAGCATAACAATGGAATGAAAGACCATGTTTCCTCAAGATGGACCCCAGTGGGAGCAACTAGAGTGAAAACAGAAGGGGTCCAAGAATCGAACCCTGTGGGACCCCGCAAAAAAGAGACATTGAAGCGGATGCATTATTACCAACCTTGACACAAAAACTCTCCTGTCACTCAGGTATGAGCAGAACCATTCTAATGCAGCACTTGTAATCCCAACCCACTGTTCCAGCCATGGTATATGGATAATGTGGTCAACAGTATCAAAAGCAGCAGTAAGGTCCAGGAGTACAAGTACCACAAATTGACCAGAATTATTTGATACCATAATATTACAAACCTTCACTAATGCTGTTTCAGTGCTGTGAAGTATCTTAAAACCAGACTGAAAAATCTAGAAAATTCTGTTCTCATTCAAAACCCAATTTAATTGAATAAAAACAATTTTCTCCAGGATTTTGGACAGGAAGGGAAGTTTCGAGATTGTTCTGAAATTTGAGCGTCGGAGGGTCAAGTCCACGTTTCTTAATTAACGGATTAACAACTGCATGTTTGAAATCATCGGAGATCATACTTGTCACAATACTACTATTTATAAAAGTAAGAACAGCGGGTCCAATTGTGGGTAAAACTTGTTTAAAAAAACGTAGGGATGGGATCAGCAGTGGAACCTGAGGGTTTCATATGACCAACGACTTTGTTTAAAAATGGGAGTGAAATGGGTTCAAACTATTTGAAGACAGCTGAGCAAGGGACAAAGACAGAGGGGTCAGTTGTGGACTGAGGAATGGATGACCTAATCGACTCTCCCTTATCAATAAAGTATATATGGTAAAGTCATTCCAGATGTCAGTAGAGGCCTTCATGCTGGCAGACTGAGGCACATTTAAAATGGAGTTTACGGTATTAAAAAGAACTTGGAGATTATGACTGTTTGAAGCAATGATTTAGGAGAAGTATTTGTTCTTTTTAGATTTAACTATGCTCTGATAGTCTTTCAAACATGTTTTTAACATAATAAAAGAAACCTCTAGTTTGTCCTTTTTCCATTTGCGCTCAGCTCTCCTGCACAGACATCTGGCTGCTTGAGTGGTCTCATTTAAGCAGGGGAGTGGTGCCTACTTTGGTTGCCTGACTTTTAGCAGGGCCACAAGGTCCAAGATCTTAATGCAGTTCACATCATGCCTACTGAGCAGCTCATGCGTACAAATACAGGCAGAGGTTTCAGGGATTGAGGCAGCATCTGTAATAAATGCAGAGGAAAAAAGAGCAGCAGTTGAAGAGTTAAATATCCGACAACTCTTGGCTGGAGCGGGAGATTTAGACCCATGAACAAAAGCGGTTTCGAATGAAATGGGTTTGTGATCCTGACAAAAGTGGGTTTTAGGATTTGTGCACGACAGAACAAACCAGGAATGGTTAAAATGATTTATTAATAAATTGCCACTGGTGGAGGTGATGGAGGTCTGGTTCCAAGCCCAGGACCGATCTGTGGAGATACAGGAGTTAGTGAACTGGGTAAGACTGTGAAGGTTCAGGTAATAATGATTCACTAACCTTCACAGTCAAGAGCAAAGTGTAGTCTTTCTGTTGGTTCTGAAGAATGATGTCAAGATCTGTGAGTTGGCATCAGTAGAGAATGAGCACACAGATTGCAGCTTTGGGGGAAATCCAGAGAGAAGGTCCAGTGGAACAGGCTTGGGTCAAGAACTGTTGGTCAGAGATCAGAATCCAAATCCAGAGAATAATCCAGGAGGCATAGTCAAAATAATCAGAAGCTAGGTCGGTGCCGTGGTCAGATTTCAGAGTCCAGAACAGGCCAGGGCAAGGCAAGGTGAAGAATCCAGAAGAAGACAAGTGTGGGATCAGAACATGAAAGGCAGGCAAGACTTTGGCATGGATGCTGGACATTTACTCACTCAAGGTTTTCAATAATCTGGCACTGAAGGACTGAAGAGCTGTGGCTTAAATAGGGCAGTGAACAGGTGAATGGCATGAGAAGTAATTGCAGAGGAGAAAACCAGGGGGTGTGGCATGGAGGGAGCAGAGCAGGAAGTGCTGTAGGATGGGTGATAGGCATTACAGATACTTTGTAACAAACCAGGGCATGAATGAAAGGAGAGCATGGCAGGTTGGAGCAGAAACGTGACGGATCCGAAACAATAACATCCCCAATTTCTCGATTAGCCACAGATACTCCATAAGACAGAACTAAATGGCTCTGGTATATGGCCCTGTTGATGAGTTGGACCAACACCATTTTGCACAAGGTTAAACGATTGGATCAGATTTAGATAGTCCTGTGCCAACGGCTTTTCAGGGCAGCAGACATGTACATTGAAGTCCCCCACAATTGAAACATGTCGTAATTGAGCAGTATTCCAGTCAGAAAGTCAAAAAATTTGCTTATGAAATTGTTGTTATATGAGGGTGGTCTGTAGATCACGCTGCACATTGTTGGGTTGAAGTGGCCCAGCTCAAAATATAGCAGTTCAAAACTTTGAAAAGCTACTGTCTGTAGCTGTCTGCAGTTCCAAAGTTTTAAAAAAATTGTTAATAATCCACCACTCCTACCAGAAGTTCTTGGAGCATTAAAAAAGGCACAATCCACCAGCAAAGTTCAGAAAAAACACAACTCACCAGGGAAGAGCCAGGTCTCTATAATAAACATGAAATCCAATCCATTGGAGCAGAAAAAGTTGTTTTAAGATGGTTTTATTTGTCATTGACCTCACATTTAGAAGAGCAATCATTGCAAGACCAGTAGCTGAAGGAAACGATGAGCACGGAGCACAGATCAGTAGTTTCAGGTTATTGGAGTTTGACCCACACCTCCTAGGACCGGAGACACCGCAGCTGTGCATGCACCCATGGCGCGGGCCAGACCCGACTACGGGGATCAGGCAGGACCCATCAGGATCAGCGAAGCACCTGGATAGGTGAATTCCCAGCAGATGGTCGGCAGGAGATGATGTAGCAGATGGTCTGAAGTTGGTTATATTCCTCTTGAGATGGCCGAAACAGCTGCAGCTACGCCTGCACCCACTGCGTGTACCGGTCCCGACCACCTGTAGCAGGGTGGACTGGAGAGGATCAGCGAAGCATCTGGATGGACGATTTACCATCCGATGGTCAGCAGCAGATGATGAAGCAGCAGAGAGCGCAATGCTGGCTTTAATCCACACAAGACGGCCGGCACGTCTTCTACGGTGCCTGGAGCTATGTTTACGGGCAGGTAGGAATGCCGTGCGCTGCAGGTAAACAGGTACATCATCAAGCAGAGGGGGTGGGGGTCCAGAGCCCTGATCCAAGTGGTCGAACAAGGCAAGGTTTGCAATAGATAATTGTACATTTAAAAGTTGTTGGCAATCATAAACAAGCAGTGAGTTGATTTCACAGAAGAAAAATGACAAAAACAGAAAAAAACATGATCAAAATAGACAGAGGTGAATGGCAAGTCACCAACACCGGTGCCATCTCCCCGGAAGTCTGAAAAACGCATATTTCACTTTCCCACATACATTCCAGCAAGTAAACAAAACAAAAAATCAGACCAGTGCATCAGCAGCATAACAAAATACTATTTGCCTACTTTATTTAACAATCTGATATACAGTGCAGAGAACAAGTATTTGATACACTGTTGATTTTTCAGGTTTTCCCACTTGCAAAGCTTGTAGATGACTGTAATTTTTATCATAGGTACTCTTCAACTGTGAGTGATGGAATCTAAAACAAAAATCCAGAAAAATACAATGTATGATTTTTAAATAATTAATTTCCATTTTATTGTGTGAAATAAGTATTTGATACACCAGAAAAATGAAACTTAATATTTGGTACAGAAACCTTTGTTTGCAATTACAGAGATCAGATGTTTCCTGTAGTTCTTGACCAGGTTTGCACACACTGCAGCAGGGATTTTGGCCCACTCCTCCATACAGATCTCCTCCAGAGCCTTCAGGTTTCGGGGCTGTCGCTGGGCCACACGGACTTTAAGCTCCCTCCAAAGATTTTCTATGGGATTCAGGTCTGGAGACTGGCTAGGCCACTCCAGGACCTTAAGATGTTTCCTACGGAGCCACTCTTTAGTTGCCCTGGCTGTGTGTTTTGGGTCGTTATCATGCTGGAAGACCCAGCCACGACCCATCTTCAGTGTTCTTACTGAGGGAAGGAGGTTGTTGGCCAAAATCTCACGATACATGGCCCCATCCATCCTTCCCACAATATGGTGCAGTCGTCCTGTCCCCTTTGCAGAAAAGCATCCCCAAAGAATGATGTTTCCACCGCCATGCTTCACAGTTGGGATGGTGTTCTTGGGGTTCTACTCATCATTCTTCTTCCTCCAAACATGACGAGTGGAGTTTAAACCAAAAAGTTCTATTTTTGTCTCATCAGACCACATGACCTTCTCCCATTCCTCCTCTGGATCATTCAGATGGTCATTTGCAAACTTCAGACGGGCTTTGACATGCGTTGGCTTGAGGAAGGGCACCTTGCGTGCACTGCAGGATTTTAATCCTTGACGGTGTAGAGTGTTACTGATTGTTTTCTTTGAGACTGTGGTCCCAGCTCTATTCAGGTCATTGACCAGGTCCTGCCGTGTAGTTCTGGGCTCATTCCTCACCTTCCTCAAGATCAATGATGCTCCACGAGGTGAGATCTTGCATGGCGCCCCAGACCGAGGGAGATTTTCCGTTATTTTGTATTTCTTCCATTTTCTAATAATTGCACCAACTGTTGTTGCCTTCTCACCAAGCTGCTTGCCTATTGTCCTGTAGCCCATCCCAGCCTTGTGCAGGTCTACAATTTTATCCCTGATGTCCTTACACAGCTCTCTGGTCTTGGGCATTGTGGAGATGCTGGAGTCTGATTGATTGAGTGTGTGGACAGGTGTCTTTTATACAGGTCACGAGTCCAAACAGGTGCAGTTAATACAGGTAATGGGTGGAGAACAGGAGGGCTTCTTAAAGAAGAACTAACATGTCTGTGAGAGCCAAAATTCTTACTGGTTGATAGATGATCAAATACTTATTTCACACAATAAAATGGAAATTAATTATTTAGAAATCATACATTGTATTTTTCTGGATTTTTGTTTTAGATTCCATCACTCACAGTTGAAGAGTACCTATGATAAAAATTACAGTCATCTACAAGCTTTGCAAGTGGGAAAACCTGAAAAATCAACAGTGTATCAAATACTTGTTCTCCCCACTGTATGTAGGGACACATTAATTTTTAAATCTAAGTCTACAAGCAGGGATTCTAAACCGGATGTGAGTGGGGTCGGACAGTACCATCCAAGCAAGTCTGAGGACAGACTCATCATAGACAGACTGCAGGGAGGGGTGATCAGTCCTTCCTATCACCTTCATTGCAGTTTGTACCATGCGACAAAGGTTTGATTTAAGTTGCACAGAGAGATTACCATACCACGCTGATATTCCAAACCTGATGATGCTTTCCAATATGGCCTGATAGAATCAAACCATAAGCTTCTGGTTAACTCCAAAGAAACAGAGTCTATGTAAAAAAAATACATCTGCTGTAGATGGGAGCACAACATATTAACATGAATTTCCCACTTGAACAGATTGTCTAAGTGAACACCCAGATATCTGTAAGAACAGACCTGGTTTATTTTCTGGTCATGAATAAACAGGAGATTGTCACTTAGAGACCTTGGGTCAGTCAGTAGCTCTTCTGTTTTTTTGGCATTAATAACAAGGTGTTGGTCATTGCACCATTGAACAAAAGACTGAACCTCGTTAAAGTAGGCAGCACAACAGCTCAGTGGTTAACGCTGTTGCCTCACAGCAAGAAGGTACAGAGTTCAATCCCCGGTTTGGACATGGGGTCTTTCTGTGTGGAGTCTGCATGTTCTTCTCATGCTTGTGTGGGTTTTCTCCGAGTACTCTGGTTTCCTCCCACAGACCAAAAACATGCATGTTAGACCGCCTTCAGGCCCAGGCCTCTCTTGCTAAAGAGATTTGTGATCTCAATGGCATTTGCCTGGTTAAATGAAGGTAAATAAAAATAAATAAAGTATGATGAGGAGTTCATATCCTCATGCAACAAGCTGAGAATAGCAGTATCATCAAAGAATTTAAAAGCGTAACTCCTGGGACAGCTGCTGATGCAATCATTTGTGTAAATGGTGAAGAGGACAGGAGAGGTAACACAACCTTGGGGAACCCCAGTACTGATGGACCTTGGCTCTGATAAGGTGTTATCGACTCTGTCAAGTTGTGATCTGTTAAAAAAAATAAAACCATTTAATAAGAAGAGGATTAAGATTCATTGGCTGTAATTTCTTGGCTATCACAGTAGGGGTGCATGATCCCGCTGATTCAGGATTTCCAATAATCCTAATATTGTTCAGTTTCATATTCCCCTCCATGGATTCCAGCCTTTATCTCAGCCCATTCAGGTCACCCTTCAATTTCACCACGGTCCCACACAGAGCCTCCACCTCTTCTGAGCATAGACAGCCCATTTCCAGCCTCTATTACACTTAGCGTGACTTGGCCAAACTCTGTCCTGAGGGCCTTGGTGTTTCCAGCAAGCTCCATTCTCACTGCCTGCAGCTCATTCTTAATGAAATTAAAATCATCCTGTCTTAGATGTTTTTAATTTAGAGGCTATACTACAGCTCCGTCAAATCGATCTGCAACGACACCAATCCCACATCCCACATTCAATGTGGACGCTGCGAGAATATAATTATGAAAGGCAGTTTTTCAGGCGGGGCTGATGGAAGCTTAGTAGAAAGCTGCTTAATGATCTGCGTCCATCATGTGCCCGTCTTTTTTGCAGTTCATTTGAGCTCAGTGCGAGTGTGCCAGTTGGGAGTGGTATTTCTGCGTTCTGTGACTCACTTGTGACATGAATCTAAACAACACAGCAGGGTGAGCAATGCGGGCGAGGAGGGACTGTTGACGCCTGAGCGAATGTGACTTTTGACTTTTTCACTGCAAATAAAGTACGTTGGCAATGGCATCTGTTTTCCAAGCTAAGCTGTGTAACGATTAATGTTGATTCAAGCTACATGAAAATAAACGCACACACGCTCCAGTAGGGATATACTTAAAGAGCTCTGATCATCCTGATAACAGGTGTGCAATCAGAATAGTGAATGCGAGTCGACCTCAATTAAAATTGTAGTGAATTCTTGGCAACGTTGCGATTCCCCCTCACTCAAATACACACACAAAAGCCAATCAATTAAAATCACAATTCTGTAATGTTTTCAGTTTGAGTAATGACAATATGGCAAATATTGAATATGAATGAATAACCGGATGGTGTTATTTCAGATGGATAAATAATACAATATAGCTTAAAACTTTGAGAGCAGATGTTCAATTTAGGACTAATGTTAAGATTTAGGTAAATTTTATCTCAGATTCATACAGTAAGCTAAAGGCCTAAAAATCTTGTTGGCATTGAGTTGTTTCCTTTCATCAGGAGAAAGATGTTTATCCTACCGGGAGATGTCCTGTCCTCATCCATTACCACAATGGATATGCGAAAACTGGAGGTTCACGCTGTCACAAGAAGGGACGTCTTTCTTTCCGTACTATGTCTCTTCCAGCAATGCAGTGCCTCATCATTCTGTGATGTTTGAGCAAGTTACAAAGATTTTTCTCCATTTCTCAGCTGACTGAGTACCATCTGGGGTGGAACTGGACCGGATCCTCGCTGATTCCTTGGGCTGGCTCAGAGCCAATTCTCCAGCAACACACATGTAACACCTCTGCCAACTAGAGACTCCCCATTCTGTGTCATCTTTACCTGATACTAGAAATGGGTGGTGTCTAATCAGTTGTATCTAATCACTACAGCTTACCAATGGTGGGTGTGAACCAAGCTGCATGAATTAATTTTAATTATATAACCCTCCACTCAAAGTTTAAGAGAGAAAACACAATGGCTTTGTTTACATGGTAACACCTTTTTTTTTAGAAAAACACAATTTTCTTCACAGGTGCAAGTTTGGGTTTTCTCACACAACTTTGTTACACAATAAGGTTCTGTTTGAAGCTCTGTGTTCAAGTGGGTAAATCTCTCTCATTGCTATGATAACCAAAGTTCTGCGAGTATAGCAAAGTTCTGCTCCTTTGTTAAAGACCCTGTCAGAGACGCAAATTCTGTCCCTTCTCAGGAAGGAGAGTTGATTTGCACAAAGGGGGTATAATTTTATGAGGCGTCATCTTGTCTGACCCAGGAAAAGAATAATAAGCATAGAGGGTTAATTATCATACAGCCAATATGGGGCTAGGGTGGTCAGGATGTGCTGACTCACAGATTAGCACACAGAGAGGGGGTGGAAGTTTAGTTACCATGTCTCTGAGGACAGTTTATGGACTTCTGAGGGACTGTATGCACTGAGTCATAGAACACTACATTCCCCCCACTTGCGATTTACAACTTGGAGACCGCATAAGTGAATCACAACTAAGTGTTCTTGATTTAGGAATATTCCAAAGAGTCACAGTTGATAGTTCTAATAACAAAACAGGAAGTTGAGGGTATTCCACAAAGTCCAAAGGATAAATCCACAAAAAAGGAAACAAAAATAATAAAAGTATTCCGATTGGTGTCCACAATATCCTCTGGAGGGCATGGTGAAATAGACCAATGCTGATGGTGTAGACCAGGGACGAAGGTGTAGACCAAGGATGATGACGTAGACTGGACTGTTTGTCTAGTGACTAGTGCCAACTCAGTATACTATTTGTATATACAGTGTATATATATGTATGTATGTATGTGTGTATATGTATAAGTATATGTATATGTGTATGTGTGTATATGTATATGTATATGTGTATGTGTGTATATGTACATGTATATGTATATGTTTATATGTATGTGTATATGTATATATGTACTGTATGTGTGTATGTATATATGTATGTGTGTGTGTATGTGTGTATGTATATATGTATGTGTGTGTGTATATATAATATATATGTGTGTGTGTGTGTGTGTGTGTGTATGTGTATATATATATATATATATATATATATATATATATATATATATATATGTATGTGTGTGTGTGTGTGTGTATGTATGTGTATATACAGTGCCTTGCGAAAGTATTCGGCCCCCTTGAACTTTTCAACATTTTGCCACATTTCAAGCTTCAAACATCCATCCATTATCTTTACCCGCTTATTCCATTTTGGGTCACGCGGGTCGCAGGTGCCCATGTCCAGCAATCACTGTGCGAGGGGCGGGGTACACCCTGGACGAGTCGCAAGTCCATCACAGGGCCACATAGAGACAAACGAGACAAACAACCATTCACTTTCTCACTCACACCTAGGGACAATTTAGAGTTACCAATCAGCATAACATGCATGTTTTTGGTCTGTGGGAGGAAACCGGAGCACCCGGAGAAAACCCACGCATGCACGGAGAGAACATGCAAACTCCACCTAGAAAGGCCCCTGGACCGGGGTTTGAACCAAGGACCTGCTCGCTGAGAGGCAGCAGCTCTACCAGTTGCGCCACCGTGCTGCCCGGCTTCAAACATAAAGTTGTAAAATTTTAATTTTTTGTGAATAATCAACAACAAGTGGGACACAATCGTGAAGTGGAATGAAATTTATTGGATGTGTCAAACTTTTTTAACAAATAAAAAAATGAAAAGTGGGGCATGCAATATTATTCTGCCCCTTTACTTTCAGTGCAGCAAACTCACTCCAGAAATTCAGTGAGGATCTATGAATGATCCAATGCTGTCCCAAATGACTGATGATGATAAATAGAATCCACCTGTGTGTAATCAAGTCTCTGTATAAATGCACCTGCTCTGTGATAGTCTCAGGGTTCTGTTCAAAGTGCAAAGAGCATCATGAAGACCAAGGAACACACCAGGCAGATCAGAGATACTGTTGTGGAGAAGTTTAAAGCCGGATTTGGATACAAAAAGATTTCCCACGCTTTCAACATCCCAAGGAGCACTGTGTAAGCAATCATATTGAAATGGAAGGAGTATCAGACCACTGCAAATCTACCAAGACCCGGCTGTCCCTCTAAACTTTCATCTGGAACAAGGAGAAGACTGATCAGAGATGCAGCCAAGAGGCCCATGATCACGCTGGATGAACTGCAGAGATCTACAGCTGAGGTGGGAGAGTCTGTCCATAGGACAACAATCAGTCGTACACTGCACAAATCTGGTCTTTATGGAAGAGTGGCAAGAAAAAAGCCATTTCTCAAAGATATCCATAAAAAATGTTGTTTAAAGTTTGCCACAAGCCACCTGGGAGACACATCAAACATGTGGAAGAAGGTGCTCTGGTCAGATGAAACCAAAATCGAACTGTTTGGCCACAATGCAAAACGATATGTTTGGAGTAAAAGCAACACAGCTCATCACCCTGAACACACCATCCCCACTGTCAAACATGGTGGTGGCAGCATCATGGTTTGGGCCTGCTTTTCGTCAGCAGGGACAGGGAAGATTGTCAGAATTGATGGGAAGATGGATGGGGCCAAATACAGGACCATTCTGGAAGAAAACCTGTTTGAGTCTGCAAGAGACCTGAGACTGGGACGGAGATTTATCTTCCAACAAGACAATGATCCAAAACATAAAGCCAAATATACAATGGAATGGTTCAAAAATAAACATATCCAGGTGTTGGAATGGCCAAGTCAAAGTTCAGACCTGAATCCAATTGAGAATCTGTGGAAAGAGCTGAAGACTGCTGTTCACAAACGCTCTCCATCCAACCTCACTGAGCTCGAGCTGTTTTGCAAAAAAGAATAGGCAGAATTTCAGTCTCTCGATGTGCAAAACTGATAGAGACATACCCCAAGAGACTTGCAGCTGTAATTGCAGCAAAAGGCGGCACTACAAAGTATTAATGTAAGGGGGACGAATAATATTGCAAGCTCCACTTTTCAGTTTTTTATTTGTTAAAATTAAGTTTGACACATCCAATAAATTTCATTCCACTTCAAGATTGTGTCCCACTTGTTGTTG
>NC_056503.1:45143237-45178591 GCF_014905685.2 Nematolebias whitei
TATAAAATATATATATTTATATATATATATATATATATATATATATATATATATATATATGTATGTATATTTGTGTGTGTATATATATGTATATAAGTGTGAGTGTATTGATATGTCTATATATATATATATATATTTATATGTGTGTGTGTGTGTGTGTGTGTGTGTGTGTAAGCATATGTTCATTGATGTGATTAATCTAAGTCAGTTAAATGTGGAGGGTAGTGCTCTTTATTCAGAAAATCCACACATCACATCTACATTTCAGGATCTGGTTATTATAGACACAGATTAAATGTTAAATATGACTACTTCTATATTTATTTTATATTTGTCTATCTATCTTATCCTATCCAAGATGGTTCTAGTGTGTGTGGCTTGCCGTCTCTCGCTGTTTGTGTTAGTGCTGTTTTTGTTTTTATCACCAGTGCCAGTTCACTGCTTGTGCATGATCGCCAAACATTAGTGTTGGATCTTCGTCTCTCTGCCAAGGATTTAGTGAAAATCGACTCTAGTGTGGTGTTCATACGACGCTTCAGCTGTTTTCCTTTCCCGGTCGGACACCTGCTCACCTCTGCCATACCCACGCTCCACTTCCTCGGCGTAAACGCCGGCGCCGTCAGGGCAAACGCAGCACCCGACTGTTAAAGTTTAACGCTTTCTTGGCACGATTTCCCGTGACCTCCTGGAGGAGAAATGGAGCAGTATCTGGTCTCTTTCTGAGCCCGCGGTCGCTGGACCCTGCTGACAGCTGGCTGGTGTGTGTCGTTGGTTCAGATAATGTGGTCCGCCTCCACGGCCCTTGCTCTCCCCATCCTTGCCGTCGTAGTGTGGATCCCTGCCATCTACGAGCCCTGTGTCGGGCTCCACAGGAAGCTGCAGCTTCGGATGAGCCGGCCCCTGCCCGGTTCGGCCTTATTAATGCAAGATCACTGTCAAATAAAACTTTCATCTTGAGGGACTTCTTCATGTCCCGTGATCTTGATTTTCTCTGCGTGATGGAAACATGGCTGAGAACCGGCAAGCCCACTGCTCTTTTTTAACTGTCATCACCAGATTGCTGCTATCTTAATTGGCTGCGCCTGTCGGGTCGAAAAGTAGGAGGAATAGCAGTAGTTTTTGAAAACCATTTTAAATGCCAGCAAATCTGCCTTCAATCCTCTTTTACAAATTTTGAACACTGCTCATTTGAAATCAGCCGCGCTCCTGTTGTCTTGTGTGTCGTCATCTATCGGTCACCCAAGCACAATAAAAATTTTATAAATGACTTTTCAGAATTTTTGGCTGAAATCCTGCCTAAATATGATCATGTTCTTGTTCTTGGTGATTTTAATATTCACCTCTGCTGCCCAGAAGAGCCGATCTCTCTGAGCTTTTTAAATGTTATTGACTCTTTTAACTTTGTGCAGTCTGTGTCTGGTCCTACTCATGAACTCGGGCACACACTTGACATGGTCCTGTCTCACGGTCTGGATGTTTCCAATTTGGACATATGTAATTCTGTTTTCTCGGATCATATGCCGATCCTATTTAACATTCCCACACTCTGTCCAGTTAAACTGCGCGTTCCTCCTCAGTGCTGTCGCATGTTTAACTCCTCCTCTCCAGCCCTGTTCTCCTCCCTTTTTCTTGGTCTCTGCAAGAATAACTAAAGACTATTTTTGTTTAAATATTGATGAACTGGTTTCCACTCTGTTTGTTTACAAACACTGGACACGATCGCTGCTTTGACGAGCCGGCGTACCAAATCTGCTCCCGAACCCTGGCTGAGTGAGTCACGCGCGTTGCCAGGCGCAAACGCAGGAGAGTGGAGTGCAGGTGGAAAAAGGACAGGCTGCATGTTTCTTTTGATATTCTCAATGAGAGCCTGTTACACTATCAAAAGTCTGTAAAAGCTGAGAACAAAAATCTCTCAGGCATAATTTCTTCTAATTGTAACAACCCCAGTGTTCTGTTCAAAACCATAGATATTGTTCTCCACGCTCCCAAGTCTGTTGGTCTTGACACCTCCAGTAAAGTCTTTGAAAGTTTCCTCCACTTCTTCAGTGACAAAATTGTCAACCAGAGCTTGTATTTTGCAGCCTTCCTATGAGCCCTCTATCCCTTTACACTACTCATCTATTTTTGATCAGTTTGAGCCTGTGTCCTCTTTTCTAGAGGACACAGTTGGTCATATGAGGCCGTCTGGTTCCCCTGCAGATTTCATCCCACCTCATTTAAGGAGGTATTTGCTACTATTGGACCAAGTGTACTTCAGATTATTAATGACAGACTTTCCTCTGGTATAGTACCTGAGGCTTTTATGCATGCATTTGTTCATTCAACCTTTATTTAGACAGGTTAATCCCATTGAGCCTCAAGGACTCATTTACAAGAGAGACCTGATTTCAACAAAGAATGATGACAACAATGGACAAAGCAACAACAATAGACAATCATAAAAGAGTCATACTGGTTTATTTTTTTACAAAATAAAAAAAGATGGTAAAAAAAATAGCAAACAGCTAGATTATAAGGCGAATGTAGAAACCTCTCTCTGCTCTAATTTCAGACCTATCGCTAGTCTTCCATTTATTTTTACAATATTAGAGAAACTTGTCTACAACCAGTTGTTACCATTTTTAGAGGACACTGGTATCACTGAGCTGTTTCAGTCTGGGTTTAAAGCCCGCCACAGTACAGAGTCATGGTCATGTTTGTGCTGATGTTCAATGTTTTATGTTATGAGTGCTTAGTGTATATTTAGTTGATGCATTTCTTAGTTCATATCTTAGATGTTATTACTGTTTTTCTTATACATTTTATTGTTGGATGTAACTGGGACCCTGCGTACATAATTTCGCTCCACCACATGTACCACATGAGGTGCGAATGACAATAAAGAAACTCTGACTCTGACTCTGACTGACTCTGAGAGTGAACTTTTGAGGGTTTCAAATTTAATAATTTCAATATTCTTGTCAACAAATTCCGGAAAGTTTTGTTGTTATAGTGCTCTTTTATTTGTTTGCTGCATTTGACACCATTGATCACAACATTTTAATCTTTCGTCTTGAGCACTGTGTGGGCATCAGAGTCAGAGTCAGAGTTTCTTTATTGTCATTCGCACCTCATGTGGTACATGTGGTGGAGCGAAATTATGTACGCAGGGTCCCAGTTACATCCAACAATAAAATGTATAAGAAAAACAGTAATGACATCTAAGATATGAACTAAGAAGAACATCAACTAAATATACACTAAGCACTCATAACATAAAACATTGAACATCAGCACAAACATGAACATAAGTCTGTGAGCAGATGTGCACGCATGAACATATCAACATTGAAACAGATCAGCAGCAACATGAAACAGATCAGCAGCAACATGAAACAGATCAGCAGCAACATGATATGGTTTATCACAGTGATTATTCTAGTTAGAGATTCATGAGTCTAACAGCCTCAGGGTAGAAGCTGTTCCTCAGTCTAGTGGTTCTACACTTAATGCTCCTTAACCTCCTTCCTGAGGGGAGTGGGGCAAAAAGTGTGTGTGCTGGGTGGGTGGGGTCCTTCATGATGCAGGTGGCCCTCTTCCTGCATCTGGAGGTGTAGATGTCTGTGATGGTGGGGAGACTGATTCCAACAGATTTCTGTGCAGCCTTCACCACTCTCTGCAAAGCTTTTCTTTCTGCAGCTGTGCAGCCTCCATGCCACACATTGATGCTCGAGCACAGGATGCTCTCCACTGCACACCTGTAGAAGGACGTGAGGACTGAGCTTCCCAGACCAGCTCGCCTCAGCCGTCTGAGGAAGTAGAGTCTCTGATGAGCTTTCTTGATCAGGCTGGTGGTGTTGTTGCTCCAGCTGAGGTTGTCATTCATGTGTACACCCAAGTACTTGTAGCTGGAGACCACTTCCACCGCAGATCCTCTTATGTTCAGGGGGGTGTAGGTGTTTTTGTTCCTTCTGAAGTCCACAATCATCTCCTTTGTCTTCTTCACATTGATGTGAAGGTTATTCTCTCTGCACCAGCTCTCCAGGTGTTCCACCTCTTGCCTGTAGCTGGACTCATCATTGTTTGTGATGCATCCCACCACCGCTGTATCATCTGCAAACTTTACAATGTGACAGCCTGGATGGGTAGCTGCACAATCATATGTGAGCAGAGTAAACAGGAGGGGGCTCAACACACATCCCTGAGGAGAGCCAGTGCTGAGGGTTATGGTGGAGGAGGAGAGGTTGTGGATCCTCACTAACTGTGGTCTGTTTGTTAAAAAGTCTAGTACCCAGTTGCAGATGGAGGGGCTTAGTCCTAGTGTGGATAGTTTGTCCGGTGTGTCGCCCTCAATTGGTTTTGGTTGTATTTAACCAATAGGAGTTTCTGCATAAAAATTGACAATTTTATGTCTTCCACTGCTCCTCGTCCACATGGTGTCCCCCAGGGTTCAATCCTTGGCCCTCTTTTATTTGCTCTTTACTTACTCTGCCTCTGCTCTATTTTCAGGCAACATGGCATTTCATTTCACTTCTATGCTGATGATTGCCAGATCTATTTTCCCATGGCATAAAACAACACATTCCAGCAACTTACACTCTGCCATAATAACTTCCTGACTGTTTGGAGCTCGTTGCGAACCGGTGTTACACCATATTTTGTGACCGTATGGGGCGGTGTTGCATGCACTGTTGCAGGTCACAGAATATGGTGTAACACCAGGTCCAATCAACCGAACCAGAACCAGCTTCCTCTGACCTTGTTTCACAAACAAAAAGCAAAAAATATTAATCTCTAAACCTATAAAAAAATCTATAAACATATTAACCTCTAAAACTAAACCTAATGCGCACCACAGCTGGCGGTGGTGCGTGGTGGTCGTCCACCCCACTGTTTTTAGTTTAGTTTTTGACGTGCTGCATGTTTCTTCACGTTTGCAGCGTAATATAAAATCAAATAGTTTAGTTTTTCCTGTGACTTATTTGCTGTATGATAAATAGTAGGAGCATAATATACACTCCCAATTTTTTGTTGGTCTTTTTTTTGTAAATAATGACTTTTTTGCAGTTTTATTTATTTATTTATTTTCGTATTTTTAGATCCTATGATGTCATCAAGTACTCGAGTTCTACTTGAGTTTTATTATGTTAATGTCGAGTTTAAAAATTATGTAGTCGTTCAACCCCTAGTCTTGACTACTGTAATGGACTGTATGCAGGCATTAGCCAGACTTCTCTTGCCCATCTTCAGCTTGTGCAGAACTCTGCTGCTCGCCTGTTAACTCGGGCCTGTAGGCGCGAGCATATTACTCCCATCCTGGCGTCCCTTCATTGGCTCCCTGTGCACTACAGAATTCATTTTAAGTTTTTGCTGTTTGTTTTTAAATGCTTGAACAACCTTGCCCCACCATATCAGTCTGAGCTACTTCAGCCTTACTGCCCACCCTGATCCTTACGATCAGCTGATCGGTTGCTGCTGACAGTCCCTAAAACTAGGCTGAAGCCCAGAGGTGACAGAGCGTTTGCTGTTGTTGCTCCTAGGTTGTGGAACAACTTACCCTTGAGTGTCAGACAGGCCTCCTCTCGTCCTGCTTTTAAATCTCTTTTAAAAACACACTTTTATTCTTTGGCTTTTAACACGTGATCTTATCTTTTATGGCATCTTAACACACCTGCCGTGAAACTGGTATGTGTATGTTTTTGTTTCTTTGTGTATGCTTTGTATGTTTTTATTGTCTTAATTATTTTATCTTTTTGTCTTATTGTACAGCACTTTGGCTACCCTTGTGGTTTTTAAAATGTGCTATAGAATAAAGTTGATTTGATTGACTGATTATAACTGCAGTAATAGTGTTACACACGAAAGTAGTAAAAACTCAAAAGAATACATATGTTGGTTTAGTGCTTACCTAGAACCTAAATGTTCAAGGAGTAAACATTTTTAGCAATCACGTTAAAAGTTACAAGTGTTTTCTTTGGTGCCTGTTTGTTTTCCAAATAGATTAGTGCGTGTGAATTACAGAGATTAATTTAAAACACTTTGTAGAACAGTGATTTATGAAGTTGAGTCTATTTCTTTATATTAGTTGACTGGCAGTTCTACCATATTTGAAATGGTGGACGCTCTGATGTACCGCTGCAGCGGGCCAGCCCGGTCCACAAGGCATGTATTTTTATGTCTATGGAGTTCACATCATCAGTTAGGAGAATACGTTGTCAGTGAAAACGAGACAGGTCCCAAAGGAAGGCCTGTTCACTAAAATGCTTCATGTCCTTTTTTTAATTAGTCTGGGCTTGGTGGGAGGCAGTTTACTGTCTCTGATGGTACCGATAACGCAGTGGTCACTCATATCAACAAAAACACCCAACTCAGGAAAGTTATGCAACATATTTGTTAAAAAGAGGTCTAATATGGACAATGTTTCAGGGAAGGGAGGGAGGGGAATGGAAGTCTGAGATTGTCGTCATTGCATGTTCCTATACAATGGCAAAATTAGTTCTCTGCATTTAACCCACCACACCTGAGATACACCCAGATGGAGCAGTGGGCAGCTATTGAAGTGCCCGGGGAGCAATTGGGAGTTAGGTGTCTTGCTTAGAGACACCATGACATGGGAGTCGAACTGCGACTTTCTGGTTCCCAGAGGATGACATTTTTTCAGGAGTATCGCCAGTCACGTGATTCTGGCGGGATTCCGGCGGGACTGGAGTCAACCTTATTATAACTCACGTGACCGGGACGTGACCGGACTGAAAGTTAACAGGAGCAGACAGGAGTGGGAACCAACCAACCAATAAGACAAAAAAGAAAATGGAAAAAAAAAAAAACTTGGGACAGGCGCATCTGTTTTGTAGTTTTCTTTCAATAAGCCTTCACTTAACACATCAAAAGAACTACATGGCCCAGAAGTCAGCAGTGTTCCAGCAGCTGTTTTTCACCGAGAGAGGGGGAGGAGTAGCAAAACACCAGCGGAGAAACCGAGTGGGTGAAAATAGTTTGCAATACAAGGTAAGAATAAATCTATTAAGCTCACAGAACGAGCAGGAAAGTGTCAAATAACCTTGAACTTCACAAGAGTTGTTAAGCTGCTGCTTGTAAAACGTTTAGTCTATAGCTGCAGTGCGGAGCTGCGGTGGGAGTCGAACCTTTACCGCGAGTAAATAAACGGACTCAATAGCGCATTTTTTTCCACCTTGTCCCTTTTAATTTAAAAATTATGCTCTGCTTTGTTATGTGGTTTTTTAGGTTAAAATCTTCATTATCTGTCGCTGTTTGTAATGTTAAAAAAAAAAACCTCTTCATGGTTAAAGTGAAGTCATTCTCCGGTCAAAATATCCCTATTTTATATGCAAGACTGGTTGCATATATATTATAATAATTGTTTTAGTTTTAGATTTATTATATGATGTGTTCAATTATGTTGCTGTTAGAAAGGCTAACAGTTGATTTTTCTCAGTTTATTTCCTCACACCAGGGGCGATTCTAAAAACCCTTTTTATGGGGCTTAGCCCCCAGTGTTGATAATGGCTCTTGGCTTTAACTGTAGCACTAAGCTTTTTGCTTGTCTTTAATTTAATTTAATTTTTCTACCTAACACAGGAAGCTGTTAGCTCTGGAAGCAAGCTGTTACACAGCTTTGGACACAAAGACCCTTGTCACACACTTCAAAAGAGCAGGTAAGATACATAAAATCTTGTAATCTCTGCCTGGTGAGGCTGCTTAAATACTTATAAAATATAAGTGAAATAAAGAAAGAAAATTTGAGCTGCTGTAATTTATAACTGCAAAGGTCACATTTTCTTGACTTAATTTAAATTGTAAATCTCTGCTTTTGAAAAAAAATATATATATTTTTTTTTTTTTCAAAAAGAAAGGCCTGTAACCCTGTTTTGACTTGTGCACTGTCTTCTTTCAATTTTAGGTTACAAAAGGCGTTGGATCGGTCACTGAAGCAGGCTGTGGTGAGATGAGGTAGAATACCAGACTTGCAGTGCTCCAGTCTGTAAATGATGCTCTGAAATCTGGTAAGCTGCATAACATCCTGCTTAGCTGAAACAAGCTCGTTACCTCAACCACATAGATTGTGAACTTCTTGAGGACATCGTCCAATGTAAAATAATGTCTTTAAGCATTTTTTATTTTTTGAGTTCTCTTGCTTGATACATTATTTTCCTTTTTTGTTTGTTTTGTTTAAGCAATTTGAAACATGACTGTAATGTCACTGTGTAAAGGAAACAGTTGCTCAATAAATTAGTAAAATGTAACTTTATTTGTTATGTTTGGGTTCTTTCATCTAAGGTAGACATTGTGTGACCCATGTACTGGTTGTGATTTTTTGTTTTTACTTTAACTGACCTTCAAAAGAGCTAGAAACAGAGACTCGACAGCTGATCCTCTGTAGAAAAAATACAAAAACTACATGCCATGTATTTGTTTTGTGACCTTTAGCGAAGGTTTTTGTTTGGATTAAGGCAATAAATGCCCCTATTTCATCACAGATTAACTTTTTCTGTTGCCATATCTTTTGAAATAAAACTGCAGAACATAACGTAATATAAAAATTATTAGGTAGAAGATTAAATCAAATTCAATGTATTTCTTAAAAATTAAATGAAGAGGAAAAAAACAGGAGCGGTACAGGAGTGGGAGTGATTCTGACTGGGAGCAGGACGGGAGCAGGAGTCATGTTACCAGGAGTGGGACAGGACAGAAGTTTTTTTTTTTTACTCTGGACCAGGATTAGGATGGAACAGGATTTTTTTCTGTGGGACCAGGACAGGAGTGAAAATCCACTCCTGTGTCATCTTCTAGTCCCCAGTCATCTGCCCTGCCTCTACCCCATGGTCTGGTGGGGGTGTCAATGATTTGTGTGAGATTGAGTGTCAGACAACATTTTTTTAATTCTTCACAGCCTTGGTTGGGAGACTTCTAATCCAGGTTGAAGTCACCGGCAAGGAGAATTTAATTGAATTATAAATTAGTTGGGAAGTCTGTCAAAGAAAACAGAGCGTCAGGTGTTGCTGGGATTGGGGTGGGGGGTGGGGAGGGTGATAACAGCCCACAACAGATAAAGTCTGGCCTCCATGCAAATGAATGTTTGTCGGGATTTTAAACTGATTTGAGAGTGTGCTGGTGAAGATGGGTGATTTGGGAGTGTTTTAGCAAACACCAGGTGGGAATCCAGGCTTTATCTGATGTAAATTGCAACCCCACCTCCCTTTTTCTGACAATCAGAATGGTAGATTTTAAATCTGTCAATTGACGCATCTTTATCCAAAATTGATTTTGATCGCCAAGTTTAAGAGGTAAAGATTACATCAGATGAATAGACCCAAATCGTCAGCATATCAATCTTATAAAGGAGACTACGTGCATTAATGTGCAAAAAGTGTAGTCCTGACACATTTTAAAAATCATTTTGTGTGCTGTAATGTGTGGGATGTGCAGGATTAGGCTGGATCCTGGACAGCAGGAGGAGCATCACTTTTAGTTTAGTTTAGTTTAATTATATTTTGAATATGTAAAAAAGCAAACAAAAAAAAAATACAGCATGAAGCATAATGTCAAAACTTTGTTTTACATATTCAAGGGAGTGGGTAGAAGTATAAACTTATCAAAATTCTCACTTCTTAACCACTTGCATAATCTTATATTTATTACATGTATAATCCATACATCTAACAACTAAACCCATATTTAACCCATCAATATAGTATATATTTAAGTTAACTACAGTAGATGAACAATTGCAGTAGTCCCTCACTCGTTTTTCACAGATTCACTATATTGTGGTTTTTCAAAGTAAGATTGGACATGACACAATTGGCTGATTGATGGAGGAGCCATGGATTGTTTATTTAAAATAAATCATTTTAAATGATTTTGCACCATGTATGCAGCCCACAAGTGCAGGGGAAATCTCTCTCCTGCAGCTGATAAGCTGATCTTCTCTGCCACACACACATTTCTCCTGCTGCATTGACTTTGTGAAGGGTTATCCCTTTGCTATCCAGCTGCACCGATCGATTTTTTTCTTCCAATTTAAAATTCAAAGTATGTCAAATCGTAAAATTGTCATAATCACAAAATATAAGTTAAAAAGTTATTTTCAATCATTTTAGAACTTCTATGTTCAGTTGTTGCAGTGTAATTGATCAAGAAGTACATTTCTGCTCCGTGCTGCTGCTGCATGAAGGGTTAACCTTCTGATGTCCTGCAGCACTTCTCTTCTCTACTATTTAAATTTTAATACTGTAATATATTAAATAAACAATCCATGCTGCATGGATTGTTTATTTAAAATGTAAAAGTATTTAAATTATTTATTTAAGGAGGGAGATTGGGAGTAACAGATGATGTGTGATTGCAGCCTGGCACGTCATGACAAAGTTTACTGTACTTGAAAGGATCTTGAACTTGGACTACTTTATCCCTACTTGGCAGTTTGTCACTTATCACAGGTGGGTGTGGTCCCTAACACTCGTGATAAATGAGGGACTGCTGTATAACTAAACTGAACATTAAACATTTCTTTGTGTTTTTGTAACAGGTGTATTTACAGGAGTTAATATTGTGGTACTTTGCCCCCATAATCAATCCATGGCGAAAATAATTTAAAAAGCTACTTACTTAGAACCCAAAAGCAATTAAGTTGGAGGGATGGGCAGTTCCGGATGTATTAACAAGGTTCAACAACTCCAAATAGTCAGAGTTCTGAAAATGATTAGGATAAAGCCGATGGGTTTCAGGCCAGACAACTTCATGGTACAAGTAGACCAACGAGCCCGGCATGGCAGTGCGACTCCAGTTTGAGTTGGACTGAGGGGGGCTTCAGCATGTCGGAGCAGACAAATTGCTCCATATACACCTTGGAGCACACTAAACGCTCTAGTTGCTCTCATGCTGAACAGAAGCTGGGTGCAGAACCAATGGGCAGAAATAGGCAATCCACATCAAAGCACAGAAGACATGATTCTGTCTCAGTTCGGGTTAATAGAGACCTGATCCAGGTGATTAAAAAAAAAACATTCAGGTAAAGCCCTCCATGTGTTCAGAATCTGTTTGAATCTAACTCAATGAAGAAAACAGATGAACCCAACATCGTGAGCCGGAACAGATCCTTCAGCTGACCAGCTTCGAAGCGGTGTTCCCATATGGATCCAATAAAGTATGGAAGATGGAAGATCAGAAGACCTCAGATGAAGATGCCAATCCTTCGAGCAGCGCCTCCACAGCACTTCACGGCACGAGAGGCTTCCTCGCAGGCGAGCAATGGTCAGACTGACCATAGAGGCTGGAGCCGTCCTTGGCTTGGTTCTGGTCCAGTTCCGTCCAATCCCCCACAGTCGATATCAAGATGCCCACAAAGAGAGCCGATCAGACAGAAAACCAACATGAAACCACACAGCAGTAACAGTCGGAACCAAACAGTCCAAAGAAGTCCAGCTAATAAGTCCAGTTGAAATCTGGAGAAAAACACCGGACCTTCGGACAACGTCTCCCCCGCTTGCGAGGCGACCTGGCTGGCAAGAAGCGCTCGTAATGACCGATGGGCATTTTATTAATAAAACATTCAATTCAGTTTATTTATATAGCACCAAGTCACAACAGAAGTTGTCTCAGGGCACTGTACAAAAACATTCACAAACCTGTACATAAGAAGCCAATAGTAAAAGTTTATCTAAGGAAGCCAGTAGATTGCGTTGAATCTTCACTTCGTCCTCCATCCTGAGCAAGCACAAAGGCAACAGTGGAAAGGAAAAACTCCCTCCTAAACGGAAGAAACTTCCAGCAGAACCAGGCTCAGGACAAGTGGCCAGCTGCTTCGACGGGCTGGGGTTTGAGTGAACAGGAAGGAGAAATGGAGACAGGATGGCAGGTCCAGTAGTACTTTCTATAGGAGGAAAGACAAAAAAAAAAACGTAAGGATAGAAATAATTACAAATACAAACTATACTTTTGTAACCATTTCCAACTATTCATTTGAGGAAATGTGGTCAATTTGTCCTCCAGTAGTCTAAGCTTATAGCAGCATAACTAAGGGACAGCTCAGAGCCAAGCCTAACTATAGGATTCATCAAAAAGGAAAGATTTTTTATTTTTTTTATTTGACTCTATTAATCCTACTCTATTAATTCTCTTCATTTTCCCCATTGCACATGTGAGCACACGTGAGGCACTGGGCTGCCATCTAAGGCACCCGGGGAGTAGTTGTGGTGTTTAAGGATCTTGTTCAAGGGTCCAGAGTGTGGAAAATGAGGGTGGAGGTAGGTGTGGGTGTTTCATCTTTTCCACCCACATTTTGATGTTGTCGGTTCGGGAGTTGATCCAGGGTTGACGGGCAACCCTCCGATTGCAGGCCCACTATCTAACCTCTGTGCCACTACTCCCCACTTAAGCCTAATCTTAAAAGTAGACAATGTGTCAGCCTCACAGACAGAAACTGTAAGTTAGTTCCACAAGAGAGGAGCCTGATAACTGAAAGCTCTACCTCCCATTCTACTTTTGGAAACTCTAGGAACCACAAGTAAACCTGCAGTCTGAGAGCAAAGTGCTCTGTTAGGAAAATATGGAGCAATAATATCTGTAATATAAGATGGAGCTAGGGTGTTGAGAAGCTAAAGCTAAATAAGCTAAAACTGGAGGAATATATCTCCTGTCAACTCATTTAAACTCTGGCAACTGCAATTGGATCAACTGAAGACTTTTTAAAGAAGATAATAAACAACTGTGTGACAAAAAAAAATCTTGCAATATTTTTCCAGCAGAATTCCTTCCATGTGTTTGATCTGGTCAAGACCCATTGTAGTTGACATATTTTCTCCCAGTTCTCCTGTGTGATCATTACTTTCATTTCATTTTCCCATTTCTTCTTTATGTATTCTGTATTCTCTTGTTTAGATATTTGTATGGCATTGTACAATTTAGAGACAATTTTGTTGTCTGCTCTGAACTTAATTAATGACAGAAATACTTCCATGGACTTTGAACATATTTTCCATGAACATAGTTAAATGTTAATACTTGAGTTTTGTTGATATTGATTTTGTACCCAGAAAGTAAACCAAACTCCTCCAGCAATTTCATCAGTTTAGGGAGTGTCTGTGTGGGCTGTGTTATACTTATCAATAAATCGTCTGCAAATAGAGACAATTTTTGCTCCCCGGATGTCATTGTAACCCCTTTTATATCTGACCTCTGCCTGATCAATTGGCTCATGGGTTCTATAAACAAGGCAAAGAGGAGCGGCGACGCACAACATCCTTGTCTTGTTCCTCTTTCTAAACTGAATGAATTGGTCAAATCTCCAATGATTTTAATTCTGGCTGTTGGCTTATTGTATAGCGCAGCAAATGTTTCAATTATAGTTGTGTGGAAGCCAAATTTTGAAAGCACTTCATATAAAAAGGACCACCTCACTGAATCAAATGCTTTCTCTGCATCTAAACTTAATATCAGTGCTTCTAGTCGTTGCTGTGTGACTTGTCTCATAATGTGCAGTGTTTTTCTAATATTGTCTTGGGTTTGTCTTTGTCGGACAAAGCCAGTCTCTGGTCCTTATGTATTAAAATCTGTAATGTCACTTCTATCCTTTTAGACAATATGGAGGTGAAAAGTTTATAATCATTATTTATAAGACTTACGGGACAATAACTCCCACATTCCAATTTATCTTTACCTTCCTTAGGTATGACCGAAATCATTGCTTCTCTCCATGGTGGGGGAGGGGGGGGGGGTCCAGAACCCAGTTGAACGTTTTTATTAATGTTGGAATTAGTTGATTTTGCATAATTTTGTACCATTCTGTAGTAAAGCCATCGATCCCTGGAGACTTCCCTCTTTTTGTTCTCCTGATTGCTGATTGAATTTCTTCTTTTGTAATTTTAGATATTAATTTCTCATTTTGTTGGTCAGTAATTGTTGGAAGATCGATCTGATCCAGAAAGGCATCAATCTGGTTGGCGCTGCTTGTCTGTGTTTGGGAATATAATGTTTTGTAGTATATTTGAAAGCAGTTCTTAATTTTCTCTAGGTTAGTTTCTATGTCATTTGTTGTATTGTTTCTTATTTTATATATGGCTCTTTCTGCTTGTTGTTTTCTTAGCCTATATGAGAGAAGTTTCAGGGATTTTCCACCTACCTCTTAGTATTGTTGCTTTGTAAAAAGGAGCTCTTTTTTTGGATTTCCTGCGTATTTATTTAATCTATTTATTTTTTAAGTTTTACAATCTCATGTTTGTTGGTGTCATCCCTGGGGGACTTTACATGTTCTCTCTGTAGTCTTTTCAGATCCTCTTCTAATGTTCTGAGTTTTTGTTCTAGTTTTCTTCTCATATGAGGATATAGCTATAATTTTACCCCTAATCACTGCTTTTAATGCATCCCAGAGTATAGGTGGAGTCACTTCTTCATTTTTGTTATATTCTAGATACAATTTAATTTACTTTTCAATTTATCTCTTAACACCTAGGTTGTTCTGAATGCTTGAGTTCAGTCTCCATAGAGTGGACCTTCTCTTATTATTCAGATGGACTGAGATGTAAATGGGTCCATGGTCTGAAATAGTAATGGGTCCTATTTCACAACTGTTTGCCCTAGAAAGATCTCCCTTAAACATAAAAAAGTAATCTATTCACTAATAGACATTGTGAGCATGTGAGTAATGCGAGTAGTCTTGGCAGATACATTTTCATTGTTATACCATACCATACACTTTATTTATAAATCTCTTAAACACAACAACAAGACCATCCAAAGTGCTGTACAGGTACAACAAAACAAATGGCAAAGGACAGGATAAAATACATAAAATCCAGAGGTAAAGATAATAAACTATTAAATTCAATTCAAAAATACTTTATTAATCCCAAAGGGAAATTAATTGTTGTTGTAGCTCATTATTCTAGTTTCATTAGAGTTGTTATAGATGCTGATGGCTGTGGGCAAGCAGGATCTCTTGTAGCAATCCGTCCCACAGCGGATCTAAAGAAACTGGCTGCAGATGTCAATCCATCCACCCAGACCCGGCAGACCTCTCAGTCCTCTTGGGCAGCAGGACTGTCTGAATGCCGGACACAACTCCTCCCCGAGCAATGGCCATTCCTCCCAGCAGCCTGCTGAGCTCTTCATCACCGCAGACTTAACTGCAGGTGCTGGGGTACGGTCTCAGCCCTCCTGCTGCCATGAGCCGCGTTTCCCGCTACCTCCAAGATCTTGGCAGTCAGGCACTCGAGCACCTCCTCCGGGTAGACGAGAATGCATCCACAGCACCTCATTTTCAACTCATTTGGGATTTAGGGCTGTAGTTGAGATATTATTTGAGCTTTTGAGATGTTAATCAGCTGCTCCCGGTTGTAGAAAACCACCTTGTTGTTATAGTTACACATCATAACAAATGTCTTAAAGTAAAAAGGTTTCAGTAAAAATCCTTACAGCGGCATAGCATCTTATACCAGAGGAAGTAATCGTCCAAAAAAGCCATTTACATCCAGAAAAAAGAGAAATTAAAGTTTTCAAAAGCAAAATCTCAGAATGAATGTAAGAGATCTACTCCAACATTCATCCACCTTGACCGGCACAATTAAATAGATCCTGTCTAACTCTGAATGCTAGGAAACACCTTGTAACTGTAACTTTCCTTCCCTCCATTGACTACGGTGACATTATTTACATGAACGCTCCTACAAGCACCCTGCAGATGTTGGATGCTGTCTATCATGGTGCACTAAGATTCACAACTGGTACCACTGCACCCTGTATTCACTGGTTAACTGGACATCATTAATTTCACACATACTCTCCCATTGGTACATTTTCATCTTTAAATCACTTCTTGGTCTGCTGCCTTCATACATCTTCTCCTACATGTCTCTGCGTGAGTGCAGCTACAGCGTGCGCTCTCAGGATATTATTACCTGCAGTGTTCCCTCAATGAGGACTGAACTAGACAAAAGGTCCTTCTCCTACTCCGCTCATTTTTCCTGGAATATCTTGCAAAAAGACCTGAAGCTCTCGACCTTGACCTCTCTAAGTGGCTTTAAGAATCTCTTGGGCTCCTGGCAAGGACCAATGTAGACATGTTCCTGTTTTTAGTTTTTTACATTCGCCTTATAATCTAGCTGTTTTTGTTACATTTGTTGCCATCTTATTTGTATAAAAAAATCTGTATGCCTTTTTATAACTGTCTATTTTTGTCACTGTTGTCCACTGTTGTCATCACTCTTTGTTGAAATCAGGTCTGTCTTGTAAATGAGTCCTCGAGGTTCAATGGGATTAACCTGTCTAAATAAAGGTTGAATGAAAAACAGGAGTACTTGGAGAAAACCCTCGCAAGCACGAGAAGAACATGCAAACTCCACACAGAAAGACCCCAGGTCCAACCGGGAATTGAACCCAAGACCTTCTTGCTGTGAGGTAACAGTGCTAACCACTGAGCTGTCATGCAGCCAATACTGCTATTTATAATAGCCAGAACAGAGGGTCCAGTCCATGGTAAAACTTGTTTCAAAAACGACGCAGGGATGGGGTCATCAGGGGAATCTGAGGGTTTCATATGACCAACAACTAGGGCTGGGCCATATCATATCATTCACGATAATACCGTTAAAAAAAGCTTGCCTGGGAAAATTCATGACAATCATGATATGCTAATTTAATGAAGTAAGTACGTCAGTGTTTGTCCTGCCCCGCTAATAGAACCAAGTACGCTGAACTACCAAACCGAACTGCGCACCCACCCATCCACCTGTCGGTACTGGCATTACGCTAATTAGCTGCGCACAATACTAGCTAGCTAAAATGCTAAAAACAAACGACATGTGGCTTGGCTGAATTTCTCCATCCAGCACTAAACTGCAGGTACAGACAGTGACAGCTCAACTGTCCCCCTCCACCAGCACAGCTTAGCTTTTTTTCTCTCCCCCCACCCTCTTCTGGGTTGCCAGTGGTTCCAGTGCCAGAAGTTCTGGAAGTTATAGCTCATTTAAAGGCAACATATATTTTGTTGAATGTTACATTTATGCTCAACAGATCTTAAGCTTCATTTTATTTAGTTATTTTGGGAAACTGCACATGCACTTTAGTTTTTGTGGTAGATTTTGTTGATCTATATTTTGTGCAGACTTTTTCAATCTAAATAACAGAAGGGGCTTTATTTTTTACTTTGAGACTGAATAATTTACTAAATGTAGTATCAGTAAAATTAACCCTTATTGTTTTTTTTTTTTTTTCGTTTTTATATAATACTACAAAGCAACATGTTAAGTTAATTTTGTCAAATGAATAACTATAATTTCATTTTGGGTTTTTTTCTCACAAAATTTATCGTTATCGTCAGAATGCTCAGACATATCGCAATATTATATTTGATCATCCATATTGCCCACCCCTACCAACAGCATTTAAAAATGACAATGAAATGGGTTCAAACTGATTGAAGACAGCTGAGCAAGTGACAAGGACAGAGGGGTCAGCTGTGGAGTGAGGGATTGATGACTTAATCGTCTCATCCTTTTAAACAGTCATTACAAGCGTCAACAGAGACCTTTTGTGTTGGCAGACTGAGGCATGGTTAAAATGGATTTTATGGTATTAAAAAGAGTATGGGGATTGTGGCTGTTTGACGCAATGATTTAGTAGAAATTATATATAGTTATAATAATAATTATATATATATATATATATATATATATATATATATATATATATATATATATATATATATATATATAATTCTGATTTAACAGTGGGCTGATAGTCTTTCCAACACGTTTTTAGCGTAATAAAAGGAACCTGTATTTTGTCCTCCTTCCATTCGCGATCAGCTTTCCTACACAGACATCTAGCTGATCAGGTAAACTTTTTTAAGTAAACTTTATTTATATAGCACTTATCATAGATACAATCACAAAGTGCTGTACAACAATAATAAATAAAGGCTTAAAATAAAACAACAATAATAACAGCTCATTAATAAAAACAGTAACAACAGCTGGTTAAATCAGTAAAACATTTAACTAAAAGCTTGTCGAAATAAAAATGTCTTAAGCTGCGTTTTAAAAGAATCAACAGAGACGGTCACACGAAGAGACAGGGGCATAGCATTCCACAGCCGGGGGGCTACGGCCTGAAAGGACAGGTCACCCCGAGTTTTAAACCGAGTCTTAGGAACCTTAAGAAGGTTCAGCGCTGAAGACCGAAGGGTGCGGGCTGGAGAATAAGGAATCAACATTTCAGTGATGTACTGGGGGGCCTGTCCATTTAAAGCGCTAAAAGTCAAAACTAAGATTGTAAAATTAATTCTAAATTCAACAGGCAGCCAATGAAGAGAAGATAAAACTGGTGTAATGTGAGCCCTTCTATTAGTTCCTGTTAAAAGCCTTGCAGTAGCGTTCGGGACCAACTGGCGATGAGCGACGGCAGTTTTGTTAAAACAAGTAAAAAGGGAATTACAATAATCTAAACGAGAAGAAATAAAAGCATGAATAATCATCTCCAAGTCAGATCTGGATAACATTGCCCTCAGTTTAGAAATGTTTCTCAGATGATAAAAGCAGTTTTTTACCAGAAGCTTTGAATGTTTGTCCAAAGACATGGACTGGACGAACAGAACACGGAGTTTTCTGAGGCTCGGCTGAGAAGAGGAGCCCAGAGAACCGAGGTGTTGTGTGATCCAAGGAACTTTCTGTTCAGGGGCAATGATCAGGGTTTCCGTCTTGTTAGAATTTAACTGAAGGCAGTTGTTAGCTAACGACGCCTTAATATGGAAAACACAGTTTACTAATTCAGCTAACTTACGTAATTCTGAGTCATAGAAGGAACAGTACAGTTGAATATCATCAGCATAGAGATGGTAAGACACATTTCTGAAGCTACTGATAATCTTTCCCAGGGGGGTGATGTATAGAAGGAACTGAATAGGACCCAAGACTGAACCCTGAGGAACACCATACAGTAATGGAGTGGTCTCATTAAGCCAAGGGTGAGGTGTGTGCTTTGGCTGTCTGCTTTTTAATGGGGCAACTAGGTCCAGCGCCTTAACACAGGTCACCTGATGTGCATTTATTAGTTCAGGGGTGCTGACGCAAACGGAGGATTCAGAGACTGTGACAGTTTTTAGTAAAGGCAGTGGAGAAGAGAGCAACAGTGGAAGGGTTAAATATCCTATTAGGATAAGGTCCAATAGGACAAGTAGCATAGAATCACCACTGTCCATGACTAGGAAGATATAATTTAAAACCATCAATAGAGCAGACTCAGTGCTGTGGTGAGATTTAAAGTCTGATTAGAACACTTCCTGTAGTAGATTTTTACTACATGGATACTTAAATCATTAAATAAAGAATTTTGTCACTTTGATTCTGATTGACAGTAAAGTCAGGGTTTATTGTAAAACAATGTTTAACTCTGAACAGCACAAAAACCGAATGAAGAACCCCTTCTATTCGGATGTTCTCTAACATTTTGCTACTCCCCTATTCATATCAGAGGTCTTGCATGAACATAAAGCTTGTTATTGCAAAGTTGTCATGTACACCCCAGAGATGGGGTATAAACCCAGACTTCTGACCTTGGCTCATTTCCCCTAAGGTAAATATACTTCTCCCTTTTTCCTGTAAATCAATGACAGTTTGAACCAAAACATTCTGTAACACTCTGCACCCTTGCTGGGGCCTTCTGAACAACTCTTTAACATGTACATTTATATTTATTATTTATAAATATCTTAAATCCTACAATCCTCCATGTTTGAGGTAATTCCTCAAATAAACGAATACTGCCAAATGTTCTGATATATTTAATGATACATGAATATCGGTCAGAGAGTCAGAGATTCTTGTCATTCACACCTCATGTGTTACATGTGGTGGAGCGAAGTTATGTACACAGGGTCCCAGTTACCTCCAACAATAAAATGTAAAAGAAAAACAATGTAACATCTAAGATATGAACTAAGAAAAACATCAACTAAAATACACTAAGCACTAATAGCATGAAAACATTGCGTCAAACAGCAGCGCGAACATGAGCATGAGTCTGTGTGAGCAGATGAGCATGCATGAGCACATCAACATGAAACAGATCAGCAGCAACATGTGATTTTTTTTTTCACAGTGATTATTCTGGTTAGAGATTCATGAGTCTAACAGCCTCAAGGTAGAAGCTGTTCCTCAGTCTAGTGGTTCTACACTTAATGCTCTTCAACCTCCTTCCTGAGGGGAGCGGGCCAAAAAGTGTGTGCGTTGGGTGGGTGGGGTCCTTCATGATGCAGGTGGCCTTTTTTCTGCATCTGAATGTGTAAATGTCTGTGATGGTGGGGAGACTGACTCCTACAGTCCTGTGCAGCCTTCACCACTCTCTGCAAAAATTTTCTTTCTGCAGCTGTGCAGCCTCCATGCCATACATTGGTGCTGGAGCACAGGATGCTCTCCACCTCACACCTGTAGAAGGAGGTGAGGACTGAGCTTCCCAGACCAACTCGTCTCAGCCGCCTGAGGAAGTAGAGTCTCTGATGAGCTTTCTTGATCAGGCTGGTGGTGTTGTTGCCCCAGCTGAGGTTGTCATTCATGTGTACACCCAAGTACTTGTAGCTGGAGACCACTTCCACTGCAGATCCTCTTATGTTCAGGGGGGTGTAGGTGTGTTTGTTCCTTCTGTAGTCCACAATCATCTCTTTTGTCTTCTTCACATTGATGTGAAGGTTATTCTCTTTGCACCAGCTCTCCAGGTGTTCCACCTCCTGCCTGTAGCTGGACTCATCATTGTTTGTGATGCATTCCACCACCGCTGTATCATCTGTAAACTTTACAATATGACAGCCTGGATGGGTAGCTGCACAATCATACGTGAGCAGAGTAAACAGGAGGGGGCTCAACACACATCCCTGAGGAGAGCCAGTGCTGAGGGTTATGGTGGAGGGGAAGAAGTTGTGGATCCTCACTAACTGTGGTTAGTTTAAGAAGTCTAGTACCCAGTTGCAAATGGAGGGGCTTAGTCCTAGTGTGACTATTTGTCCATCAGGGTTTGGGGGATCATGGTATTGAAGGCAGATGTGAAGTCCACAAAGAGCATACGGACGTAAGAGTCTTTCTGCTCCAGGTGGTTGAGCGCAGTATGGACCACAGTGGAGATTGCATCCTCTGTTGATCGGTTCTCACGGTATGCATACTGATGAGGGTCCTCGTTGATGTTGATGGTTGTTTTGATGCGAGTCATGACCAGTTTTTCGAAGCATTTAGCGACTATCGGGGTGAGGGCCACTGGCCGATAGTCATTCAGACCAGTCACTGTAGAGCTTTTGAGGACTGGTATGATGGTGGCAGTCTTCAGGCAGGTGGGTACTCTCTCCAGGGTAAATATATGAGTGTGAGATTAAATTATTCTTATATATGATTGTATATTGTGCACTACACTGTAATAAAATAATAATATAACATAGTGGCATTATATCAGCTACAGACTTTGATCTTCCTTAAAACAAAATGTGATCACTCAGTCATTTCATAAGATGTTTGACAATCGCTTCCAGAGAAGCCTGATAAAACATGTTGCTGTCAAACATGGGGAAAAATGTCTCCTCAGATCTAGATTGCTTAAGCTAGCTTCTACCATTTTAATCCTTCAGGCAGGAAGCAAGGGCACCAAGCCAAATTAAAGACTGTTCAACTCTTTGTGGTTATGCGTCACATTCAATACAACATTGAAATCAAACACTGAAATGAAGAACATACTGGTTACCTGAAAAAAAAAAAATTAAATATATTTTAAATATGCCCCCATGTCTGTTTATATTTTCTTGGACAGGCTGGACTGAAATGTAATTTTGTTGTGCTCCAGTGCAATGACAATAAAGTTGATTCTGATTTTAAAAAATAGTGAACCTCCAAGAAACATTTTAATTGGGAATCAACTATTTTTTCCAGTCATTTAAAATCAAATGGGAGTTTATGGACAGGCCTATAGCTGGACACCACTGAGGGGACAAGACAAGTTTTTTTTCAGCAGAGGTTGTACAGCAGCATGTTTAAAACTTTTTGTCACCACACCAGTGGTTAAACTGCTGTTGAGAGAATAGGGGGCCTAGAATAGCATCTCAATGGTTAGCACTGTTGCCTCACAGTAAGAAGGTCCTGGGTTCAATCCCCTGTTGGACCTGGGGTCCTTCTGTGTGGAGTTTGCATGTTCTTCTCATGCTTGTGTGGGTTTCCTCCGGGTGCTCCGGTTTCCTCCCACAAACCAAAAACATGCATGTTAGTCTGCCTTCAGGCCCAGGCCTCCCTTGAAAAGGAGATCTGTGATCTCAGTGGAATTTACCTGGTTAATTAAAGGTTAATAAAAAAAATAAATAAATAAATAAAAATAGGAAAGACCTCCTTTAGAAGTTGAGGGTGGACGTCAAAGGGAGAACCAGATGCCTTCATGCTGCACATTAGCTGTTCCAAAAAGACGGTGACATGGGCTCAAATATTGAGACGAGATGGATGGATCATGAGCCGGTGGAGAAATGAGCACCCGAGTTGTGTTGATGATACTCAGTTAATATTTATCCATTTAATCCAATTAATCCAATCTGTTACTTTAAGACATTAAAACTTGGCTGACCCTTAATTTTCTGATTTTAATATTAGACAAGACAGAGATTGTGGTTTTTGGACCTGCATATCTTGGGGGGGAAAAATTTGCAGCCTTTCACTTCCTCTCGATAGCATGAAATTGGCCTCCAGTTCTAATGTAAAAAACCTTGATGTTATTTTCGATCAGGTTATGTCTTTTAACCCCCACATTCAAAAGGTTACCACCACTTTTCTTCCACCTGCATAATATCACTAACATTAAAAACACCCTGTTCAAAAATGATGCAGAAAAACTGATCCATGCATTTATCACAACTAGGCTAAACTATTGCAATTGTTTATCACCTGGGTGTCCAAAAGTTTATTTAAAAAGTCTTTAGTTTATCCAAAATTCTGCTGCCAGAATTTTAATGGGAGTTGGTAGGAGAGATTATATTTCTCCAGTTTTAGCTTTTCTCCATTGGCTCCCTGTCAGATTCAGGATAGAATTCAAAAGCTTACTTCTAACTTCCAAAGCTCTCAACAACCTAGGTCCATCTTATAGCACAGCTTTTATTGTTCCATATTTTTCTAACAGAGCACTTTGCTCTCAGACTGCAGGTTTACTTGTGGTTCCTAGAAATTCCAAAAGCAGAATGGGAGGCAGAGCTTTCAGTTATCAGGCTCCTCTCTTGTGGAACCAACTTCCAGTTTCTGTCTGTGAGGCTGACACCTTGTCTATGTTTAAGATTAAGCTTAAGTCTTTCCTTTTTGATAAATCTTATCATTAAGGTCAGCTTGGATTTCCTTCACTATCACTTAGTTATGCTGCTGTAGGCTTAGACTGCTGGAGGGCGAACTGACAGCATTTCCTCACTCTGCAGCTGTCTTTACTTACTTTACCTGTTTGCATTTGTAATTATTTCTATCGTTAACATGTTTTTTTGTTTTTCTTCCATTAGGAAGTACCCCTGGACTTGCCATTCTGTGTTTTTGTTTCTCCTTCCTGTCCTATCAAACCCCAGCCGGTCGAAGCAGTTGGCCACTCGTCCTGAGCCTGGTTCTGCTGGAGGTTTCTTCCTGTTAAAAGGGAGTTTTTTTTCCTTTCCACTGTCGCCTTTGTGCTTGCTCAGGATGGGAGACTGCGACGAAGTGAAGATTCAACGCAATCTGCTGGCTTCCTTAGATAGCTTTTACTAATTGGCTTTTATAATGCATTTGAATGTTTTTGTACCGTGCCCTAAAATGACTGCTGTTGTGATTTGGTGCTAAATAATAAAACTGAACTGAATTTAAATACACATAGACACACTATATGTAGATAGATACATGCAGATTTTATTGGGTTTTATTTTTGATGAGCTTGCTTAAATTAACAGATACATTATACGATAAATTGTAGCACAGAAACCTTGATTTCATACACACAGTGTGTAAACGTGACACAATTATTGTCATTCCATCAAATGAAGATTTTCTTACTGTATATCGTTTTCTCTCTCCAAGTCTGATTGCTTTGCCAAAACCACCTCATCCAGATGTTCCAGGAGGATTCCTAGGCGTGCTGAGAATTAGTTTGGATCGTGTTCAAACTATCAAACTATTTCAGATTAAAGGAGTCCATTGTGTGAAGGATGAAATGACTCAGTCAACAAAAAAAGAAACCGTCCAGATGACCTGACTGAGCATTTGTTGGCTTTTAAAGTAGTCTTAATATTTAGAATATTTTTTTCAGACAAAGTGAACAAGCCTAAAAGACAAAAGTAAAAAAAGTGTACCTTACAGTTCTCTACAACAGTTGTTAAAACTGTTTTGAGATCTAATTGTGATCTGATAACCCTAAACACAGGTCTGAATTGTTGGAGGTCTCAGTGGGAGGTGAAAATGTTTCCACCCAGGCCTCCTTTAGAGCTGGTCTGGACTTTTTCGATCTGAGGAGTCACCGACAAATAAAACTGATTCCCACAAACAGCTTACTCCATAGTGGGAAAAAAACAGTTTGCTGGTGCTAAGATGGCCTCCGAGGCCCACCCTCTCCCCCATCAGCTCCTCTGTGACAGTCATGCCAAAGTGGTTTTAAACACCAAAAATGTCATTTTAAATACAACTTGGGTTTACTGCCATGCCCCATTTCATGCTTCTTGAAATTAAGTTACATTTCTAAGTAATTAAATATTTTTTTAATAGTACTATTTATAATAGTTCTCATCCAAATAGTTTTATGCCTAAATTATTAAAAATAAATTGAGTCCCTGAGTTAACTGTCCACACTGTTACTCTAAAATACCTGTCACCACCAGTTTGGCTTAATGTAATTCTGTTTTTTTTTTGTTTTTTTTCAAATGTTGTGTTTTTGTTGTGTGTTTTTCAAATGTAATTTAATTTTTTTGAAATGTAATTCAGTTTTTTTCAAATGTTGTTCATTTACACCTCAGGTCCACCATACTTTGCAGACTTGGTAAAACAATGTTACTAGACAAATGGTACAAACTGCCCATTAGTGTAATGGTGGAACTGAACAGTGAGAGCCACTAATCACAATACAACCTGGACTGTAACAATGTTTGTCGGACGTTTTGTCAGTTTTACTGGAGCTCTCTGTCTCCACAGCCAGCTTCATAAGAATAACATGTTTTGTAAAACTGTAGTGGGGATTGTACAACAAAAAAACTGTCATAAGAGGTAATAATCTCCCTGCAGACCACTGTGTCCTGTAGAGTTTGTTCTCTTCATACAGCAGCTCTTCAGCTAAACTGCTCAACGGACCACAGTTACTGAAAGCCAGCAGCTCAGGGGCTGGACATCCAGCAATTAAAGTCCATCCATCCATCTTTACTCACTTCTTCCTTTTTGGGTCACGGGGGTCACCGGTGCCCATGTCCAGCAATCACTGTGCGAGAGGCGGGGGACACCCTGGACAGGTCGCAAGTCCATCACAGGACAACATAGAGACAAACAACCATTCATTCACACCTAGGGACAATTTAGAGTTACCAATAAGCCTAACGTGCATGTTTTTGGTCTGTGGGAGGAAACTGGAGTACCTGGATAAAACCCATGCATGCACAGAGAGAACATGCAAACTACACCCAGAAAGGCCCCCCGGACTGGGATTTGAACCAGTGTGTGTGTGTGTGTGTGTGTATATATATATATATATATATATATATATATATATAATATTATATATATGTATATAAAAAATTTCTTCTTCTTTCGACTGCTCCCTTTTTTAGGGGTCGCCACAGCGAACTAAGTCGCACGAAGACTTGGCAGTTATTTTTACGCCGGATGCCCTTCCTGACGCAACCCCAGACCACCGAGCAACCACTGCTATCTAGAAGCTGCTATCTAGGACACCCGGAGGAGCAGATGGTGGGGGGTTAAGGGCCTTGCTCAAGGGCCCAGAATGGGACGAATGAGGGTGGGGGCAGGTGTGAGTGCTTCAACTACCCCACCCACATTTTTGATGTTGTCGGTACCGGGGCTTGAACAGACGATCTTCCGATCACAGGTCCACCTTCTCTAACCTCTGCACCACCACTCCCCGCCTATATATAAAACATATTATATATATATATATATAACATATTATATATAATATTTATATAATATATTTATATAACATGTTATAATTATATACATATATAATATTATATATTATATATATTATATATAACTGTGACTTTCCTTCTCTACAGTTAACTATGGTGACATTATTTACATGTACACCCCTACAAGCACCCTGCAGATGTTGGATGCTGTCTATCACGGTGCACTAAGATTCATAACTGGCTGTAATTATCAATTCGTACCCACCACTGCACCCAGTATTCACTGGTTAACTGGACATCATTAACTTCACACAGACTCTCTCACTGGTACATTTTCATCTTTAAATCACTTCTTGGTCTGCTGCCTTCAAATATCTCCTCCTACATGTCACTTCGTCAGTGCAGCTACAGCGTGCGCTCTCGAGGCATAATTACCTGCGGTGTTCCCTCAGTGTGGACTGAACTTGGCAAAAGGACCTTCTCTTACTCTGCTCCCGTTTCCTGGAATATCTTGCAAAAAGATCTGAAGCTCTCGACCTTCACCTCTCTAAGGGATTTTAAACAACTGTTAAGTTCATGACAAAAACAAACGCAGTCAAGTTCCTCTTTTAGTTTTTCACATAGCTCTAATGTAGCTGTTTTTGTCTCGTTTTTATATAATGTATTCTATTTACTTTTCATTTTATATGCATTTTTATATGATTGTATATTGGTGTCTGTACTGCATTTGTATTCTTTCTTTAAATCAGGTCTCTCTTGTAAATAAGTCCTCGAGGCTCAGTGAGACTAACCTGTATAAATAAAGGTTGAACGACTGAATGAATGAATCAGAACTCCCCGCACAGCAGGAGAAAGAGCATGCAGCCTTTGGACTTGTGTTTCTGCTAATTTAATTCTAGTAACTGAACATTTACACCAAAACACAGATATTTATAGGTCCCAGATTAAAGCAAATCTGTTTAGCTTTATTTTCCCCAAAACTCAAAAGTTCTCTATGAAAGTCCCAGAGAGACTGTGTGAGCTGCAAAGCATGCTGGGTTGCCTTGTGGAAATCGTATATGCAATGTTTCTGAGTTTGGAAATTGGTTCTTCTTATTAATGCCCTGTTCAGGTTCACTTGGGTTTTAATGTTGAAGTCTCTGTTAGTTGTAAACTGACGCCAGGAGTCAGAGGTTGTTCCCGGTACGTATAAGGGGGAACGCACCAAGTGATTAAACAGTGAGTGTTCTTGCTGAAGAATCATGTCTACGTGTGAGGCCTGGCCTTGCACTGTATTGTGTAAGTCGATGCTTTCAGTGGGGAGGGGCCTCTTCTTAAAGTTCTTCTGTATGCTCAAGAAAATGTTGAAAATTGAGATGGACACAGCAGAATTGCCTCTGAATGAAGTAGTTCTCATTTCAAATTGTTCAAAGGTTTCACTCACAGATGTTTTCTTAATTTTATTTTTTTTAATTAATGAACTCATTGGTGGGCTGGACTTGTCACCAGTGGGCCACTTCCTGCCCACTGGCTGCCAGTTGAATATCCCTGGCCCACAGACCACTGTGTCCTTTACAGTTGGTTGTCCACAGATTTCTTTATGCTAGATGTTTTTTAGAAAACCGTTGTCTGAAAACATAATTTCTTTATTGCAGACAATAAAAACTATGACACTACCTTTTTTTTTCCCTCCATCCAGTAAAACTTGTACATTCAGCAATGGTTTCATGTATTTAGATGAAGCTTTATGGGTCTTTTTTTTTTTTTTTGGCTCTGATATACATTTAAGCAAGCGATGGCTTATGTCTTTATTTAATAATTTCCTTTATTTGTTTGGTCATTCCAGACTTGAATTACTGTACCAACCACAAACCGTGCCAGAATGAAGCCTCCTGTACCAACACAGGTGAGGGAAGCTACACCTGCGCCTGCCAACCAGGGTTCTCCGGCAAAAACTGTGAGATTGAGACCAACGAGTGCGACAGTAACCCCTGCAAGAATGGCGGCAGCTGCAAAGTATGTAAAAAAAATGCATCTTGCCTCCTGAGATTATTGAAATGAAAGGTTTAGGGCGAGGCTGTGAAATTTTAGCCCCAAAATATTTGTTTTAAAAACACAGTTTAATGATTTATAGGTTGGCCTCCTCCTCCTTCTTCTTCTCCTCCTTCTTTTCCATCTCCTTCTTCTTTCGGCTTTTCCCTCTTCAGGGGTCTCCACAGCGAGTCATCCTCCTCCACCTCACTCTGTTCTCTGCATCCTCTGTCCTCACCAACTACCTCCATGTCCTCTATAACTGCATCCATATATCTCTTTGTCTTTTGCAGGCAGCTGCATTTCTAAAATCCTTCTACCAGTATACTCACTGTCCCTCTGGACATGTCCAAACCACTGTCCCTCCTCTGGACATGTCCAAACCACTGTCCCTTCTCTGGACATGTCCAAACCATCTCAGTCTGGTCTCTCTAACTTTATCTCCCAGTTGTTCAACCTGTGCTGTACCTCTGATGATCTCATTCCTAATCTTATCCATCCTTGTCCCTCCTAAGGAGAACCTCAACATCTTCATTTCTGCTACTTCCAGTTCTTTCTCTTGTCTTTTTGTCAGTGTCACTGTCTCTAGACCAGGGCTATTGAGCAAAACTGCTCAGGGGGCCACAGTTTCTGAAAGCCAGCAACTCAGTGGCTGGACATCCAGCGATTAAAGTCATTATGTAAATAAACCAAGCATTACAATGATCTGTTACCTTTTAAATGTGTTTATTGTATTGCATTCAATCATAAATGCAATAAACAGAACCCAAAATCCAAACCCAGAAACCCCCTCCCCCACAAAAGAAAAAAAAAATGAAGTGGGCTGGATTGTAAGTCAATGGCCCGCAGGCCGCTGTTGAATAGCCCTGCTCTAGGCCATACAACATAGCTGGTCTCACCACTGTGTTGTAAACGTTTCCTTTTATCTTTGCTGACACCTTTTATTCGCAAATCACTCCTGAAACTCAGCACTTTGGTTGGCCTTGTTGCTGTTTTAAGTGCTCTATAAATAAATTGGTATGGTATGAAACTTTTGTCTATCCACTCCATCCTGCCCGGACTCTATTCTTCACCTCTTTACCACACTCCCCATTTTCCTGGACAGTGGACCCCAAGTACTTGAAGTCCTGCACCTTTGTGACCTCTGCTCCTTGTAGCCTCTCTGTTCCACTGGTTTCCCTCTTTCACACACATGTACTCTCTTATTACGACTGACTTTCATTCCTCTTCTTTCAAGTGCATACCATCATTCTTGCTCAAGGTGAGAGTTCTGTGATGGAATTAAATTCAAAGCTGTCTGCTCCTCAGATAAATAATGTTAACTTATTTTTATTTATGAATGTTTCTGTCCCTGAGGTGACTTCTGTTGTGACTTGGCGCTATATAAATACATTGAACTGAACTGAAAATACCTCCACCTCTCCAAGTTCTCTTCCACCTGTTCTCACCACAGATAACAATGTCATTGCAAACATCATTGTCCAAGGGAGTTCCTGCCTGACATCATCTGTTTAGTCGGTCCAACACCAGAGCAAACAAGAAGGGGCTCAGAGCCTATCCTTGATGCACTCCTACATCCACCTTTAAGCTATCTGTCACTCCTACAGCACATCTCACCACTGTCCTGCTGTCCTCATACACGTCCTGTACCATGTATGTCTAACATACTTTTCTGCCACTCCAGATTTCCTCATGCAACACCACACCTCCTCCCTCGGCACCCTGTCATATACTTTTTTTTTAAATCCACAAAGACACAATGAAGTTCTTTCTGACCCTCTCTGTACTTCTCCATCAACATCCTCAAGGCAAAGATGGTGTCGTGGTGCTCTTTCTTGGCATGAAACCATACTGCTACTCACAACTACTCACCTCGTCTAAGTCTTGCTTCCACAACTCTCTCCCAGATCTTCAGTGTGTGACTCATCAACTTAATTCCCCTGTAGTTGCTACAACTCTGTACATCACCCTTGACCTTAAAAATGGGCACCAGCACACTTCTTCTCATTCCTCAGGCATTTTCTCACCCTCAAATATGCCGCTGAATGAGTCAAAAACCTCACTGCCATCTCTCCAATACATTTCCAAACCTCCACTGGTATGTCATCAGGTCCTAGTGCCTTCCCCTTCTTCATTCTTTTCAGAGCTTTCTGGCCTTCACCCTCATTAATCTTTCCCACTTCCTGGTCCACAGTTTCTATGACTTCTACTCTTCTTTCTCTTTCATTCTCTTCATTCATTAGCTCCTCAAAGTACTGCTTCCATCTTCCCGTCACACTCACCTCACTTTTTAGAACATTGCCATTCCTATCTTTAATAAGCCTAACCTGCTGCACATCCTTTCTAGCCTGATCCCTCTGTCTTGCCAATTGGTACAAGTCCTTCTCCCCCTCTTTAGTGTCCAGCCTCCCATACAACTCATCATACGCCTTCCACTTTGCCTTAACTGCCTCCCTCTTTGCTCTACGTCCCATCTCCCTATATTCCTGTCTCCGCTCCAGTCCTCTCTCTCACTGTCATATTCCTTCTTGGCTAACCTCGTTGTTTGAATAGCTTCCTGCATGTCACTTTTCCACCACCAGGATTCTTTATCATCCATTCTCTGTCCAGATGACACACCAAGTACCTTCCTACCTGTGTCTCTAATTACTGTTGTTACTGTCGTAGCCCAGTCATCTGGAAGCTCTTTCTTACCACCTAGAGCCTTTAACAGCTCCTCTGAATTTCAGAGAGGATTTCTGATTTGTAGGTTGACCTTGTGGTTCAAAAATCAGTGAGCCCTCAGGAGATGAACCAGGAGGTCAGATTCAGTGGGTTCTGTAGGTTGGGACGTCCATAGTTCATGTTTATTTAATAACCTTTCTTTAACCAAGAAATTCCCATTGAGATTACAGATCTCTTTAGCAAGGAAAGCCTGGGCCTGAATGCAACCTAACATGCAGGTCTTTGGACTGTGGGAGGAAACCGGGGTATCCGGAGAAAACCAACGAGGAGTCCACGCAAACTCCACACAGAAAGACTTCAGCCGCAACCCAGGAATCCAACCCAGGACCTTCTTGCTGTGAGGCAACAGTGTTAACCAGCCGTCGTGTTGCTCATTGTGCCTATACATGTACATTTTCTTGAAACTAAATTAAGCTGGGAAGTTTGGAGACTTTTGTCTCTTTGCAAATGTTGCTTGAGTTGTTTCAGTTTCTGATTGTTGTGGGTAATGTAATCCTGCTGGGGGAGGCCTTGATCTGCAACCAAGGGTCAACAAAGGAATAAATGACTGACAAACTGTTTCTGAAAATGCCCCCCAAAATACTTTCTTTAGGATGTATTTTAGCAAAAGGCACAATGGACCGTTTTGTATGAATGAAAAGATTGTGTCCCATAATTCTTTGCAGCTTTAGCTTTTTACCTGTTTTAATACAGAGGTTATGTGCTACTATGCCAAGTTAGAAATGAGTCTTTTCCCAATAACTGGAAATCTGGTAAGGTCGTGCTCAGATGTCCCAGCTTTTCCCCAGCCTTGAACGCAGCATTACCTTTGTGAATCTGGAGCGGCAAGTAAGTGTCAAGTCACATTTACAGACAAGCTGATCCACGTGCTCATTCACTGATTTGTCCACAGCAAATGATTTGTGCACGTATATTTGACAATTTGTGTGTGCAGAATGTTTCTACTTGTGCAAATTGAAATGTGTACATTTGGAAAAACTGTTTATGCTTTTGTAAAACTTGTGGTACGCTTGTGGATCCTATTGTATGCATAAAAATCTCATACGCACGTGTGACTACTTTTGAGGCTGATTTATCTTTATAGAGATGATTAGGAGCTTTTGTTTAAAGATGAGCAGGAACTGACTTTTTCTTACACATTTATTTCTATCCTCCTTTTGAATATAAAACATTGTAACTGTTATGAATCTTTGTGATACAATGTAATAAGAACATATGTGCCCCATGAGATTTTTGTTTAACATATTAATGCATTTTCAGTTTTAGCTCTGCAGAGCCACAGTACACGAAGTGCCCGTTTGTTCAGTTTTTAATGCAGCAGTGTCCTCTTTTCTCAAATTCTTACAGTTTTTTAAACAATTCCAATACTGTTTTTGAAAGGCCACACAAAAAAACAGGACTTGAGATTTCTCTGAAAATCACTGACATGTAACAAACAAATGTTTTGTATTCCTTGTCAGTTCATCCTCATCAGAATCATCAGAACTCTTACCTGGTCCGTGATGGTACCATCTTCTTTCCTCCCATCTTCTCTCCAGGATTTGGTGAACAGTTATTCGTGTGCATGCCCTCAAGGTTTCTATGGGAAGAACTGCGAGATCAGCGCCATGAGATGTGCAGACGGGCCATGTTTTAACGGGGGAACCTGCGTGGAGACAGACTCTGGCGGGTACAGCTGCCACTGCCCGGCTGGCTTCACCGGCTCCAACTGCGAGAAGCGACTTGACAAATGCAGCAGCAGCCCCTGCGCTAACGGTACAAATCAGCTGTAACCAGTATCCTGCAAGAAATATAATCCACCTTAAATCAAAAAGGTTAAAGGTCACAGTAAATTAATGAATTAGGTCTGACTTCCAGTCTGAATAAAGGTAGGTTCATATTCACCTCCGGCTTAATTTCAGTTTAGCATCAATCATCTTGTTAAAATTTGTTGAAGCAAATTAAGAAAAAAAATATAAAAACATTTGCTTGAGAATTTACACAAATGTCTATGAGAAAGATTTGGTGGGTCTCGATTGACAGATGAAGCAGGGTTCATAGGACCAGCTGCCCTGCATGTTTTAGATCAGTGGTCCTCAATCCTGAACCACGAGGGCCACTACCCTTCATGTTTTAGATGTTTCTCTGCTTCAACGCACTTGATTTGAATGAATGGGTAATAGTCAGCATCTGCAGAACTTGAAAAGGCAATTCAGTCTCTGGATCAGGTATGTTTGAGCAGGGACTTAAACAGACAGGATAGTGGCCCTCACGGATCAGGATTGAGGGCCACTGTTTATAGATGTGTCTTTGCTCCAGCACATTTGATTAAAAAAAGGTAATCTCTTCAGCATTTTACTAATCTCGGTAATACCTCAGTCCTGTTGAAGCAGAGAAACATCCAAACCAGGGGTGTCCAGTCCTGATCCTGGAGGGCCACTATCCTGCAGGTTTTAGGTGTTTCTCTGCTTCATTACACCTGATCTGAATCAATGGGCATTAACATTCTTGACTATGAAGAGTTATTTCAAACATTGAATCAGGGGTGTTAGAGAAGAAAAGCAAGTAAAACATGCAGGATGGTAGCCCTCCAGGACCAGACACCCCTGACAAACCAAAATGGTCTGTGGGTGTAAAGATGAATGTTAGATTTTCATATGCAGAATCACCACAAATATGTTATTTTTTTACAGCAAGAAAGACAGAATTAGTCTTCACCTCATAACCAGACCACATGCCCCGAGTAACTGAAAGTAAACATTATTGATCCGATAGCATTAACTGTGTTTGACAAGGACAGAGGAAAAGGATGGATCTAGAGCAGGGTGGGGCTCTGCTCCACATGAAGGCAGAGACATAATATTTGGTTTTTGCTAAACCTGACGTAAAAATACCGAATCTTTTGTCATTGGGATCAGTGTAGAGGCCAGATAAAAACTTCTGTTCATTGTGTTTGGGACCCTGAGCTCGTTTGTAGACAGCTTTTTGACATGTGTAGTAGACTTTGGTAAATCTTTTTGTCACTCACTGACTCCAACCGTACCATCATTCTCCACATCTTGTCAAATAAAAAAGGATGGAGACGGAGGAACTGACAAATCAGGTAAGTTTTTTTAAAGAATGTCCACCACAGAGACGATTGAGCATAAGGTAGTCCCGTCATTCAGAATGTGTTGATGGCATAAATTTTATTTTAGGAATTATTGAAAAATCTGCTCAGAAGTTAAGCAGCTGTGTACAGTCAGACAGGTAGACAGACAGGCAGGCAGTTACAATTCAGTTAATTTACAACAGAAGTCATCTGAGGGCACTGTACAGAAACATTCACATACATAAAAATCAGTTGATAACAATAATTATCCAAGGAGCCAGCAGACTGTTTATTGCCTAAGACAGATGGACAAAAGGGCAGTCAATCAGAGAGACAGACAAACATGGACACCATAAATCCTACTGATAGAGAAAGGCACAAAGACACACAGAGTGACTGACTGATGGACAGAAACAGACAGTGAGACACATGAAAACAGACAGTAAAACATACATGCAGACGGACAGAAAGACTGAAGAAATGGACAGTTATACAAAAAGGGAGAAATACAGATGGACAGACCTAAGAGGAAAAAGTCAGACATACAAAGAATCAGGCAGACAGAGATAGACAGACCAACAGAGAAATAGACAGACCAGCAGACGGATGGACAAAGAGAGGCAGACAGACGCCTTAGAGAAACAGACAGGCAGATACAAAGAGACGAACAAAAAAGAGACATACAGAAAAACAGATACTGACATTTAAAAAAATATATTATTTACTTGTCAGGGACTGTGTGCAGAAAACCATCCCACTCTGAGTAGAGAGGCACTTTGCCAGACTGTAGTTTTTAGCTAATGTCCACCTGTGGTCCATGTGGAGGGTATAAAAGAAAATAAAAGAGCCAAATAAAACAAGTAATAAAAGCAAGTAGGCTACACAAAGACCGTACAGATCCAGAGGCCTTTACGAATCAATGCTGAAAGGTTAGGGGTCTTAAATCCACATTTTTTTAACGTCTGAAGAAGGTTCTGCAATTTGTACTGGTCTTCAGGTCTGTAGGGAGCTTGTTCCAGTCTCTGTGGCCAGTCTAAAACAGAGTATTTATGTATGTCTGAATTAATGGATCAATAGATGGAAAAAATGCATGGACGGACGGCTGGATAAAATTGATGGATGGATAAAATGTATGTGCCTGTATGTCTGTGTGTATGTATGTATACGTTCATGTATGTATGTATGTACATAGGTACAGATATACAGATGAATGAAATTGATGGATAGATGGATGGATGAATGGATGGCGAACATTGATGGATGGGTGGGTGGATGGATAAAATGTTTGGGTGGATATATAGATGGATGGATGAATAGGTCAGTAGATGGATGGCTAGCTGGATGATGGATGGATGGATGTATTAGTAGGTCAATAGAATAATACAATTGATAGATGGATATATAGATAGATGCATAAAATGATGGATGGATGGATGGATGGATGGATGGATGGATGGATGGATGGAT
>NC_056503.1:45223591-45223951 GCF_014905685.2 Nematolebias whitei
TATATGTATGTGTGCAACATGTCTTTTGCAACATTTGTTGCTGCTGTTTCCTTTTGTGCCTTTTTTTTTTTTGTTGTAGCTTGTGTTTCCAGCTGTTGCTTCTGTTTCATGTTATAGCTATTTTTTTTCTGCTGTAGCTTCTCTTTCCTGTTGTAGCTATTGTTTCTTTTGTAGCTGTTGTTTTATGTTGTAACTGTTCTTTTCTGCTGTAGCTACTGTTTCATCTTGCAGCTGTTGTTTTCTGTTATAGTTTTTGTTTCTTCGTGTTGCTGCTTTTTCATGTTGTTTCTATTTTTCATGTTGTAATGTTGTATCTTTTGTATTTTTCTGTTGCTGCTGTTTTCTGTTGTATACACCAAA
>NC_056503.1:45224051-45227524 GCF_014905685.2 Nematolebias whitei
TGTGTGTGTATATATATGTGTGTGTATATATGTATATATGTGTGTGTGTATATGTATATATATGTATATATATATGTGTATATATGTATATATATATATATATATATATATATATATATGTGTGTGTGTGTGTGTGTGTGTATGTATGTATTCAATTCAATTCAGTTTATTTATATAGTGCCAAATCACAACAAAGTTGTCTCAGGGCACTTTACAGAAACATTCACATAAAAAGTAAAGTTCTCTATTTAAGGAATCCAGCAGACAAGTTGAATCTTGGCTTTGTTGCAGTCTCCCATCCTGAGCAAGCACAGTGGCAACAGTGGAAAGGAAAAACTCCCTTTTAAAAGGAAGATACCTCCAGCAGAACCAGGCTCAGGACAAGCGGCCATCTGCTTTGATCGGCTGGTTGAGAGGACAGGAAGGAGAGACAGATGAACACAGAATGTTAGGTCCAGGTATAGGTCCAGGTATATATGAAAGACAAAAAAAACCCCCACATGTTAAGGATAGAAACAATAATTACAAATACAAAACAGGTTGAGCAGAGTAAGTAAAGACAGTAGCAGAGTGTAAAGTGTGGTCAGTTTGTCCTCCAGCAGTCTAAGCCTATAGCAGCATAACTAAGGGACAGCTCAGGAAACCCAAGCTGACCCTAACTGGAGTTAGTGGGAGAGATCATATTTCTCCAGTTTTAGCTTCTCTCCACTGGCTCCCTGTCAGATCCAGAATTGAATTCAAAATCTTACTTCTAACCTACAAAGCTCTCAACAACCTGGCTCCATCTTATATTACAGATCTTATTGTTCCGTATTTTCCTAACAGAGCACTATGCTCTCAGACTGCAGGTTTACTTGTGGTTCCTAGAATTTACAAAAACAGAATGGGAGGCAGATCTTTCAGTTATCAGGCTCCTCTCTTGTGGAACCAACTTCCAATCTCTGTCCGTGAGGCTGACACATTATCCAGTTTTAAAACTAGGCTTAAGACTTTCGTTTTTGCTAAATCCTACAGTTAAGACTCTGGCAGCAGCATTTTGGATCAACTGAAGACGTTTTAAAGAAGTATTTGGACATCCAGATAATAAACCATTGCAATAGTCCAGTCTAGACGTGACAAATGCATGGACAAGTTTTTCTGCATCTTTTTTAGATAAGATGTTTCTAATTTTAGTGATATTACGCAGGTGGAAGAAGGCGGTTCTAGTAACGTTGTTAATGTGGGGGATAAAAGACATGTCCTGATCAAAAATAACACCAAGATTTTTAACATTAGAGCTGGAGGACAGATTAATGCCATCTAAGGAGGGAGAAAGACTGAATAATTCATTCCTAAGGTTCTCAGGTCCAAAAACCAAAACCTCAGTCTTGTCTGTGTTCAACAGGAGAAAATTAAGGGTCATCCAGGTTTTTAATGTCTTCAAGACATCCTTGTAGTCTAAGTAGCTGATTGGATTCATTGGGTTTAATGGACAAATATAATTGTGTGTCATCAGCATAACAATGAAAATTTATCCCATGCTGTTTAATAACTTTACCTAATGGTAGCAAATATAAAGTAAAGAGTATTGGCCCAAGCACTGAGCCCTGAGGAACTCCATGACTAACTTTGGTGTATGAAGAAGATTTATTATTTACATTTACAGACTGGAATCTATCAGATAGATATGATTTAAACCATTTTTTGAGCTGTTCCTGTAATCCCAATTTCATATTTAAGCCTCTGTAGTAAAATATTGTGATCAACTGTATCAAATGCTGCACTGAGGTCTAACAGGACCAGTGTAGACACATGTCCATTGTCTGAGGCCATGAGAATATCATTAGTGACTTTTACTAGTGCTGTTTCTGTGCTATGATGAGCTCTAACCCCTGACTGAAACTCTTCAAACAGATTATTTCTTTGTAGATGTTCACGCAACTGACCTGCAACTATTTTCTCTAGAATTTTTCAGATGAAAGTTAAATTAGATATAGGTCTATAGTTGGCCAGAATTTCTGAATCAAGATCAGATTTCTTAAGTAAAGGTTTAATTACAGCAACCTTAAAGCGCTGTGGTACATAACCATCCATTAAAGACAAATTAAGTAGATCCAAAATGAGGACATTAATTAGGGGAAATACCTCTTTAAACAGTCTGGTTGGGATGGGATCTAGCAGACATGTGGATGGTTTGGATGAGGTTATTATTTTTGACAATTCAGAGAGCTCAACAGGACAAAAACTGTCCAAACATAAATCAGGCTCTAGTGAAATTTTTAAAGTTGCCTCATTTGACAGGGGACTAGAAATAGTAGAAGGAAGGATGGTTTGAATTTTCTCTCTAATTGAAATAATTTTATTTATAAAGAATCTCATGAAGTCATCACTACTTATAGTTGTAGGGATACATGGTTCAACAGAAATGGGACTTTTATTTAGTCTAGCAATAGTACTAAACAGAAATCTAGGGTTATTTTTATTCTCATCTATTAAGGATGAGTAATATAAAGTTCTAGCTTTACGGAGAGCTTTTTTATATGTTAGCAGACTATCTTTCCAAGTTAAATAAAATTCTTCAACATTTGTAGAGTGCCATTTTCTCTCCTGGTTTCTAGATGCCTGCTTTAAAGTACGTAACTCAGAATTGAACCAAGGAGCCAGTTTCCTCTGATTGACTACTTTATTTTTCAGTGGAGCAATTTTATCAAGTAAAGTTTGCATTAAAGGTGTAAGATGATCAAGTAGATGATCTAAGTCACTGTTCTCTGATGCCCTGATGCATGCTCAATAATCCAGGTAGAAAAATCTAAAAAAGTTAAATCTGGTCCTCTGGACATTCAAAATGTTTTGAATGTCCAGAGGACCAGATTTAACTTTTTTAGATGTTCTCTGATGCATTATTCTGCAAGACAGAGGAAAACATTGATGGAAGAGATAGTTTAAATTTGGTTACAGCATTTTCTGATAAGCACCTGCTGAGATGAAATTTACTCTCAGTGACTGTGTAGTCATTTTATGTGAACTCAAAAGTTATTAAAAAATGGTCAGACAGAATAGGATTTTGAGGAACTATTACCAAGTCCTTAATCTCTACACCATAGGTCAGAACTAACTCAAGAGTGTGATGATAAGAATGAGTAGATGAGCGAACGTTTTGGGTAAAACCAAATGAGTCTATTAAATTATTAAAGGCTATGCTTAAGCTATCACTTTCAACATCATATATATATGTGTGTGTATATATATTTACATGTATATATGTGTGTATATATATATATATAGTATATGTATATATGTGTGTATATATATGTATATGTATATATGTGTGTATGTATATGTATATATGTGTGTGTGTATATTTATATACATATATATGTATGTATGTATATATGTGTGTGTATATATATATATATATATATATATATATATATGTATGTATATATGTATATATATGTATGTATATATATATATATATATATATATATATATAT
>NC_056503.1:45227624-45229818 GCF_014905685.2 Nematolebias whitei
ATACACATGTATACATATACATATATATACACACACACATACACATGCATACATGGGTCAATTCATCTCACAAGACCCTCGGAGCATGTGGAGGGGCATTAAGTGCATAACAGATTATAAAGGAATGAGTGAACAATGCCCCAAAGATCCATCTCTGCCTGATGCCCTCAACAAGTTCTATGCACGCTTTGAAGACCCGAACAGACCATCCAGCACCAGATTCACCTCGCCACCGGATGAAGAGCATCTCAGCGTGACCTCAGCAGAAGTAAGGAGTACCTTCAGGAGGATTAATCCGCACAAAGCAACTGGCCCAGACAACATCCCCGGAAAAGTGTTGAAGGAATGTGCTGATCAGCTCTGTGAGGTGCTGGCAGACATCTTTAACACCTCACTTACCCTGGAGACAGTTCCCACCTGCCTGAAGACTGCCACCATCATCCCAGTCCCAAAAAGCTCTACAGTGACTGGTCTGAATGACTATCGGCCAGTGGCCCTCACCCCGATAGTTGCTAAATGCTTCGAAAAACTGGTCATGACTCACATCAAAACAACCATCAACATCAACGAGGACCCTCATCAGTATGCATACCGTGAGAACCGATCAACAGAGGATGCAATCTCCTCTGTGGTCCACACTGCACTCAACCACCTGGAGCAGAAAAACTCTTACGTCCGTATGCTCTTTGTGGACTTCACATCCGCCTTCAACACCATGATCCCCCAAACCCTGATGGACAAACTATTCACACTAGGACTAAGCCCCTCCATCTGCAACTGGGTACTAGACTTTTTAACAAACAGACCACAGTTAGTGAGGATCCACAACCTCTCCTCCTCCACCATAACCCTCAGCACTGGCTCTCCTCAGGGATTTGTGTTGAGCCCCCTTCTGTTCACTCTGCTCACGTATGATTGTGCAGCTACCCATCCAGGCTGTCACATTGTAAAGTTTGCAGATGATACAGCAGTGGTGGGATGCATCACAAACAATGATGAGTCCAGCTACAGGCAAGAGGTGGAACACCTGGAGAGCTGGTGCAGAGAGAATAACCTTCACATCAATGTGAAGAAGACAAAGGAGATGATTGTGGACTTCAGAAGGAACAAAAACACCTACACCCCCCTGAACATAAGAGGATCTGTGGTGGAAGTGGTCTCCAGCTACAAGTACTTGGGTGTACACATGAATGACAACCTCAGCTGGAGCAACAACACCACCAGCCTGATCAAGAAAGCTCATCAGAGACTCTACTTCCTCAGACGGCTGAGGCGAGCTGGTCTGGGAAGCTCAGTCCTCACCTCCTTCTACAGGTGTGCAGTGGAGAGCATCCTGTGCTCGAGCATCAATGTGTGGCATGGAGGCTGCACAGCTGCAGAAAGAAAAGCTTTGCAGAGAGTGGTGAAGGCTGCACAGAAATCTGTCGGAATCAGTCTCCCCACCATCACAGACATCTACACCTCCAGATGCAGGAAGAGGGCCACCTGCATCATGAAGGACCCCACTCACCCAGCACACACACTTTTTGCCCCACTCCCCTCAGGAAGGAGGTTAAGGAGCATTAAGTGTAGAACCACTAGACTGAGGAACAGCTTCTACCCTGAGGCTGTTCGACTCATGAATCTCTAACTAGAATAATCACTGTGAAAAACCATATCATGTTGCTGCTGATCTGTTTCATGTTGCTGCTGATCTGTTTCAATGTTGATGTGTTCATGCGTGCACATCTGCTCACAGACTCATGTTCATGTTTGTGCTGATGTTCAATGTTTTATGTTATGAGTGCTTAGTGTATATTTAGTTGATGTTTTTCTTAGTTCATATCTTAGATGTTATTACTGTTTTTCTTATACATTTTATTGTTGGATGTAACTGGGACCCTGTGTACATAATTTCGCTCCACCACATGTACCACATGAGGTGCGAATGACAATAAAGAAACTCTGTTTCCTACTTGGAGTTTTTCACTTATTGTGGGGCTGGGGGTGGGGGGGTGGGGGGGGGGGTGGACGTAACCTCCGCGATAAATAAGGGACTACTGTATTTTATATTTAACTTGTTTGCTGCTCTTTGCTAAAAACTTAGAAATAATTCATGGAATATTTACTTTGGATCAGAAAAACTTTATAAAATTAAGACAGACCCAGAACAACTGAAAACCAATAGCATATAATGCTAATACATGTAATAATA
>NC_056503.1:45229828-45233036 GCF_014905685.2 Nematolebias whitei
GAACAACTGAAAACCAATAGCATATAATGCTAATACATGTAATAATAATTTAAAAACTGTAAAAGCTATGATGGTTAAATTTGAAACAGTTACTTGGAACTTTATAACTAAGGTACTGGAGAGTTTTAACTTTTGTTAATTATTATTGTTAAACCTTAACAAGCCAATTAATAATCAAACCAATGGGCAGGACCAAAATTATTTAGTTTTTAATTATTCATACTCCAGAGGTTCAGTAAAACCTCTGTTATGTAAAAAAAATAATAAAAAAAACTCATTACATCCATCCATTATCTTTAACCATTTCTTTAAAGGAATTCAGAACATCCAATGCCTCGTAGGCCAAAGTTTTAAACAAAGATCTCAATCTGTCATGAGTTGAGAAGGACTCAAATTTAAATTGAATATCTGATTATCAAGACCTGCTACAATAAGTCCCTTTTGTCACTCATAACTACCCTGACAGTCTACAGCATATGTGTCAAACTCAAGGCCCGGGGGCCAAATGTGGCTCTCGTTGACATCTTATCTGGCCCCCAAGATGATATGTAAAACCTAAAATACTTCTATCTCTTGATTTTTTTTGTTCAGTAATCTTTGATTATGATGTTGAAACCACAACAGAGAACATCAAATGAGACCAATAAAACTCTTGTTGAGGAACCTGTGACCAAGAAAATATGTTGGGTATCCGATTTGAGTTAATGTAGTTTCTGAAATTGGCCCTTAGTTCGAAAAATGTTTTAATTTTGGCTCCCTTTTGTAAGTGAGTTTGACACCCCTGGTCTACAGCCTTTCATCAGACTATAAATTACATAAAATGAAGGTTTTGAAGGTTTTAACAACAAGCCAAATCTGACCATCAGAGCCAAGTTTAAAATTAATTAGGAATTCAATTTTAAAAAGCACCTTAAAATTGCCATGATTCATGTTTCTTGTCAAGCCAGACCAACGTTTATGTATTTATGTATTATGGGGGAGTGGTGGCGCAGAGGTCAGAGAGGTGGGCTTGTGATCAGAAGATCGCCGGTTCACGCCCCGGTACCGACAACATCCGACAACAAATGTGGGAAGGGTTGGTGAAGCACCCACATTTGCCCCTACCCTTATTCGCCCCACTCTGGGCCCATGAGCAAGGCCCTTAACCCCCATCTGCTCCCTAAACAGGTCTCTCTGGAAAATGAGTTCTCGTGGCTCAATGAGACTACCTGGATAAATAAAGGCTAAATGAAAAAAAAATTCTGCTTGCCCTGTTATACTCCTCTACTCTTTATCAGCTTCACTCAGCTCACCTGTTTCACCCCAAATCTCCCTCCTGTTGCACCTGTGTGCTGCGCTTATAATAATAATAATAATGAATTAAATTTGTAACACACTTTTCATTAACAAAAATCTCAAAGTGCTACAGAGTGCAACTAAAATCAATGATTAAACTCAACTAAAATCAGTGATACAATCATGTGGAGGCAGAATAGGCTTGCTTAAAAAGAAAAGTCTTTAAGCCTTTTTTTAAAGTCAGTCAATGATTGTGGAGCTCTCAGATATTCAGGGAGGGAGTTCCAGAGGCGGGGGGCAGCCACACAGAATGCCTGATCTCCCATGGTTCTTAATTTCTTCTTAGCTTCTTAAGAGCTCCCCAGTCTCTGCCTCCCGGCCAGATTGTCTGATCCCCTCGTGCCTGAAGTGTCCGGCATTCTTGTTCCTGACCCACGTCAAGACCACGGATTCCTCGCCCTTTGCTTTGCCCAAGACAGATACCTCTGCCCATCGGATATCCGGGCTTCTGCTTCTGTTCTGCTGTCAGATCACCAATTCCCACTAAACCCCACAAATAAGTATTGCTTTTTCTGCCTCTATGTGAATGACCCACGCCTGTATTTTTGGCCACAAACGCAGACCCCGGACTCTAGGAGTTGAGCTCTCAGAACCAACCTCCACATTCTGAAAAGAAATGTTTAGTCGGATCTTCCAGGTTCACTCATGTATCTCGTGATCTGTCCATCTCTCTCTTCCCTCTGATGTCATCGCAGCTTCGGCTTCTCCACCTGTGATCAAGCTCTACAGAGTCACAGCTGACTTTCTCCTCATAAAACTTTATATAAATATTTCTGGTCACTCCTGTGTGGGGTTGAATTTCCAGGTCCCCCTCATAATTCATAAAAAAATACACTCGCCTCAAAACTTAAGGCAGGGTAAATGAGTCACCACTGTCAAGATTATGTCAAATATTTAAAGATGAAATTTAATGTTGACTTGAGTATAACAAACACTTAAAGAGCAGCTGCCAGGAGAAAGACATAAAGGTCAAAGAGGATCTGGATGCTGTCAGTGGACATGGAGGTAGTTGGAATGAGGACAGAGGACACAGAGGACAGAGTAAGATGGAGGAGGATGACCCCTGAAGAAGAAACTGTCAAAAGAAGACTTAATGTGATAAAACCTGACATTCAAAACATTTTTCTGTTTTCAGATTATTCCACTGAAGATAAGAAGTAAAATACAACAGAACTGGGCAAACTGAAACCAAAGTTATCTAACAAAGTAAAGTCAGGTCCTCTGGGCAGATTCTTCTTGTTGAAACGTTTCATTTTTTATCCAAAAGACTTTGTCATTCTGAGGAGGTTGAGCTACTAAGAGAAGGTGTTATTTATAAGACTGAGTTTGCTGCAGCTCTTCAGAGTGACCAAGTCTTTTGGATAAAAGACTAAACATTTCTACAAAGAAGAATTCATCCAGAGGATCTGAGTTTGTTAGTTTTTCCTGCCTGGATTATTGAGCATGCATCAGGATATGAAATCAAGGTAAAGTGACAAGAGAATGGCAGGAATCCCATCAAGAAGATCAGTGAATCTGCATCTTTCATCAAACTCTGCAAGATGGCAAGAAATACAAATCAAACTATATTTACATGAATCCCTTTCTATTGTGCATGGAGTGTACAGATTCCTCATTCAGAGTTTTATTAAGAAACGCCTGAAAAGGACACCAGTCCATGGCTGTGGCTTCTCTCAGCTGTTGGGCTGAATGAGATCAAACCAACAGTCCAATTCTTTAACAGCAGCTTCATGATCCATGAAGGAGGAAATCAAACTGAGCTCTTTAAAAAAAATCCATTCTTTTTATCCATCCATCCATCCATCCATCCATCCATCCATCCATCCATCCATCCATCCATCCATCCATCCATCCATCCATCCATCCAATGCCA
>NC_056503.1:45233136-45234434 GCF_014905685.2 Nematolebias whitei
GAACAACTGAAAACCAATAGCATATAATGCTAATACATGTAATAATATTTAAAAAATTGTAAAAGCTATGATGGTTAAATTTGAAACAGTTACTTGGAACTTTATAACTAAGGTACTGGAGAGTTTTAACTTTTGTTAATTATTATTGTTAAACCTTAACAAGCCAATTAATAATCAAACCAATGGGCAGGACCAAAATTATTTTGTTTTTTAATTATTCATACTCCAGAGGTTCAGAAAAACCTCTGTTATGTAAAAAAAAAAAAAAAAAAAAAATCATTACATCCATCCATTATCTTTAACCATTTCTTTAAAGGAATTCAGAACATCCAATGCCTCAGATTCCTCACATTTTCATTCAACTCTCAGTGTTTTCTCTCCTTGTGTTCAGCACTTGTCTCACCTGTTTTCAGTGTTAATCACCTCAGGCTTCTGTTATTTGTCCTCATTGGCTCATGTATATATTCAGCTCCCTTGTGTCTTGTCATTTGTCTCTGGATTGTCCATATATATGTACACATATACATATACACATACGTATATATATACGTATATATATATATATATATATATATATATATATATATATATATATATATATATATATATATACACACATACATATGTACATATACATAGATATGCATATACATATATACATACACATATATACACATATATACATACACATACATATATACAAATACATATATATATATATATACATATATACACATACATACATATATACATATATATACACATATATAATATACATACACATATATAATATACATACACATACATATATATACACATATATACATATACATATATATATACATATACATATATACACATAAATATATACACATGTATACATATATACACATGTATACATATACATATATATATATATATACACATGTACACATACACATATATAAACATATATACATATATATATACACATGTACACATACACATATATAAACATATATACATATATATACACATGTACACATACACATATATAAACATATATACATATATATACACATGTACACATATACATATATATACATATATACACATATACATATATATACATATATACACATATACATATATACACATGTACACATATACATAAATATATACATATATACACATGTATACATATACACACATATATACACACATGTATACATATACATATATATACACACACGTATACATATACATATATATACACACACATATACACATGTATACATATACATATATATACACACACA
>NC_056503.1:45234534-45253089 GCF_014905685.2 Nematolebias whitei
TATAAAATACAGTAGTCCCTTATTTATCGCGGAGGTTACGTCCACCCGCCCCCCAGCCCCACAATAAGTGAAAAACTCCAAGTAGGAACATTTAACTCCTCCCTCACCCTGGCAACTGTTCCCACATACATGAAGACCGCCACCATCATCCCAGTCACAAAGAGCTCTACAGTGACTGGTCTGAATGACTAACGGCCAGTAGCCCCCAAATAAGACAAAACCCAGAACCCCTACAGTACCCCCAATGAAGGGATGGCCCATGACATTCCAAGGATAATGCTACATCCAACTTGGGTAGAAAGCAGTTCAAAAACAGAAAGGACCAGGACAGGGGAGCACGAGGACCCCAAAAAAAGAAAAGACAGACAAACCTGGGTAATCTCAAAACACAAAACCAAGAACACGGAATCCAAAACCCCAGAGTCAAGGTGGGCATTCAGGTCTGACAATCAGGCGGGCGGCACAGGGACCATCTCCATTGAAGCAGGAGGTCAGGGGGGCATCCTGGAAACTGCACATCTCCAAGCCAGAGCTCTGGCGGGTGGCCAGGAGACCGTTCATCTATGGGCAGCAAAGACGTGCCTCTGTGCCCTCCTGGACTCAGGCAGATGAGGACCTTGGCAGACAGACGATGAGTGAGGACCTCGGCAGACAGACCATAGCTAAGGACCTCGGCAGACGGTCCAGGGATAAGGACCTGTGTAGGAGAACTAGGGATGAAGACCTCAGTAGGAGAACCTTGAGGAACTCGGCAGGAGAACCAGGGATGAGGACCTCGGCAGGACAACCAGGGATGAGCGCCTCTGTAGGAGAACCTGTTCAACCTCAAACTTGTCCTAAATGCCGACAAAACCAAAGGGATGCATTTTTCAAACAGGAAGTTGGTCCCAGCAGTTCTTCCTCTGATTTCATCCTCAAATGGTGTCACGATTGAGTTTGTTGATTCCTATAAATATTTGGGTATCTTGGTCGATTCGCATCTCTCTTTTAAGCTTCATGTGGAAAACTTGGTAAAGAAACTGAAAGTTAAACTGGGTTTCTTTGTCAGAAACAGATCCTGTCTAATTATGAATGCTAGGAAACACCTTGTATCTGTGACTTTCCTTCCCTCCACTGATTATGGTGACATTATTTACATGAACGCTCCCACAAGCACCCTGCAGATGTTGGATGCTGTCTATCATGGTGCACTAAGATTCATAACAGGCTGTGATTATCGTACCCACCACTGCACCCAGTATTCACTGGTTAACTGGACATCATTAACTTCACACAGACTCTCCCACTGGTACATTTTCATCTATAAATCATTTCTTGGTCTGCTACCTTCATACAGCTCCTCCTACATGTCTCTGCGTGAGTGCAGCTACAGCGTGCGCTCTCAGGACATTATTACCTGCAGTGTTCCCTCGGTGCGGACTGAACTAGGCAAAAGGGCCTTCTTCTACTCTGCTCCTGTTTCCTGGAATATCTTACAAAAATACAGTATCTGAAGCTCTCGACCTTGACCTCTCTAAGTGGCTTTAAGAATCTGTTGGACTCCTGGTAGGGACCAATGCAGACATGTTCCCGTTTTTAGTTTTCTACATTTGCCTTAGAATCTAGCTGTTTTTGTTACTTTTTTTTTAGCCATCCTATTTGTTAAAAAAAAAATCTGTATGACTTTTTATAACTGTTTATTGTTGTTGCTGTTGTCCATTGTTGTCATCATTCTTTGTTGAAATCAGATCTCTCTTGTAAATGAGTCCTCGAGGCTCAATGGGATTTACCTGTCTAAATAAAGGTTGAATGAATGAAAAAAGAACCAAGGATGAGAGCCTCAGCAGGAACCAGGGATAAGGACCTTGTCAAGTGTGCCTGTCAGCTCTACTTCTGGGGGTAGGCCCAGCAGCTCGGCATCTGAAGGTGGGCCCGGCAGCTTTACTGTACTTGAACCACACTCGAGTTTTCTTCTACCAGACCGAGACCTAGGTTTTAGACCGGGCCAAAGTTCGCCTTTTTGTTCCCTGACAGTTTGATGGTGAGTTCACACCTTCCCAAAAGAACTGGACTTCCTAGGCAAACGGGCTAGAGTTTGGGACAACAGGGCTGGTGTGAATGCACCCTAACATTGAACACAGGTGAGACAAGTGCTGAACACGAGGGAAAACACTGAGAGGTGAATGAAAACATGAGGAAACTGAGACAGACATGGCAAAACCCAGACCCCTACAATTACCTATTAACTTTTTGCACCTGCGGGGTGCTGCCACCTGCTTGCTGCATTTGGATGAGCAGTCTGTCCGTGAGTACTAGGACAAAATCTGGCAACAATAGTCCTTTGGGAGTAACCCATCATATCCAATACTGCATTTTGTAGGTGCACTACACGCTCTTCAACGGTCTGTCTTCAAGCTGTTATCTCAGGCATGTCCAGGAACACCTGTGTATCATAAGTAAGGGACAAAATGTGTGCTGCTGATCAGGAAGAAGGTGACAAAACTCCAGTTTTGATTTAAATGGCAGTCGTAGCACCTCTGCCTTAATCTATGCAAGGTCTAGATGTTGTTACTTTGCCGGCCAGAGCTACTGGTTACTGCTGCTGATATTTTTTTTTTTTATTAGCCTTTTTTAACCAGGCAAATCCCATTCAGATCACAGATCTCTTTTGCAAGTGAGGCCTGGGCCTGATGGCACCTTAACATGCATGTTTTTTGGACCGTGGTACCCAGAAATAACTCGTGCAAACTCCACACAGAAAGACCTCAGGTCCAAACTGGGGATTGAGCCCAGGACCTTTTTGCTGTGAAGCAACAGTGCTAACCATTAAGCCATTGTACGCCCCAGTAGCGTTGCGACTCTCTCAAACCATTATGTAGTCGAGCACCAAATGGAGTGGAACTTTGGCTTTGAAGGTTCTCCCTCAGAGAAATGATAACCCCCACAAAACCTCATATCCAAGTGATTTATTTCAGAAGATTTACAAACACGCAGCACAGTGGCGCAACTGGTAGAGCTGCTGCCTCTCAGCCAGCAGGTTGCCCTGGTTCAAATCCCAATCTGGGAGCCTTTCTGGGTGGAGTTTGCATGTTCTCTCCGTGCATGCTTGGGTTTTCTCCAGGTACTCCAGTTTCCTCCCACAGACCAAAAATATGCATGTTAGGCTGACTGGTAACTCTAAATTGTCCCTAGGTGAAAGTGAGTGTGTGAACGGTTGTTTGTCTTGTTTGTTTCTTATGTGGTCCTGTGATTTGGACTTGTGACCTGTCCAGGGTGTACCCCGCCTCTTGCACAATGATGGTTGGACATGGGCACCAGTGACCCTTTGACCCAAAAAGGAAGAAGCGGGAAAATATAATGGATGGATGGATGGATTTACAAGCACACGTAGTCTTGATATAGCCATCGGTCAGCACCAAGCATTCGACTGCGACAGGACATCCTGCTACTAATTTATTTCATGCTGCTGTGTTCATTCATACTCATCTGCTCACACAGACACATGTTCCTGCTGCTGTTCGGCGTGTTTTTTTAATACCACTAGTGCTTAGTATATTTTTAGTTAACATTTTTCTTAGTTCATATCTTGGATCTTATTACTGTTTAAAAAGAAAAACATTTTAATACTTTTGTTTGATGTAATTGGGGCCCTGTGTACACAATTTTGTTCCACCCTATGTGGTGTGAATGACAAATGAACCTTGAATCCTTGCAGGTCCCAGCCTGATATTATAGAAAAGGAGGAAGAAAGTAAGAATTTATTGTCTACAGCTGTGCAAATTAGTTTCCTAAACCATTACCCAGAACATATAAACTGGACAATGGCCTGAAATACAGTGTCTGCACATTATTTAATGTTACAGAATACAGTAGTCCCTCGCTACTTCGCGGTTTGTTTTTTGTGGACTCACTCTATCATGGTTTGTGACTGTTGGATATGGGCGCCAGTGACCCCTGTGACCTGAAAAGGAAGAAGCGGGTAAAGATGATGGATGGATACTTTCACTCGTGCTCTGTTTTATGGGAATGACAAATTTTGTTTCTATTGACAATTCTACTTTCCTTTTCATTCTGCAGTATCACTCATTCTACAAAAAAAATAAACACAACATTACAAAATAATGTCAAGATAAAAACAAGGCATTGTTATAAATATATTTGTACCAACAGCCATAAATCCTTAAGAAGTATCCCATATAAAAATTCAACTTTAGGATACATGGTAATTATTTGTGTTTTATATACAACAGACTAAAATGATTACGAGGACACAGGTATCTCACAATAGTATTTTTATATTAAAAAGATCTAGTAAATGTCTGACCAACAACTTTCAGTTCTGCATCTAATCTTTACTTATTCCCATCCCAAGATCTCCTGAAAACATGCAGCTGCTATATCAGTACCACAGCAGTCCCTGCTTATATATTTGACAAAAATTAAGAATAGTTTGTTGTTTCTTTGTTGTAACTATGTTTCTTGGCAATAAATCTTGTCTTTGGAAAGCGCATTTCACCTAAAATTGTGCCACATCTGGGGGCTGAGTCCAAGAAAATCTCATCAAATCTATTCTGTGAAACAGTTCATTCTACTACTGACTCTTGTTTTGTGTTTATTAGACTGAATGTTGGCGGTAGGAAAGAACAAGACATGTTGGCAATTTAACAATTTATTCTTTTACCAAACAGCAGCCCGGAGGATCGTGTGAAAGAACCATACACAGCCACAACAGCCTGACTCCTCCTCCCTAGACTGCTCAGCAGCTCGGTTACACACTGCTGTGGGATGATGTCAGTCTTCACCCATCATTTGTCACAAGTCAGCCAATGTTGCATTGTTTCCCACTGAAACAAACGTTATGTCCAGTCTGATCCCACGTGTTCAGTGGGCCTGTGGTCAGGACTGCAGGCAGGTCATTGTCAACTGTCTTGGAGGACAGAGTTTGATCCAGACTGTAGAGATATGGGATTGCATGGGTTGCTCGCAGTTGCTGACATTAAGGCTTTAATCAGGCACCTGTTGGTCAGCACCTGGGGTACAAGAAGCTCAATACACGAGTCAGCAGCAGAATGAGCTGTTTACCAAAGACGATTTGACAAGTTTTCCATGGGCATAACCCACATATGCGTTTTCCTTCCAAACACACCATCATCCAGGAGGAAATTTACAGGCTTACCAACAGTACAAGATTTATTGGCAAAAACATTGTTACAATAAAAAACATCTATCAAACAAGTTTCTCTTTTATTTTTTACCGTATACTATTTACTTTTCTGTTTGTCTTGTTTGCCACAATAAATCTTCAATGAGTCCATTTCTCTATGCATTGTTACCTGGAGTGCCCTGTTTCCATCCATCCATCCATCCATCCATCCATTATCATTACCCGCTTCTTCCTTTTTAGGTCACGGGGGTCACTGGTGCCCATGTCCAGCCATCACTGTGAGAGAGGCGGGGTACACACTGGACAGGTTGCAAGTCCATCACAGGGCCCTCAATAGTTTCCTCTACACTGCAATTAGTACACATTTCTGCCTTGTAGAATACTCATTTTTGCAAAAAAAAATCTTAAATACATTTTGTTTTAGTGTATTCAAATCTAAGTACCAAAATGTAAGTACACTGGCTTGTCACTATACCTTGAAGGTACTTAATTATACATTCTTGTGCCTTTTGTCTGTACCTTTTAAAGATATGATTTTGCACCCTAGGGTACATTTTTTGCTTCAGTCAATTAGAAGTTTTTCAGCAGGAGATATTTATGGGCCACGCGACCAGAGCATGGTGAGGTTTTTCAGTCATTAGTTCAAATTTCAATTCAATTCAGTTTATTTATATAGTGCCAAATCACAACAAAGTTGTATCAGGGCACTTTACAGAAACATTCACATACATAAAAAACCAATTAGTAAAGTTCTCTATCTAAGGAATCCAGCAGAAAAGTTTAATCTTGGCTTCGTTGCAGTCTCCCATCCTGAGCAAGCACAGTGGCAACAGTGGAAAGGAAAAACTCCCTTTTAACAGTTAGTGGGAGAGATCATATTTCTCCAGTTTTAGCTTCTCTCCATTGGTTCCCTGTCAAATCCAGAATAGAATTCGAAATCTTACTTCTAACCTACAAAGCTCTCAACAACCTGACTCCACCTTATATTACAGATCTTATTGCTACATATTTTCCTAACAGAGCACTTCGCTCTCAGACTGCAGGTTTACTTGTGGTTCCTAGAATTTACAAAAACAGAATGGGAGGAAGATCTTTCAGTTATCAGGCTCCTCTCTTGTGGAACCAACTTCCAATCTCTGTCCGTGAGGCTGACACATTATCCAGTTTTAAAACTCGGCTTAAGACTTTCTTTTTGCTAAATCCTCCAGTTAACACTCTGGCAGCAGCATTTTGGATCAACTGAAGATGTTTTAAAGAAGTATTTGGACACCCAGATAATAAACCATTGCAATAGTCCAGTCTAGACGTGACAAATGCATGGACAAGTTTTTCTGCATCTTTTTTAGATGAGGTTTCTAATTTTAGTGATATTACGCAGGTGGAAGAAGGTGGTTCTAGTAACATTTTTAATGTGGGGGATAAAAGACATGTCCTGATCAAAAATACTGTAACATCATGATTTTTAACATTAGAGCTGGAGGACAGATTAATGCCATCTAAGGAGGGAGAAAGACTGAAAAATTAATTCCTAAGATGTTCAGGTCCAAAAACCAAAACCTCAGTCTTGTCTGTATTCAAAAGAGAAAATTAAGGGTCATCCAGGTTTTTATATCTTTAAGACATGCTTGTTGTCTAAGTAGCTGATTGGATTCATTAGGTTTCATAGACAAATACAAACAAACTGTGTATCATCAGCATAACAATGAAAATTTCTCCCTTGCCATTTAATAACTTTACCTAATGGAAGCATATATCTGGTAAAGAGTATTGGTCCAAGCACTGAACCCTGAAGAACTTCATGACAAATTTTGGTGTATGATGACGATTCATTATTTACATTGCAAATTGGAATCTATCAGAAAAATATGATTTAAACCAATTTGGAGACGTTCCTCTAATCCCAATATCATATTCAAGTCTCTGTCATAGAATATTGTGATCAACTGTATCAAATGCAGCACTGAGGTCTAACAGGACCGTAGACACCTGTCCATTGTCAGATGCCTTGAGAATATCATTAGTAACCTTCACCAGTGCAGTTTCACTGCTATGGTGAGCTCTAAACCCTGACTGAAACTCTTCAAACAGATTTCTTTGCAGATGATCATGCAACTGACCAACTATATTCTCTAGAATTTTTGAGATGAAAGTTGGATTAGATATAGGTCTATAATTGTCTCAGATTCATGAGTCAAGGTTATGTTTCTTAAGTAAATGTTTAATTACAGCAATCTTAAAATGCTGTGGTATGTAACCATTCATAAGGGACAAATTCGGGGAGTAGAGGCGCAGATGTTAGAGAAGGTGGGCCTGTGATCGGAAGATCGCCGGTTCAAGCCCCAGTACTGACAACATCAAAAACAAATGTGAGTGGGGTAGGTGAAGCATCCACATCTGCCCCCACCCTCATTTGCCCCACTCTGGGCCCATGAGCAAGGCCCTTAACCCCCATCTGCTCCCTAAACAGGTCTCTTGAAAATGAGCTCTCGTGGCTCAATGAGACTACCTGTATAAATAAAGGGTAAATGAAAAAAAAGAAGAAAAAAAATTAAGCAGATCCAAGATGAGGTTATTAATTAAGGAAAATGCCTCTTTAAACAGTCTGGTTGGGATGGGATCTAGCAGAAGTGGATGGTTTGAATGAAGCCTTTATTTTTGACAATTCATAGGGCTCAACAGGACAAAAACAGTCCAAACATACATCAGGTTTTAAATCTGTCTCACCTGACACGGAACTGGAGGTGATACTAGGAAGGTTGGTTTGAAATGTTTCCCTAACATTTATATATATAATTAATATAATATTGAAATCATCCATTATTATGACTTTATCAGTATTTAGTAGTAAGTCAGTTAAGAATTCTGAGAATTCAGCCAAAAACTGAGCATAGGAGACTGGTGGACGATAGATAACGACTAGTGCGAGTGACCTTTCTGATTTCCGTTTTGGATGGGATAGACTTGGAGCCAGTGACTCAAAAGTATTAAAACTAATAATTGGTTTAGTATTAATCAGTAGTCCCAACTGAAAAATAGAAGCTACACCTCCACCTCGAAAGGTTGTTCTAGGAACATGAAAATGTAAATATTTTTATCCAATCAGCTATTATTGATTTAAAAAATTGCATATTTTTATCCAGCACCTAGAAAAAAAGGTCTCAGACAATCTGCAAAAACGTAAAAAAGACAAAGTAATCCACAGGTGTCAAACTCCAGCCCTCGAGGGCCGGAGTCCTGCAACTTTTAGATGTGACTTTGATGCCACACAGCTGAATCAAATAAGGTTGTCATTGGCAGGACTTTGGAGAACTTGACGGCACTGAGAAGCTAATTCAGTCATATGATTCAGCTGTGTGGCATCAGAGACACATCTAAAAGTTGCAGGACTCCGGCCATCGAGGCCTGGAGTTTGACAGCCCTGATTCATTTTTACCACAGATTACATTTGGGAGAAGCCACTTCATGTTTATATGGACATTCCAAAATATGCTAAGAAGAAACACTGCTCAGACCCTTTAGCTGTAGCATAAACTCTGACATATCTAATTACAAAACTTATTTCTGATGCCATGAAGTTCAGTCAGGCCATCTGTATGGTTTCTTTTTTTTTTTTTTTTTTTGGGAGGCATTTTGTCCTTCATCCAAAGAACTTCATCAACATCAGTTGTCTCCTCTGAGGAGTCTGAAACCATCGTATCACCAGCAAACTGGTTGGCCCACTATGTGAGAAACCATCCAGATGACCTGACTGAACTTGGGTAGATTTTTTTACCTGGATTATTGAGCATGAACTTTGATGCTTTGAACCACTTTGGCCGCCTTAGAGGAGGCAATGGGGGAGAGGGCAGGCCCTAAAAACCATCTTGTTACCAGCAATCTGAATGGCCCACTGGGTAAGTGTCCTCATTGTGGGATTGAGTTTGTTGTGGCTCCTTGGATTAATGAAGTCCTTTGGATGAAGGACCAAACGTCTCAACAAAAAATGAAACCATCCAGATGACCTGGCTGAACTTTGTTGGATTTTTTACTTTGATTATTGAGCATGAACTTAGATATCTAGCTGATGTTTTAGCTCAATGTTGGTGATGCACTACATCACATAGAGAACATGGATTTAGTAAACTTTAACATTTGAAGGCGGCTCCAGGAAAACCTCTTGTGTCCTTTGATGTTGCTTCGCTTTTCACTTGTATACCCACATCAGGGGCAAGGGAAACCAATTCCAGTTGTAGTTCTAATTTTATATATAATGTTCTGTAAAACACCCCAAAGGAACAAAATGTTCACTGTACAATGGAATTGGCGGTCTGTTAGCATTAGGCTTCAGTCTTGCTAATACTCCGCTTCATTTACCTCTCTTCTGGCCCCATGCGCAGCGTTTTCTTTTTTCGTTAGAGCGCTGCTCCCTCCACGATGATGCTGATGTCCGTTTAACCTCCTAGGACCTGGCATTCAGATATGTGGACAACCTGGCGTCCACATATGCAAGAGTCTGGGTCTTAGGAGGTTAAAGCTGCAATCTGCCGTGTGTATCTTGCTGATTATGGTCCAACTCTGCTGTTTTCAAAGTCAAACCTTCTCTTATGCTAATAAGTTTGGTTTGGCTATAAATCACCCGCTTCAAGTGAGTGAAATTGGGCTCTGATCCGATGTCAGAGCCAAAATAACTGGGTTTCCAGGGGAGCTTGAAAAGTAGCTGCTCGACTGTGCACAGCCTTCTTACATCTGTTGTAGTTGCTGTTTCATGATGTCGCTGTTGTTTCCTGTTGTAGCAGTTTTTTCTGCTGTAGCTGGTGTTTCCTGTTGTAGCTTTTGTTTCCTGTTGTGAATTGTGCCTGTAGCTCTTCTTTCCTGCTGTAGTTGCTTTTTCATGTTATAGCTGAAATTTAATGCTGAAGCTACTGTTTCCTGTTGTTGCAGTTGTTCCCCTTTTTTCATGTTTTACCCGCTGTTTCTATTTGCAGCTGTTGTTTTTTGCTGTACCTGCTGTTTGATTTTATAGATGTGTTTTGCTGTAGCTGCTGTTTCATGCTGTAGTTATTTTTTCCTGATGTTTCACATTGTAGCTGCTGTTTCCTGTTGTAGCTGTTGTTTTCTGCTGTAGTTGTTGTTTCCTGTTGTAGTTTCTGTTTCCTGTTGTGAATTGTTCCTGTTGTAGCTCTTCTTTCCTGCTGTAGTTGCTTTTTCATGTTATAGCTGAAATTTTATGCTGAAGCTACTGTTTCCTGTTGTTGCAGTAGTTCCCCCTTTTTTTTTTACTACTGTTTCATGTTGTACCTGCTTTTTTGCTGTAGTTGCTGCTGTTTCATGTTTTTTTTCTGGTGGTGGTTGTTGTTTTTTCTGTATCTGTTGTTTCCTGTTGTATCTTATTTTTTCTGTTGAAGCAGTTGTGGCTGTTGTTTCCTGTTGTAGCTGCTGTTCATGTTGTAGCTGTTTCCTGTTCTTAATACTGTTTCATGTTGTAGCTGTTGTTTCCTGTTGTAGCTGCTGTTTCATTTTTTAACTGTTGTTTCCTATTGTAACTGCTGTTACATTTTGTATCAACTGTTTCCTAGCTGTAGTTTCCTGTTGTACCTGTTGTTTTCAGCTGTAGCTGCTGTTTCCTGCTGTTTCTTCTGTTTCATGTTCTAGCTGTTGTTTCCTGTCATATATTGTTTCCTGTTATACCTGTTTTTTTTGTTGTTGTAGCTGCTGTTTTTGCCTGTTGCTTTTGTTTCATGTTCTAGCTGTTGTTAATTGTTGTAGCTGCTGTTTACTGCTGTTGCTTTTGTTTCCTGTTGTAGCAGTTGTTTCTTGTTGTTGCTGTTGTTTCCTTTTGTGGCTGCTCTTTCCCGTTTTAGCTGTAGTTTCCTGTTCTTGGTTCTGTTTTATGTTTTAACAGTTGTTTTTTATTTTACCTAATGTTTGTTTCTGTATCTTATTTTCCTGCCATAGCTGTATTTTCCTGCTGTAGATGCTGTTCGATGATGTAGTTGTTGTTTCCTGCTGTAACCGCTATTTCATGTTTTAGCGACTGTTCATGTTGTAGGTGTTTTTTCCTGTTGTAGCAGTTGTTTTTTTCTCTGTAGCTTCTGATTCTGATGTTTGCCTTTATCGTGTGAACAAAAGTCATTCTGTTTTCCCTCTAAAATTTTGAGAGGAGGGGTTATAATAATTAAAAATTAATTTATACAGCTTTTGGTTCACACCCACTGTTGGTAGCTGCATTTGATTGGTTAAGATGAGTGGCACAGTTGCTTCCTGGTGTCAGGTAATACTTACACCAGAGGTCAGTTGAAGTTGTTCAAAGCTGGCAGAAGTGTGACGTCCTGGCTGAGAGTTTGCTCTGAGTCAGCCCGAGAAGTCCATGGGACTCGATACAGTGGACAGAGCCAGTCAGCTGAGAGATGAGGACTCATGCCCAGCATGGTCCAACAGGCTGTGAATTGGACAAAATTTCCATGAACATTTCTCATCTTGATCCCACACCAGGTGGTCAAACTGACATTAAAGCCTATCTTGATGACTTAACGTTTTACCCAAGATGATTTCCTGAAGCTACAGTTCATGACTACATCTATTTGATTAAGTCAATGGCTAGCAGAGAGGTAACTAAGTTCATGGACCGCCAACCAGTTCATGTACAAGCAGACTTGCTTTTGCTACGCCAATCTCTAGAAAGAGCGTTTTCAGACAAAACAGTACAATCTGGTCTGACCTCTGCTCTGAACACCAGACAAGGTAAACAAGAGCCACCAAATAACTATTACTATAGACTCCTAAATGCCTATTTCAGGTCCAATAATTATCCGGGGATGGAAGAGGATGTTAACTTCAAAACTCTCCGTTCAAAATCTCCATCATTCAGTCAACAGTCAGCTTGGTGTAATGGCTAACCCACGAACAGCCACCATCCAACAATTGCGTGAATGGGCGTCTTTAGCCTTTCAACAGGTGAGACAGTCCAATCCAACTGAACCAACAATCCTAGCTGTAAACACACATTCTCTAGCTCTGGAACTTGAAGGAACACGAGCAAACTCTGACTCACACAGAGTCAAATCTGCCCCTCCATCACCCAAGTTCAAGGGAATGCAACAGCATTTTCAGACTGAAAACCCTCATCAGGGTAAAAATCAGAACAAGTACTCAGACTCTTGGAAAGACCACGGTTATCCAAGCCCTGATTACTGGAAGTAAAACAAAGTTTATCAAGGAGGCATATGCTAACCTAAGTATAATTTCAAGTTTTCAGGTTATCATCAACCTGACAGAAGGCAAAACCATCAGTTCCAGAACTGTTGCTCCAGACTTCAAAGGTCTGGACCTGAAAGGTCGTTCACCAGGTTAAAGACGTTCTGAAAAGTTGAGAGAGTCAAAGCCTAAACGAGATGAAGACAATAAAGGTCTCACTTCCAAAAAGAAGGAAATGATTAGGCATATTTTGGAAGAAATGGTTAAATAGGAAATGTCTAAGAAGGCTGATCTCCTGTCTATAGCATATTCTGCTCCAAAACCTGTCTCTAAATGTTACCAACAAACTGTTGGAACCACAAGCTAAGGAGTTAAAACCTCCATCTGCGGAAGCAGATTGTGACTCTCCTCCTCTAGCTGAAGTAGAGACCTCAGATTTTGACGTCTGGTCCCGAAACAGAAACTGACCAGTCAAACATAAGTGCTGTTTTAACAGTATAAAAGACCGCTGAGGATCCTTCGTTTGACAATGATGACTCCAGGATCCTAATAAAATTTCCAGTACACAAATTTTTTGTGACCTTACTGAAAAAGGGGTAATGAAAAAGTTCTATCTTTCATTGACCCTGGAACAGGTCCTGTCTCATAATGCTCTCCTGACATCACTTTAATATCTGCCACACTGTTTGAAAAACTATGTTTAGCAGCAAATCATGCTGGCAAAGATTTGATCCTTCAGAAGTGTTCTTTAGAAGTACAATGGTACTCTCCTGAAGAAACCACCTTATCCAGGGTGGCAATGATTGAGCTTCAGATTGGTCCAATGACCCTTATACACTCCATATATGTGTCACAACTGGAATCAATCCCTTTCCTAGTAGGACAAGATCTTTTAAACTGGTTTCATCCTTTGATCGATTTCAAGAATCTCAAAGTCTGGGTGCAAGTACGCCAACCGTTATCTATTGCTTTCTCTCCAGATGTAATCTCTCAGTTTGCTACACTAGATACTGCTGATGAAACCAACATCTCCCAACCTGAAAACAACTCAGGAAAATGAGACCCTATCTCACACCATGGTAGTGCCAGCCACACCGGATTGACTGTTGAAGCTAACTAGCCCATTGTGAAACTTTCTTGTGTTCACTGAGTCAATCACAATCCAGTAAATATTACCTCACACAAGTGGTAAAAGGCATCAAGGTTCAGGAATCTCAAGTGAACGATGTTGTATTGTTACTTTGGACTGACAAATTCGCCATCAGCCAAGACCTTCATGAGGCCTTAGTGCAAAAACACACTAACCTCCAAATGGTTAGAAAGTCTTTTCATTTCCCAAAAAACCCAAGATCATCTTGTGCATTAAAAGCTGTAGGTATTTGTACCCTCAGGCTTAAATGGGCCCATAAAGAACTGGCTCACTCATTTCTTGTGGTTCCAAAATTACCACACTCGGTTTACATAGGCTGTGGCATCCTAGTCCGACCTGGTTTTTGGGTGGACACCATAAATAATGTTGTGTGGCCAGTGACAACCCTTCCTCAGGACACCCCTGTCCCTGATCTAGACAACCCCAGATACAGACAAATAATTCCTGAATTTCATCAGAGAGCCTGCCACCAACAACTTAAAACCACCTCCGTTTCTTCTCAGAAACGTCTCAATGACTTAAGGACACAAAACCTACTACGACCACAAAGCCTCCCATGAAGAACTTCAAGTGGGGGAGAAGGTCTTGTACTACATCTTTGTCCCACTCACTGGACAAAAAGCTTCCCAAACCGTAACGCTTGCCTAGAAACTTCTACCAAGGTGGACCATACCACTTCTGATAATGGACAAACTGTCCTCAGTTGTTAAACCAGTTTGACATGACTGTCAATGAGGGAGAGGGCCAGCACTGGAGGAGGTGGCGTGCCAAAGAGACCATCTTAGCACCAACATAATTGGTTTGTTCCACTTTGGAGTAAGCTGTTGGGGGAAGAATCAGTTTTGTGTTGTGTGTTTCCTTGACTGATGAAGCCTTCTGGATGGAAGGTGAAACGTTTCAGCACAAAAAAAAGAAAAACACCGTATAGATGGCCTGACTGAAAATTGTTAGATGTCCTCAGTTGTGTACCGTATCAAAATTCGCAAAGGTCAGAAAGAACCTGTTTTTAAGTGGGTTCACCAAAACCAGATCAAGCCGCACAGGGCTCAAACTAAAACAACAAATGGTAGATAAGCTTCAGATGACCAAAACATAGGTTAAACAAACTACTATGAAGGTTAAAAAAAAATATACTTCTCAAAGTAGCCTTAAACTCACAAATCCTCAAACAAATAGGTAAGGTAAAACTCCTTAGACCTAATTACAATAAACTTTTAAGGAAAAATCAACTTTCTTGACCATGAGATTATCATCTATGTCCCTGAAGTGTGGAACTCATAAAAACACATAGTTCCAAACTTAAAAAAAAAAAAAAATTATTTCCCAAGTTCTCCTATTGCATGCTTATTCCAATTTAACATTTAATCATTAGCCTATACACCCCTTATACCACAAATGCATATACAAAATCAGTGGCGTTAGAGTCCCTTATTTTATTATACTTACTTCTTAGTTTACTCAAGAAACAGAAAACAATTTTAGTTGTCAATTGATTTGACATTAGACTTGCATGTTTTAAGATTTATTTTACTTATCCACATTATATATACAAATAGTACACTGAGTTGGCACTAGTCACCAGATGAACAGTCCAGTCTACGTCATCGTTGTTGGTCTACACCATCATCCTTGGTCTACTTCACCATGCCCTCCAGAGGACATCGTGGACATCAATTGGAATACTTTTATTATTTTTGTTTATCTTTTTGTGGATTTATCCTTTGGACTTTGTGGAATACCCTCAACTTCCTATTTCGTTTTTGGAGATTTATCCTTTGGACTTTGTGGAATACCCTCGACTTCCTGTTTCATTCTTGGAACTGTCAACCATGACTCTTTGGAATACTCCTAAATCAAGGGCACTGTTAGGTGCAATTCACCAACAAGGTACCCAAGTTGTAACTCGCAAGTGGGGGAATATAGTGTCCAACCAATATCCTTCAAAAGACAAACCATACTCAGAGACAGTGTCTCGTCTATCCCCGCCGTGTGCTAATCTGTCAGTCATCACATCCTGACCACCCTGGCTCTATAATTTATGATAATTAACCCTCTGTTAAATATAACCCCTGGTGGCTAATCAACTGTCTTTCCTGAGAAGGAACAGACATTCAGTCTCCAAGAGAAGTCAGTAACAACAATTGACAGAACCCAATAATGGCCTTAGGATAACAGAACTGTGGTTGCCATATTAACAAAGGAAGTTAGTCAGTTGAACGCAGAGCTTCAAACATACTACCTGTTGTTTACCTGTACATGTAAACAAAATTAATAGTGTTTTCCCTCTATAACTTTGAGAGGAGGGGTTATAATTATTAAAATTAATTTATGTAGCTTTTGGTTCACACCACTGTCACTTCCTGGTGTCGGGTAATACTGACAAGAGAGGTCAGTTGAAGAAATTATCCGAAGCTGACAGAAGTGTGACGTCCTGGCTGAGAGTTGGCTCTGAGCCAGCCCGAGAAGTCCGTGGGGCTTGATGCAGTGGACGGAGCCAGTCAGCTGAGAGATGGAGAAAAGTCCTGGTAACTTCCTCAGACACCCCCGGAGTAATGAGGCACTGCCCTGCTGGACGAGACGTGGTCCTGAAGGAAAGACATCCCTTCTTGTGATGGCATGAACCTCTGGCTTTCATCATATCCATTGTGGTAATGAGGATAACTTTCCTGGTAGGATGAAACATCTTTCTTCTGATGAGAACAAATCAGTTCCAACTTGAGGTTTCCTAGACATAATTTAGTTCATGAATCTGAGATAAAGTTTACCTAAATTTTAATGGAGCTCAAATTCAAAAATACCTCTTCTCAAAGTTAAGACTATTTACATCATTCACCCTCTGAAACAATACTATTGGTTATTCATTCACATTTCATATGTTTGCCATATTGTCATTATTCAAACTGAAAATAAACATTACAGAATTGTGATTTTAACTGACTAGATTTTTGTATCTTTATTTGAGGGAAGGGGATTACAACATTGCTAAGAACTCACATTATTCTTTTGATTGATGTCGGTCAACATTTATTACATAACTTTGAATAGTTAGCGTACAAATCTGTTACAAGGTGTCCAGACCTCTTTAAGTATACCTCTACAATGTTGTAGCTGTTGTTTCCTGTTGTATCATTGTTTTCTGTTGAAGCTGATGTTTCCTGTTGTAGCTCTTGTTTTCTGCTGTATTTGTTGTTTCCTGTTGTAGCTGCTATTTCCTGTTGTAGTTGATCTTTAATGTTATAAGTGTTGGTTCCTGTTGTTACTGCTTTTTCTGGTATAGTGGTTGTTTTCTGCTGTAGCTTCTGTTTCCTCATGTTTCTTGTTGTACCAGTTGTTTCCTGTTGTAGCTGCTTATTCCTGCTGTAGTTGATCTTTGTTATAAGTGTTGTTTCCTTTTGTTACTGCTTTTTTTTTCTGGTATAGTGGTTGTTTTCTGCTGTAGCTTCTGTTTCCTCACGTTTCTTGTTGTACCAGTTGTTTCCTGTTGTAGCTGCTGTTTCCTGCTGTAGATAATCTTTGTTATAAGTGTTGTTTCCTGTTGTTACTGCTTTTTTCTGGTATAGTGATTGTTTTCTGCTGTAGCTTCTGTTTCCTCGTGTTTCTTGTTGTACCAGTTGTTTCCTGTTGTAGCTGCTGTTTCCTGTTGTTTCTGCTGTTTCTTGGTGTGTTTCTTGTTTTAGCTGTTGTTTCATGTTGTGGCTACCGTTTCCTATTGCAGCTATTTTCTGTTCTATCACTGTTGTTTTTAGCTGTATTTGCTGATTCCCGTTGTTGCTACTATTTCATGTTGTAGCTGTAGTTTCTTATTGTAGCTATTGTTTTTTGTTGTATCTTTTGTTTCCTGTTGTATCTGCTGTTTTCTATTGTAGCTGTTGTTTCATGTTGTAAATGTTTTCTTTCCTGTTGTAGCTGTAGTTGACTGCTGTTGGACTCAAGGTTTTTTATAGTCATTCTCATCACATGCAGTGCATGAGGTGGAACAAAGTTGTGTACACAGTGTCCCAGTTAAATCCAACAAAAGTATAAAATGTAAAAGAAAAACAGTAATAAGATCTAAGGTATGAACTAAGAAATATGTTAACTAAAAATACACTAAGCAGTTGTATTATAAAAACAATATGCCAAACAGCAGCTCGAGCATAAGTCTTTGTGAGCAGAAGAGTACGAATTTTGCTTCAGTTTACTGTTGTAGCTGTTGTTTTCTGTTGTAGCTCATGTTTCCTATTGTAGCTGCTGTTTCATTTTTTAGCTGTTGTTTCCTGTTGTAGCTTTTGTTTTTGCTGTACCTTCTGTTTCATGTTTTAGCTACCGTTTCCTGTTGTAGCTGCTGTTTCATGCTGTAGTTATTGTTTCCGGCTTTACCTGATGTTTCACATTGTAGCTGCTGCTGTTGTTCCCTGTTGTATCTGTTTTCTCCTGTAGCTGTTGTTTCCTATTGTAACTTCTGTTTCCTTTGTAGCAGTTGTTTCCTATTGTAGCTTTTGTTTCCTGATTTAGCTGTTGTTTTCTGCAGTTGTTGCTTCCTGTTGTATCCACAGTTTTTTGTTGTAGCAGTTGTTTCATATTGTAACAGCTCTTTCCTGTTGTAGCTGTTGTTTAATTTTTTTAGAAACTGTTTCCTGCTGTTGCTTCTATTGCCCTTCGTTACAGACGTTTACTGTTGTTGCTATTGTTTTCTGCTATAGCTACTTTTTTCCTGTTGTTGTTGTTTCATTTTGTAGCTGTTTCCTCTTGTAGCTGTTGTTTTTTGCTGTGCCTGCTGTTTCTTTTATAGATGGTGTTGCCTGTCGTAGCTGCTGTTTCATGCTGTAGTTATTGTTTCCTGCTGTATCTGATGTTTCACATTGTAGCTGCTGTTTCCTGTTGTAGCTGTTGTTTTCTTTTTGTCACTTTTGTTACGTGATGTAGTTGTTGTTTCCTGTTGTGGCTGCTGTTTCCTGTTGCAGCTGTTGTTTCCTATTCTTGCGTCTGTTTTGTATTTTAGCAGTTGTTTCCTGTTTTACCTAATGTTTTTGGCTGTAGCTTCTGTTTTCTACCATAGCTGCTGTTTCCTGCTGTACCTGCTATTTCACATTGTAGCTGTTGTTTCCTG
>NC_056503.1:45253099-45253460 GCF_014905685.2 Nematolebias whitei
TGTTTCCTGCTGTACCTGCTATTTCACATTGTAGCTGTTGTTTCCTGCTGTACCTGCTATTTCACATTGTAGCTGCTGTTTCCTTTTGTAGCTGTTGTTTCCTGTTGTAGCTGCTCTTTCATATAGCTGTAATTTTCTGTTGAAGCTACTGTTTCCTGTTGTTTCAGTTGTTCCCACTTTTTACTAGTTTCATGTTGTAGCTGTTGTTTTTTGCTATAGTTGCTGATTCCTGTTATTGCTGCAGTTTCATGTTGTAGCTGTAGTTTCTTATTGTAGCTGTTTTTTCTGTTGTATCCATTTTTTCCTGTTGTAGTTCCTGTTGTATGTTATAGCTGTTGTTTCATGTTTTAACCGTTTTTTT
>NC_056503.1:45253470-45260480 GCF_014905685.2 Nematolebias whitei
TTTTTTGCTGTAGCTGTTGTTTCCTTTTTTATTTGCTGTTTCCTGTTGTAGCTGCTCTTTCTTGTTATAATGTTTGTTTCCTGTTGTAGCTGATATTTCCTATTTTAATTGTTTTTTCCTGTTACTGCTGTTTCATGTTGTAGGTGTTGTTTTCTGATGTTGCTGCTGTTTCATGTTGTAGAGTTGTTTTTGCTGTAAATGGCATTTCTTGTTGTAGCTGCTGTTTCTTGTTTAACCTGCTGTTTCTTTTTGTAGCTGTTTTTCTGCTGTAGATGTTGTTTCCTGTTGTAGTTGATGTTTCGTGTTGCAGCTGCTGTTCCCTGTTATAGCTGCCGTTTTCTGTTTTAGCTGATGTTTCCTGCCGTTTCTTCTGTTTAATGTTGTAGCTGTTTTTTCTGTCATATATTGTTCCTTGTTATATCTGTTGTTTTCTGCTGTAGCTGCTTTTTCCTCCTGTTGCTTCTGTTTCATGTTGTACCAGTTCTTTCCTGTTGTAGCTGCTGTAGCTGCTGTTTCATGTTGTAGCTGTTGTTTTCTGCTGTAAATTAAATTTCCTGTTTTAGCTGCTATTTCCTGTCTATGCTTCTGTTTTCTTTTGTGGCTATTGTTTACTATTGTAGCTGTTGTTTCCTGTTGTATCTGCTGTTTCCTGCTGTATCTGCTCCTTCCTATTATAACTGTTATTTCCTGTTGTTTCTGTTTTTTTCTGTATTAGATTTTGTTTCCTGGTGTAGCTGTTGTTTCCTGTTGTTACTACTGTTTCATGTTGTAGGTGTTGTTTTCTGCTGTAGCTGCTGCTTCATGTTGTAGCTGTTGTTTTTTTCATAAATTTAATTTCTTGTTGTAGCTGCTGTTTGCTGTTATATGTTTTTATTTTTGCTGATTCTTTTGTTTCCTTTTGTACCTGTTGTTTCCTGTTGTAGATGCTATTTCATGTTGTAGCTTATATTTCTTGTTGTATCTATTGTTTCCTGTTGTTACTGCTGTTTCGTGTTGTATGTGTTTTTGCTGTAGCTGCTGTTTTTACTTGTAGCTGTTGTTTCCTGCGTAGCTGCTCTTTCCTGTTGTAACTGCTGTTACATTTTGTAGCAAATGTTTCCTATTGTATCTATAGTGTCTTTTTATACCAGTTATTTTTTCCTGCAGTAGCTGCTGTTTCCTCCTGTTGCTTTTGTTTCATATTATAGCTGTTGTTTATTGCTGTAGCTGCTTTTTCCTTTGTTGCTTTTGTTTCCTGTTTTAGCAGTTGTAGCTGTTGTTTCCTGTTGTGGTTCTCAAGACATTATTACATGCAGTGTTCCCTCAGTAAGGATTGAACTAAGCAAAAGGGCCTTCTCTACTCTGCTCCTGTTTCTTGGAATATCTTGGAAAAAGATTTGGAGCTCTTGACCTTGACCTCTCTAAGTAGCTTTAAATATATGTAATTTCCTGGCAAGAACCAATGCAGACATGTTCCTGTTTTTAGTTTTCTACACCGCCTCGTAATCTAGCTGTTTTTTCGCTACGTTTCTTTTTCCTTTCAATTATCATTTTGTTTTCAATTGGGAAAAAAACAAATGTGTATGAATCATTTGTGAATGTCTGTTGTTGTCATTGTTATCCACTGTTGTCATCACTGTTAAAATCCAGGTCTCTTTTGTAAATGAGTCCTCGTGGCTCAATGGGACTAACCTGCCTAACCGGTTTACACATCCCCAGGAGCAATTTGATAAGTTGGCCTATTCAAAGCTGAACAGGGAGGCCCGATTCAGATAGATAAGCCACACTTGTTTTTGTGAAGGCAGTGTTTTTCTTGTCATCCTTGAGTTCTGCTGGTACTCTCAATGATCCTAAATGGCCAGATTTGTGGGCTTTCCACTGGTCTGTGCTTATTAGCCTTCTCCAAGATCAATTCCAACATGCTGGCAAGTTCCAGAAGCCGCAAGTGGTCTACGATTCTCATAAATCGCTTCCAGCTTCCGGTTGAACTCGTAAATTAGCTGAGTGTGAGAGCTTGAAGCACAAATTAATCCTTCACATAAGGTAAGCAACTTTGCCATGGCCGAAACTGCTGCCGACGTCTTCCTTAATAGCCGATAGCATAGATATTCACCGGTGCCAAAAAGCAGAAACTCTGCTATCATAAATCCAATGATTTATAAATCTTCGACATCCTACAGAGTCAACACAGACAGGCACATCAGCTTCCACTCCCCCCACGTATCCATGACATACCCAGCTTGAATAAAATATCAACATCATTATAAGAGCAGAATCCTCTCAACATTCAAATCATACGATCCTGCTGTGGTTTTCTTCACACACTCTGTGAACAGAGTGAAACGTTAATTCTAACGTTAAACAGACGTCTTAAAGGTGCCACGATTCACTACCTCTGTTTCACCGTCTCCTGTCAGCGACAGATGTTGCACATGCGGGCACAATCTTTCATTCTCCCCCAGCTCCTCTCTCTCCCACCATCAGAGGTGAGAGCACTGGAGGGGGGCCTCTCCTGAAGTGGCTTGTCTCGATAATGTGCACATCCCCACACCTCTGACTGAGTTCGGCTATGGTAACACGGTAAAATAGAGACACGAGATGACCCGTGCCAGCAAAGCTGCTGTGCATGCGAACACATTTTTCTCCTCCTCCTTGCAGCTCAACTCTCCCACCTGTCAGGTGGATAAGAGGGCTGGAATAACGGAGCGGCAGAGGTTGCCAGTTTGCGTGCTTGTGGTCCAACCCACCACAGGGGTGACAAGACAGCAGAAGAATGGATGTGTTGGTGCTTGGCGAGGAGTGGGGTGTTTTTGATAATTGTGAATTTTTGAAATAAAACACAAACTTCATTCAAGAGCAGAATCCTCCATCCAGACAGGTTGAATCCTCCTGTCTCTCTCGCTTTACACACATCCCTTTACCCTAAGTGAGAAGGTAAACTTTAAACAAACATTTAAAGGACACCTAAATCTCATTGTTTTTCCACACAGCCAGCATATGCTCCCACGGTTCGAGCGTGCGCTCTCCGTGCAGGTTTTTCTCCTCAATTTTTCCCATCTTCAGCCCCCCTTTTTCCCACCTAATGGTGAAGGCGGGCACTGAAGACGGACGCTCAAACACACAGAGTGGAAACGTAATCTTTAAACAAACGTTTAAAACATGCCGGGACCCCACACCTCCACCCATCCAGATCATGTAAAGAGGTAGGAACACGTGCTCTACACTGGGATTTTCCCTCCCCCCCCTCTTCATCCTCTCTTGTTCACCTGCCGGTGTAGGCGTGTGCTGAAACTGAGCCCCCTCCTACGTGGCGCTTGATTTACCTGCCGCTCAGACTGCACACAACTCCCCATCCAAATGTGGCTGAGGAGCAGTGTGTAACATGCCACATCAGAACTGACAAGGAGCCCCTTTTCACTGTTTGATCCCTATGGGTCCCCGCAGAGTTTCCCCCTCTGCAGACAACGGCGGTAGGGGTGCTTCGTCTGTCACGCACGACACGAAGTGCACACGCACGCTTGCTCTCAGAACGCAGTGCAGCATTGTGGCATAAGTGTCAAATGAACAAATGGATGTACTTTTGCATCAACAAGGGCTACATGCTGCAGCTTGCAGCAGCACCCCCAAGGTTCAACGGAGCGTTAGGAACACTGTTAACATCTCCGGATCAGGGCCTGATTTTAAAAGTAAATTATAGGAACTCCTGGTGGAAGGCAGGGAGTTCCTATGTTTTTCCTTTCAGGAGTTCTGTACCAATACGACAGTCTCCCCTTTGTTTATTCACTCACTCCTCGCACATTCTCGAAATGCGTGGAAATGGCACTGCAGCTCCTGCACACGACAGGAATGAGAATCCTTTTTTACCTGGTTTTCACAATAAACTGGGAGAAATGCTCAACCATTCCCTCCCAGCTCATCATTCATTAATTCAACCTTTATTTAGACAGATAAGTCACATCGAGCCTAGAAGACTCATTTACAAGTGAGATCTGTTTAGACAGACAAAAAGTATCATCACCTTTCTGGGGTGGACCTAAACTTGGTCACCATGACAGCCCTTCTGTCACCGCAGAGGAGGGAATCCCTGACGCCACTGCTTCAGCATATCAGCGTTCACAGGTCGGTTACAGTCATGCATCTGCTAGGAACAATGTCAGCGGCTCACACCGTTGTACCGCTAGGACTATTACACATGAGACAGCTACAGGTTTTTGTTTTTTTCAGTTTATTTATTTATTAACCCTTTATTTATACAGGTAGTCTCATTGAGTCACAAGAACTCATTTTCAAGAGAGACCTGATTTTGGGAGCAGATGGTGGGGATTAATGGCCTTGCTCAAGGGCCCAGAGTGGGGAAAATGAGGGTGGAGGCAGGTGTGGGTGTTTCACCTTTTCCACCCAGATTTTGCTGTTGATGGTACCGGGAGTTGAACCTGCAACTTTCCGATCACAGGCCCATCTTCTTTAACCTCTGCCATCACTCCCCCAGATAGTTCAATCATCTGTGCCTGTACCCCATGCATCACAAGCACCACATGGTTACAATTCCCCCCGTCGGTAGGGGTAGACCTGAGTCACTGGGGAGACCTTCAGAACTCTCTTGGAGGGGCTTCCCCTGGGCAAAGTTCATTCAACCTTTATTTAGACAGGTAAATCCCATTGAGCCTCGAGGACTCATTTACAAGACAGACCTGATTTCAACAAAGAATGATGACAACAATGGACAAGAGCGACAACAATAAACAGTTATTGACACCATTAACTTTCCGTGTTCACCAACGCGTCCTTCTCTGGATGTGGGAGGGGGGCATGTTTGTCCCAGATGGTGGGAGGGAGGTGGCCAGGCCACACGTCCCTCCACATAAACGTGTTGAAACTTTTCACATTGGGAAAGTGATCAGACACTTTGCCCCACTACTACATGGTCCACATGGACAACAGAACCACGGCAGAATGCATAAATCGCCAAGCTGCTGTTTCATACTCTAGTTTTTATTTAATGCTGTTCCTGATATACCACGTTGTAGCTGCTGTTGTATCTGTTGTTTTTTTTGTTTCTTTGTTTTATTGCTGTAGCTCTTGTTTCCTGTTGTAGCTGCTGTTTCCTGTTGATGCTGCTGTTTCCTGTTGTAGCTGCTGTTTCCCGTTGTAGCTGCTTTTTCCTTTTTATAACTGTTGTTTCCTGTTGTTACTGCTGTTTCCTGTAGTAGCTGTTGTTTTCTGCTGTAAATGTAATTTCCTGTTGTAGTTTTACCTACAGTTTTTGTTGTAGATTGTGTTTCCTGTTGTATCTACTGTTTTCTCCTCTAGATGGTGTTTCCTGTTGTAGCTGCTGTTACCTTTTGTGGCTACTGTTTCCTGTTGTAGCTGTTTCTTCTGTACCTGTTGTTTTCTGTTGTAGCAGCTCTTTCCTGCTGTTTCATCAGTTTCATGTTGTAGCTGTTTTTTCCTGTCATAAATATTGTTTCCTGTTCTTTTTTTAATTGTTTCCTTTCCTACCTGTTGTTTTCTCCTGTAGCTGCTGTTTCTTCCTGTTGTTTCTGTTTCATGTTGTAGCTGTTTTTTTTATTGTACCTGTTGTTTCATGTTGTAGCTGCTGTTTCCTGTGGTAGCTGATCATTCCTGTTATAACTGTTGTTTCTTGTTGTTGTTATTGTTTTCTGTTTTATCTTTTGTTTTCTCTTCTGTCTGGTCTTCCCTGTTGTTTCCTTTACTTGTTTCCTTTTGTTACTACTGTTTCATGTTGTAGTTGTTCTTTTCTGCTTTAAATGTAATTTCCTGTTGTTGCTGTTGTTTCCTGTTTAAGCTGCTGTTTCTGTTGTAACCATTGTTTCCTGTTGTATCTGTTGTTTTCTCCTCTACCTGGCACCTCCTGTTGTAGCTGTTGTTTCCTGTTGTACATGTTGTTTACTGTTGCATCTGCTGTTTACTGCCGTTTTTTCAGTTACATGTTGTACCAGTTGTTTCCTGTCATAGATAATGTTTCTTTTTGTACCTCTTGTTTTCTGCTGTAGCTACTCTTTCTTCCTGTTGCTTCTGTATCATGTGCTAGTGTTTGTTTCCTATTGTAACTATTTTTATGCTGTAGATATTGTTTCCTGTTTTTACTGCTGCTTCAGGTTGTAGCTGTTGTTTTTTGATGTACCTGCTGTTTCACTTTGTACCTGCTGTTGCGTGTTGTAGCTGCTGTTTCATGCTGTACTCGTTTCCTGCTGTACCAGATGTTTCATGTTGTTGCTGCTGTTTCCTGTTGAAACTGCTGTTTCCTGTTGTGGCTTTATTTTCGGCTGTAGCTGCTGTTTCACATTGTAGCTGCTGTTTCTGGTTTTAACTGTTGTTATCTGCTTCAGCTGCTGTTTTCTATTGTAGCTGCTGTTTCATGTTGTGCTTGTTGTTTCCTGTTGTGACTGTTGTTTTGGGTTTTTTTCAGTAACTGCCATTTCACATTATAGCTACTGTATCCTATTGTAGCTCTAGTTTTTTTTCTGTAGCTGTATTTTGCTGTCGTAGCTGCTGTTTTCTTTTGTAGCTGCTGTTCCTTGTTGTCTCTGTTGTTTCCTTTTGTACCAGATACTTCCTGTTGTACCTACTGTTTCCTGTTGTAGCTGCTGTTTTATGCTGTATTTATTGTTTCCTGCTGTACAGGATGTTTCATATTGTAATTGTTTCCTGTTGTATTTGCTTTTTTTTTTTTTTTTTTCTTTTTTTTTTTTTTAGTTTTTTTTTTTTTTTTTGTCTTTTTTTTTGCTGTAGCTGCTGTTTCCTGTTGTGGCCTTTATTTTCTGCTGTAGTTGCTTTTTCCCACTATTGCTTCTGTTTCATGTTGTAACTGTTGTTTCCTGTTGTAGCAGTTGTTCGCCGCTCTAGTTGTTTTTCCTGCTGTTGTTTCTTTTTAAATGTGTAGCTGTTGTTTCCTTTTATATGTTGTTTGTTGTTGTAGCTGTTGTTTTCTGCTGTAGCTGATTTTTCCTGTTGTAGCTACTGTTTCCTGTTATAACTGTTGTTTCCTGTTGTCACTGCTGTTTCCTGTT
>NC_056503.1:45260490-45262650 GCF_014905685.2 Nematolebias whitei
TTTCCTGTTATAACTGTTGTTTCCTGTTGTCACTGCTGTTTCCTGTTATAGCTGTAGTTTTCAGCTGTAGCTGTTGTTTCCTGTTGTTGGAGTGTGCGCTGACCAACTCACCAAGGTGTTTACCAAACCTGTCTCTGAGTCACTGTATTGTGCCCACAATCTTCAAAACCTCCACTGTTGTCCCCATCCCAAAGACTTCTGCAGCATCCTGCTTTAATACCTTTCGACCCATAGCACTCACATCTGTCATCATGAAGTGCTTTGAGCAAATTATCAAAACTCACATCTGTGCCTCTCTCCCTGACACCCTGGACCCTCTACAGTTTGCATACAGAGCAAACAGGTCTACAGATGATGCCATTGCTTTAGCAGTTCACACCTCCCTCAGAAAGAGAAAGATAACACCTATGTGAGAATGCTCTTCATTGACTACAGCTCAGCATTCAATAATAATAATAATGAATTTAATTTGTAACGCACTTTTCATTAACAAAAATCTCAAAGTGCTACAGAGTGCAACTAAAATCAATGATAAAATCAACTAAAATCAGTGATAAAATCAACTAAAATCAGTGATAAAATCAACTAAAATCTGTGATAAAATCAACTAAAATCAATGATACAATCAACTAAAATCAATGATACAATCATGTGGAGGCAGAATAGGCTTGCTTAAAAAGAAAAGTCTTTAAGCCTTTTTTTAAAGTCATTCAATGATTGTGGAGCTCTCAGATATTCAGGGAGGGAGTTCCAGAGGCGGGGGGCAGCCACACAGAATGCCCGATCTCCCATGGTTCTTAATTTAGTTCGTGGAAGGTGGAGGAGATTACTGTTCTGTGATCGTAGGGACCGGGTGGATGAATATGGAGCAAGAAAGTCCTTCAGATAATCTGGTGAATTTCCGTATAAACACTGATGGGTGATGAGAGCAATGGAGGTTATGGAGAATGGGTGTAATATGTTCAAATTTACAAGCTCTCAATAAAATCCTGGCTGCACTGTTTTGAATATATTGAAGCTTCTGAAGGTTTTTGCCGGGTATTCCAGTAAACAGGGAGTTGCAGTAGTCGACACCATAATCCCCTCCAAACTGGTCTCCAAGCTCACCACATTGGGCCTTGAGAAGTCCAGGCAGTGAGAATCAGCTGTCACCTCTCCTCCACAGTAGTCCTCAGCACCGGTACACCTAAGGTCTGTGTCCTCAGTCTACTCCTGTACTCACTTTTTACACATGACTGTACTGCCAAACACAGGTCTAACATCATCCTCAGGTATGCTGATGACACCACCATCTTGGGCCTCATCACCAACAATGACGAGAGTGCCTATAGAGATGAGGTGAAATCACTGACTAACTGGTGTCAGGAAAATAACCTCTCTCTAAATGTCAGCAAAACAAAGGAGATGATTGTGGACTTCAGGAAACAAAGTGGAGTCCAGCACGCCCCATCAACATAAATAACACAGAGGTGGAGCAAGTCAGCAGCTTCAAGTTCCTCGGCGTACACATTACCGAGGATTTGTCCTGGACTTTACATACAGACACTGTGGTCAAGAAAGCCCGACAAAGACTCTACTTCCTAAGAAGACTGAAGAAGTTTGGTACAAACACCAGCATCCTCACCAACTTTTATAGGTGTACCATTGAGAGCCTGCTGACAGGCTGCATCACAGGGTGGTATTGGAACTGCACCAGTCAGAGCCGGAAAGCTCTACAGAGGGTGGTGCAAACGGCAGAGGACATCACTGGTAGCAGTCTCCACACACCATCCAGGACATCTACCAGAGCCGATGTCTGCGTAAAGCACGCAGCATCATTAAGGATCACACCTGCCCAGCACAAGGACTCTTCCGTCTACTACCATCAGTCAGACGATACAGAAGTCTGCCATTACATACAAAAAGACTAAAGGACAGCTATTACCCACAAGCTGTCAAATTACTGAACTCTCGATAAATAACACTGAACAACTGGCAATAGCTAACTAATAATTCAACCTCAATGTCACTACCTGTGCAATAACCTATGTTTGTTATATGGATTATGTGCAGTAATATGTATATATATTATATATATGTATATTATATATATGTATATATATATATATATATATATATATATATATATGTATATATATATATATATGTATATGTGTGTGT
>NC_056503.1:45265145-45266200 GCF_014905685.2 Nematolebias whitei
TGATCAGATATAATCAAGTGCTGAGATACTTTCAGATGCAATAACAATGTTGCATTTCCTTCTCGTCGATCCACTGATCTGAAGCTGTCTTCTTTACATGCTCTGAACCTGCTCAGCCTGTCTCAGGGTCTAGAGCCATCTGTATAGGATCATAGCATCAGAAAAGCATTGCTCACAATAGTTTTGGACAACTTGCAAAGCTGTATTTATGTCCTGATTCTCTAATACATTTGTTTTTCCCGGAATATGAATTAAATTTTCACAGAAAAAAACAAAAACAAACAAAACACAAAAAACCAGAGTGAGACCTCTTCTTTGTTGGACCTATCTCCTTTCTAAATCTCGCGAGAGTTGCGCAGCTTTCTGAAATCTCGTGTTTCTCTGAGAAAACGTCAGGCGTCAGAGTCATAGAGATCAATATAAGCCCATATTGTCTTATGTTCGCCTTTTAACGGGATAAAACTTTCTGCGTGGAAAAACACAAGTAAGTAGAAGACAATAATGTCTTTGGAGAACATTTGATTTTTGCCGTTTTGTGGAATTCAGGATCATGCTAAGCTCCACGCTAAGTTCGTTAGCATCTCAGCTAGGCCATTCTCCTGGTTCTCAGACTCGAGTTTAAGATCGAGTTATTCCGGATATTTACTGAGATTTGTTCTGCTGTAGTTAGTCCACACTTTGGACGAAATGTCTGACAGCGAGGACAGCGACTTCTCTGACAACCAGAGCGAGCGGAGCAGCGACGGAGAGGCCGAGGAGGTGGAGGAGAATGAGGTATGATGCTAACAACAAGCACGAAGCCCGGCTCGGTTCGGACAAGAGCTCAGACTCGAGCGGTTCTGATCAACTGTTCATACACCATGCTGTTTATTTCATACACCAGGCTGTTCATTTAGGGCAAAACTCTGAAGTTTCCTGTTTCTAAAGTTCAACTATTTGTGTTTCTCAGCATCCTGTCTGAGAGACAGACCAGCTGCTAAATATTAATAAATATTAAAATAATTTAAAATAAAGATCCTGTCTGAGAGACAGACCAGCTGCTAAATATTAATAAA
>NC_056503.1:45266210-45269642 GCF_014905685.2 Nematolebias whitei
AATATAAAGATCTTGTCTGAGAGACAGACCAGCTGCTAAATATTAATGGATATTACAATAATTAATAAAACTGCTCTTTATCACAATAAGGAGGAAGAGTCACCAAGTTTGAACAAATACAACCTCAGCCAGTCATCTGACATGTAACAAAGATAAGTCCGGTTCTCTGGACGGATTCTTCTTGTTGAAATGTTTCATGTTTTATCCAAAGGACTTCTTCAGTCTTCTTTTTCCACCTGGATTACTGAGCATGCATCAGGATATCTGACAGTAATGTTTCCTTATTTTGCTCAAACAAATAGTTTTACAACAACGTTTTTCCATCTTTCCATCCATCCATCCATTATCTTTTACCGGTTTCTTTCCTTCCGGGTGGCGGGGGTCGCTGTTGCTCATGTTCATCAGTCACTGTGCGAGAGGCGGGGGACACCCTGGACAGGTGGCACGTCCTTCACAGAGACACAAAAAGACAAACGAGAATATTCTCACTCACACTTGGGGAGAATTTAGAGTTACTATTTAGCCTAAACCACAAGTGGAGAAAACCCACACATGCACAGAGAGGACGTGCAAACTCCACCCAGAAAGGTCGGGATTCGATGCAGTAACCTTCTCGCTGAGAGGCAGCATCTCTGCCAACTGTGCCGCTAAAACTCACGCACATTCTGTGGGGTGACTGGATTAGAACCTGCGGCTCAGCGTAAACAGCCCGACAGGGTTTTCTCCCAATATTTATATTTATTTTTTATTTTATTTATGTTTATCATACATTTTAAACCACAGTCAGAATCAGGAATATGCTCAAGTTCCCAGTAATGTAATTAATTTTGAGCTGTTAGAAACTGGATCGTCTTTGTCTGTTCACGAAGATCTAAAACATTTAAACGTGACGAGTAGTGACTTCTGTTTAGAAAATATTTTATTACAGAAACTTTTTGACTTTTCTATAAAATAATTTCTGGGATGTGGGAACATAAAAAGTTGGAGCTGTACAATAAGTGTGAACTTTTTAGGACATTAAAGTGTTTAACTACAGATATGAGAACAGGGATGGCCCTTCTGGCTTCCTGTAGTTTTCTCACGCGGTTAAGAGAGGTCTGTGGAAGTCGGTCCACGTTAAAGCTGTCATTTCTAACCTGAACCCGGAGCTCACCCCTGCCCGACACAGATTAGAGCCGGGTCGGTGTCAGGCTTTTGATTGCGACAGCAGACGCGCACAGCTGACGATCCAATATATGGCAACATGGCTTACCATATAATCACCGCGCGCTGACCGGCCTTGAAAGAAGTGAAAAGTTCAGTTAAACTTCAGATGAACTACTGCCAGTGATCCATCGCCCAAATGGACGTTCAGCCGCTTCACTCAGTGGATGCGCACGGCCGACGACCCAAACAGGTGAGATCACAAAATATCAGACATGTCAGAGCAGGGTCCGTGTCTGAATAATGCAGATTGCAGGCAGAAGCAGGGATGTAATGCTCTTTGACAACCATGAAAAGACAAACAACCCCTCAGCTCCGATCTCCTGCCCCTTCAGTCGCACGTGTCCGCTGACCACTGCTATATAAGCAGTCAAAGCTTAATTTAAAATGTTGTTGGGGGGGCGGGTTCTGGTTTCGGACCTGTAATTACTGTTAATTTGTGGAATCGGGTGGGGTTCGGAAATGATGGCTATGGGCTTGGGCCGTGTCGGGTTTTTTGGACCCGAATGCAACTCTAGAGCACGTTTCCTCTGGATGGAAAGGTGGCTTCATTAATGTCCATTTGTTCTCTCATCAGGAGGAGGCGGCCAGCCCTGTCGGCAGCGACAAGATAGCAGACGAGGAGGGGGAGGACCTGGAGGACGAGGAGGAGTATGACGAAGAAGAGGAGGAGGATGAAGACGATGACCGACCGAGGAAGAAGCAGAAATACAGCTTTATCCTGGACGAAGCCGGTGCGACGAGATGTTCACCTGCTGGCTTGTTCTGTTTGACGGAGAGGGGCGGAGCTTGAACTCACACCTGTCCCTCTGTGTTTCTGTAGACGTGGATGATGACGATGAGGATGACGATCAGTGGGAGGAAGGAGCTGAGGACATTCTGGAGAAAGGTGGGGTGTTTTTTTTTTTTTTTTGTCATGTGGAAAACAGAAACTCTGACGTGATGTAGTGATTCTCCTTATGTTGTACGAGATATTTCTGCAGAGTTGCAGCATTTTATGTTGGTCTTTCAAGATGTTGGGTTTTAAGTTTTGAAGTAACCCGACTTGTCACGGTTGTATGCGCGCCCCTGAATACTTTTTGCCAGTCTCTCCGAAGTCCCCCCATCCTTCAATGTGCCGGTAAAGTTTGTATTTATTTCCTCCTCTGCACGTAGAGCAAGGACGTCACGGGTCTCTGTGTCGCCCCGGGGTGCCATTGTCGAAGCGAAACACTAAACGTCTTGTTGGAGACGGTGAAAAAACCCACACAGTTGAAATCTGAAAGCAGTCCAGCTACGATGTGTTGACTAGTAAAATCCTGTGACTAGGTGGTGTTGGGTAATTTAATTCCCCTGACAGTGGTTGCCGAAAGCGTACGTCAGCACTTTGTCACATTATGTTAATCAGTAGGAGACGCACAGCCGGCCCACCTGTTCAGATGTTGACAGGTGTGGGCTTTACCTCGCTCGGAGGTAAAGAGGCACTATGGTGTTTCAGTCCCCCTCTCTGGCTCAGTGTGCTTTCTGACTGGACCGAGGTGGGGAGAAGACGTGTCAGTCCCGGACTGAGGTGTCATGTGAATGAGCCGTGTGTGTGTGTGTGTGTGTGTTTTGATCAGTGTTGTTGCTCTGTTGAACCTGAGTTCTGACTGATATGTTTCTGTCTCACTGCGGTTTGTCCTTGCTCCCGTGCACCTGGTCCCCTCATGCATGTGGTCCTTTCGTGCACCTGGTCCTCTTGTGCACGTGCTCTCCAGTTAACGGTAAATCTGCTGCAGGTTCTGTCCAGTTGTTGTTTTCATCGGTACGTCATCCATGTGGTCCAGTCTCATCCCGACTGTTTTCCCCATCGCTGTGTTTCACTATACAAAGACGTTCCACAACACTGACCAAACTACGCCCTGATCCACCTACACTGACCAAACTACGCCCTGATCCACCTACACTGACCAAACTACGCCCTGATCCACCTACACTGACCAAGCTACGCCCTGATCCACCTACACTGACCAAACTACGCCCTGATCCACCTACACTGACCAAACTACGCCCTGATCCACCTACACTGACCAAACTACACCCTGATCCACCTACACTGACCAAACTACGCCCTGATCCACCTACACTGACCAAACTACGCCCTGATCCACCTACACTGACCAAACTACACCCTGATCCAACTACGCCCTGATCCAACTACACTCTGACCAAACTACACTCTGACCAAACTACACTCTGACCAAACTACAC
>NC_056503.1:45269742-45270376 GCF_014905685.2 Nematolebias whitei
TGACCAAGCAACACCCTGATCCAACTACGCCCTCATCCAACTATGCCCTGATCCAACTTCACTCTGATCAAACTACACCCTGATCCAACTACGCCCTGATCCAACTACACTCTGATCAAACTATACTCTGACCAAACTACACCCTGATCCAACTACACTCTGACCAAGCTACACCCTGATCCAACTACACTCTGACCAAGCTACACCCTGATCCAACTACACTGATCAAACTACAATTTGACTAAACTACACTCTGACCAAACTACGCCCTGATCCAACTACACCTTTATCCAACTACACTCTGACCAAACTACACCCTGATCCAACTACACTGACCAAACTACACCCCTATCCAACTACACTGACCAAACTACACCCCGATTCAACTACACCCCGATTCAACTACACTCTGATCAAACTACACCCTGATCAAACTACACCCTGATTCAACTACACTCTGATCAAATTACGCCCTGATCAAACTACGCCCTGATCCAACTACACCCTGATCCAACTACGCCCTGATCCAACTACACTCTGATCCAGCTACGCCCTGATCCAACTACACTCTGACCAAACTACGCCCTGATCCAACTACACTCTGATCAAACTACACCCTGATCCAACTACACTC
>NC_056503.1:45270476-45272755 GCF_014905685.2 Nematolebias whitei
GTTATTCAGCAGGTATTAGGCAGGTGTTCAGCAGTTATTCAGCAGGTGTTAGGCCTATGTTCAGCAGTTATTCACCAGGTGTTCAGCAGTTATTCAGCAGGTGTTAGGCAAGTGTTCAGCAGTTATTCAACAGGTATTAGGCCGACATTCAGCAGTTATTCAGCAAGTGTTCAGCAGTTATTAAGCAGGTATTAGGCCAATATTCAGCAGTTAATCAGCAGGTGTTCAGCAATTATTTTGCTGTTATTCAGCAGATGTCTGTCACATGTCCAGCAGGTGTGTGTTTTTTATTTATTTTGTTTTCATCACAGTTTTCAATTTAATCTTCTGCCCCCTGTTTTGGAAAAGAATAAACTTGATCAGGAGCCGTGAGTTCTGACTCAGTTTTGCAACATCTTACAAAAGGCAAAATGACAAAATGACAAAATGACAAAATGACAAAGACAAAGACAAAGACGTCCACTGAGGCTAGAGCCCAGTTCTATTTGAGCTCCAGCTCAGATGAAGAAAGTTGGACTTTCCATGAATAAACATCTGTTTTCAATCTTTAACACTTTTTATTAAATCCCAGGTTAACATGGAGGACTTTACAGATTTTACCACTTCTTCAAGCAAACACTTTATTTCAGTTTCTCCATCCAGACTTAATCATCTTTATCTTCTTCCTCCCAACAGTCCTGTTGGAGGACTGAAGTTTTTCTCTCAGAGGTCAAAGGTCACACCCTCAAACTCCCATTGACTTCCATTGTATCTGAACTCAGAGTTTTCTCTTCAAACAGGAAGTGAAGGCTCTTTTTAACTTGTCAAACCTCCTTCATGAAACCCTGTAGAGCCATCAAACAGAACCTGTGGTACCATCAGAACCTTCTGCTGCTCACGGGTCAAGAAGTTCTGTGATCCATCTTATAGCTTTTACACATAGACTGTGTCTGAGGCTTACTTTTTACTCTGTTTCTTTCTGTCTGTCTGATAAAGAGTGCTCTTTCAATTGATCTTCTGGTACTTTGCACTTTTTTCTTTGTTCATTTGGTTCATCATGTAGAAACTGAACAAATATGTCCTAATTAGAGTTTCAAGTTCACAAGAACTGAATAAAACTTTGGCAGAACTCAGGATTTAAACTCCGAAAAGACACAAACAGGAAGATGTTTTAACCTGGACGTCAAAATAAGAGCCCGGCTTTGACACAGCTTAGAATATTTAAAGAAGAAAGCTGATGCATTTTTGAGTTTCAGGCAAAAGCTTCTTTGGTCCCTTCAACAATTCTGCTTGAATTTTAAATTGTGTCAATTAGAAATTGAATTTGAGCAGTTGTTTTGTAAAGAATAAAGTAATTCTAATGTTGATGTGTTTTTGCAGCAGGTGAGCAGCGAAGGTGAGCTTTGCCCAGCTGACACTTTGGGTTCTGCAGGCAGCAGCAGCACGCTCGCCTCCTCCGTCATTGAGGTGGAAGTTCAAAAGGAAGAACTGATGGTGACGGCCAGTCAGGAGGAAAAGGTACTGAGAGACAATCACCAGGGGTTCTGAGATCCAGCCAGCTAACCAGCAAGGACAGGTTCAGACATCTAACCAGTGAACAGAGGCGTTACTAAGATTGCCAGTTTTTAAGTCTCTGAAAAAAACGCATACATACATACCGTATATCTTTTGGTTATCTCCATGGAAACGGTAGTTCCTGCAGTATCTTTACATATTCTCACTCCAAGTGAGGACACTTTGGTCTGTTTTCTGTAAACTGCTTTAATCATAATATTTTGAATGATTTGTTTCTGTTACAATCAGGAGGAGGAGGAACAAGAGGAGTTGACTCCTCTCAGTGCTCCGCCCACTTTATCCATCACAGAGGAGATCCTGGACTTCATCAACCAGAGCAGAACCAAAGAAGGGTTCATCAACGCGGTAACAAGACAATCTACTACTGCCACTTTATTTATAAACAACCACAGCTGGAAAAAAGTGCTGTACACATAAAACCGAGCATTTAAACACATAAAATAATAAAACAATTAATACACAAAGACCAATAAAATAATAAAAACTGTAGTGCAGAGCAAGTTTCAGGCTGTGCCAAAAGCCAGCCAATAAAAATCAGAGTCAGAGTCAGAGTCAGAGTTTCTTTATTGTCATTCGCACCTCATGTGGTACATGTGGTGGAGCGAAATTATGTACACAGGGTCCCAGTTACATCCAACAATAAAATGTATAAGAAAAACAGTAATAACATCTAAGATATGAACTAAGAAAAACATCAACTAAATATACACTAAGCACTCATAACA
>NC_056503.1:45272855-45286956 GCF_014905685.2 Nematolebias whitei
GTTAGTCATGGAGTTCCTGAGGGTTCAGTGCTTGGACCAATACTCTTCACCTTATATATGCCTCCATTAGGTGGGAGGGAGATCTTTCAGTTATCAGGCTCCTCTGTTTGTGGAACCAACTTCAAGTTTCTGTCCGTAGGGCTGACACATTGTCTAGTTTTAATACTGGGCTTAAGACTTTCCTTTTTGATAAATTCTATAATTAGGGTTGGCTTGTTATGCTGCCTTAATCAGAATCAGAATAAGCTTTATTGTCATTGCACAGTGAAGTAGAGTGAAATTATATTCCGTACAGTCGTCTGAAAGGTAGTCGGAGTGTACATGGCTGCAGCTCCTAGGAGCACGGCCCCTTATTCTTTAGATAAGAAAAGGGGAAAGACCACGAGGACGGTGGGTATAAAAAATGATCTCTTCACACCTTGTTCTTGTCAAACAAGTTTTAAGACATAAAAAAATCTACCATCAAACACATTTATAGACACGTTATGTATTTGAGGACAAGATGGTGAGATTTGTCCATTTAACACTTCCAGATAGTACAAACCGGATTCCAAAAAAGTTGGGACACTAAACAAATTGTGAATAAAAACTGAATGCAATGATGTTGAGGTGCCAACATCTAATATTTTATTCAGAATAGAACACAAATCACAGATCAAAAGTTTAAACTGAGAGAATGTATCATTTTAAGGGAAAAATCTGTTGTTTCCAAATTTCATGGCGTCAACAAATCCCACAAAAGTTGGGACAAGTCCATTTTTACCACTGTGTGGCATCCCCCCTTCTTCTTACAACACTCAACAGACGTCTGGGGACAGAGGAGACCAGTTTCTCAAGTTTAGAAATAGGAATGCTCTCCCATTCATGTCTAATACAGGCCTCTAACTGTTCAATCGTCTTGGGTCTTCTTTGTCGCACCTTCCTCTTTATGATGCGCCAAATGTTCTCTATAGGTGAAAGATCTGGACTGCAGGCTGGCCATTTCAGTACCTGGATCCTTCTCCTACGTAGCCATGATGTTGTGATTGCTGCAGAATGTGGTCTGGCATTATCGTGTTGAAAAATGCAGGGTCTTCCCTGAAAGAGATGACGTCTAGATGGGAGCGTATGTTGTTCTAGAACCTGAACATAGTTCTCTGTATTAATGGTGCCTTTCCAGACATGCAAGCTGCCCATGCCACAAGCGCTCATGCAACCCCATACCATCAGTGATGCAGGCTTCTACACGGAGCGTTGATAACAACTTGGGCTATCCTTGTCCTCTCTGGTCCGGATGACATGGCGTCCCAGTGTTCCATAAAGAACTTCAAATTGTGACTCATCTGACCACAGAACAGTCTTCCATTTTGCCACACTCCATTTTAAATGACCCCTGGCCCAGTGCAAACGTCTGAGCTTGTGGAGCTTGCTTAGAAATGGCTTTCTCTTTGCACTGTAGAGTTTCAGCTGTCAACGGCGGATGGCACAGTGGATTGTGTTCACTGACAATGCTTTCTGGAAGTATTCCTGAGCCCATTCTGTTATTTCCTTGACAGTGGCATTCCTGTTTGAGGTGCAGTGACTTTTAAGGGCCCGGAGGTCACGAGCATCCAGTAGAGTTTTACGGCCTTGACCCTTACGCACAGCGATTGTTCCAGATTCTCTGAATCTTTTGATGATGTTATGCACGGTTGATGATGATAACTTAAAAGTCTTTGCTATTTTACGCTGGGTAACACCATTCTGGTATTGCTGCACTATCTTTCTGCGCAACAATGGTGGAATTGGTGATCCTTTTACCATCTTGGCTTCTAAGAGACACTGACACTCCGAGAAGCTCTTTTTATACCCACTCATGTTGTCAATTGACCTAATTAGTGTTAATTGGTCTTCCAGCTGTTTGTTATATGCTCAATTTCCTTTTTCCAGCCACTTATTGCCACTTGTCCCAACTTTTTGGGGATTTGTTGACACTGAAATTTTGAATCAACATATTTTTCCTTTAAAATGTTACATTTACTCCTATTAAACTTTTGATCTGTCATCTATGTTATATTACGAATAAAATATTGACATTTGCCATCTCCACATCATTGCATTCAGTTTTTATTCACAATTTGTTTAGTGTCCCAACTTTTTTGGAATCTGGTTTGTACAATAGTCATTATAAGATGTTAAAATGTCAGCCAGTACAGCTCTGATAAGTGTTCACAGAAGTCCTCAGGGGGAGGTGGGGTAGAGCATAGCTTTCTTGGTTTCCACATCCCCATGGGCAGTTTGATAAGTTGGCATATTCAATGCCAAACGGGGAGGCCAGATTCAGATAAGCCACAGTTGTTTTTGTGCAGGCAGACTCTTTTTCTCATCAGCCTTGAGTTCTGCTGGTACTCTCGATGATCCAAAATGGCCAGATTTGTGGGCTTTTCTCTGGTCCGTGCTTATTAACATTCTTCAAGCTCGATTCCAACATGCTGGCTAGTTTCAGAAGCCTCAAGTGGCCTACGATTCAATTAAATCGCTTCCAGCTTACGGTTGAGCTCATAAATCAGCTGCGTCTGAGAGCTTGAAGCCCAAATTAATCCTTCACATAAGGTAGTCAGCTTTTCCATGGCCGAAACTGCTGCTGCCATCTTTCTTAATTGTCGATAACATAGGTATCTGCCAGTGCCAAAAATCAAAAACCCTGCTATCATAAGTTCAATGTTGTATAAATCTTGGACATCCTTCAGAGACAACACAGATGGGCACACCAGCTTCCTCTCCCCCCACAGATCCATGACATACCCAGCCACTTTGACTGGGGCATGAGGGTTCTCCAGCACATTGTCGCTTGGATGAAAAAATTTTATCAGTTGCGTTGAAAGTGCAACTGACCAAATCCATAACAGTAATTTACAATTCGGACAATGTGTAAATAGAAGTTCCGATACACAGGATTCAAGGATTCAAGGTTCTTTATTTGTCATACGCATGTGGTGGAATGAAATTGTGTACACAGGGTCCCACTTACATCCAACAAAGTATAAAATTTAAAAGAAAAACAATAATAAGATATAAGATATGAACTAAGAAAAACATTAACTAGAAATACACTAAGCACTAGTAGTACAAAAACAATATGCCAAACAGCAGCACGAACATGAGTCTGTGAGAGCAGATGAGTACGAATGAACACAGCAGCATGAACAAATCAGCATCTTCATGATGGGATTTTTTCAGTGATTATCTTGGTTAAAGATTCATGAGTCAAACAGCTGTTGACCGGTGTCAGAGCTTGGTCCGCATTGACGGCAGTAAGTCGGGCTTATTCCCGGCGAGAGTTGGACTCCACCAAGGTTTTCCATTGTCACCGATTCTGTTCATAACTTCTATGGACAGAATTTCAAGGCACAGCCATGGTGTTGAGGGGATCTGTTTTGGTGGCCATAGGATTGCTTCTCTGCTTTTTGCAGATTTGTGGTCCTATTGGCTTCATCAGGTCGTGATCTAGAGCTTTCGCTGGAGCGGTTCGCAGTCGAGTGTGACGTGGGAGGAAAGAGGATCAGTTCCTCCAAATCTGAGGCCATGGTCTTGACCCGTAAAATGGTAGAGTGCCCTCTCCGGGTCACAGAGGAGGTCCTGCCCCAAGTGGAGGAGTTTAAGTATCTCAGGGTCTTATTCACGAATGAGGGAAAAATGGAGCAGGACATTGATAGGTGGATAGGTGCGGCATTGGCAGTGAAGCTGGTGCTGTACCGGTCTGTCGTGGTGAAGAGAGAGCTGAGTCAAAAGGTGAAGCTCTCAATTTACCAGTCGATCTAGGTTCCTACCCTCATCTATGGTCATGAGCTTTAGGTTGTGACTCAAAGAACGAGATCAAGGATACAAACGACCAAAATGAGATTTTTCCACAGGGTGTCTTAACTCTCCCTTAGAGGAAGACCCAGGACACGCTGGAGGGACTATGTTTCTCGGCTGGCCTGGGAACGCCTTGGGATTCCCCCGGAGGAGCTGATCCAAGTAGCTGGGGAGAGGGAAGACTGGACCTCTCTACTTAGACTTCTACCCCCGCGACCTGACCCCAGATAAGCAGAAGAAAATGGATGGATGGTTGGATGAACTGTTTTAGCTGCTGTTTCCTGTTGTAACTGTTGTTTCCTGCTGTAGCAGCTTTTTCACGTTGTAGGTATCGTTTCCTGTTGTAGAAGGTTTTATGCTGTAGTTGTCATTTTCTGCTGTAGCTGTTGTTTCATGTTGTCGCTGCTGTTTCCTGCTTTAGCTGTCGTTTTTTGTGTAGTTTGAATCCTTAGTTGACGCTTATGCTGAGGCAGGAAGAGTGACATCATGAACGCTGGATATGAAGGAAGTGTTCCTTTTATTTGTATTTATTTATTTGTTCTTCCTTTAGCACTGAACATCCTGGAAACCCAGTAATGTGGTCCATTTGGTCTCTTCTGAACTTGGACCCCAGCCATGATATGCAGCATAAACAAACATTCCTGTCAGGACAGAACATGGGATACAGTCAGACAAGAGAACCTCAGTCTGTAGCTGCTGTTTTAGGGACAAAAACACGTTCAGGGACACAAACACATTAAGGTTTTGTGAATCTGCAAACATTTAATCTGATAATAGATCTTTATTTCACCTCTGTTTATTTGAGTTTTTGTCTCCATTGATTTTGTGCAGGATTGTGCGCTTATCTTTACACTCATAGGCTTTCACAATGTGTGTGTTCTGTTGTTGCTTTGGTGCATTCAAGTTTTACTGCAGTGACTTTGTGCTGTTCTGAGGCTGAACGACTGTTCACCATACAGATTATATAATGTCAGTCAGTGAATATTTGTTTGAATCATTTATTAAAGTCTAATGATTAACTTATGCCACCGTATCAGTCATTTAACATCTAACCTATCGTGTGCTTCAGTGGAAAAGTTTCACTTTTTACCAGGAATCTTCACTAAATCATTAGTCAAGTCCTCAGACTTGTTTTAAGAAACATAGATGCTTCAGATTCACTGAATTCACAAAATTTGTAAAATTCAAAAATATAGTTTCTGTTTTGTACAGAGTGAAAACTGATGCAGTCATCACTTCTGTTCTACAAACTGACTTGCGTGTAGAGGCAGATAAAAGAATTTCTCCTACATACCTGTCCTGTAGTGGCAACAAAAACATTATTCTTTTTTAAAAACACACTCGAGCTCTGAAGGGGGTCAAATTCCAACCATTTAAACTAATTAATCAGCTGATAAACTCATCTGTTATAACAGTCCTGGTTTTATTTCTGCTATTAGTCACATATTTTCAAATATCTGACGGGTAATATAAAATAAAATCACCACAAAGATGACAGAGTTGGTGCAGGTGCAGCTTAATGGTAAAGTGCACATGAAGGTATTAACTGTTGTGTCAATATGAAGTCAGAAACTGTGCAAACTCTTCGTTCAGACAGCTTTCCTACAATCAAAGAAAACCCATCTCTATCATTTTTCCATTGGATTTAATTAAGAATGAAGAGGAAACAAATTTATTTTTACTGTTCTCAAATGCGGGATTAAAAAAAAAACACACCTGAACATATGAGGATCTGTGGTGGAAGTGGTCTCCAGCTACAAGTACTCGTGTGTGTGAAACCTGAATGGCAACCTCAGCTGGAGCAACAACACCACCAGCCTGATCAAGAAAGCTCATCACTGACTCTTACTTCCTCAGACAGCTGAAGCAAGCTGGTCTGGGAAGCTCAGTCCTCACCTCCTTGTACAGGTGTGCATTGGAGAGCATCCTGTGCTCCAGCATCAACGTGTGGCAAGGAGGCTGCACAGCTGCAGAAAGAAAAGCTTTTCAGAGAGTGATGAAGGCTGCACAGAAATCTCCCCACCATCAAAGACAGCTTCACCACCAGATGCAGGAAGAGGGCCACCTGCATCATGAAGGACCCCACACACCCAGCACACACTTTTTTCCCCACTCCCCTCAGGCAGTATGGCTGAGGAGCATTAAGTGCAGAACCACTAGACTAAGGAACAGCTTTTACCTTGAGACTGTTAGACTCATGAATCTAACCAGGAAAATCACTGTAAAAATTACTATGGAAAATCACTGTAATGCCACTTGGTTGTTGATGTGTGCTGCTGACTATCCATGATGCTGATCTCATGCTGCTGATTATTTAGTGTTGCTGTGTTCATTGGTCCTCATCTGCTCACACAGACTCATGTTCGTGCGGCTGTTGTTTTGGCGCATTGTTTTTGTACCATTCGTGGTTAGCGTATTCTTAGTTTAGTGAATGTAGTATATTCTTAGTTCATGACTCGGATCTTACTAATGCTTTTCTTTACAATTTGTGTTTTTGTTGGATGTAACTGGGACCCTGTGTGCATAGTTTCATCCCACCTCATGTACCACATGTGGTGTGTATGAGAAATAAATCTCTCTGACTCTGAATACAGTACAGTTGCAGCTGTTTATGTGAGTTGTCAGTTATGCTATGGTCACTTTTTCTGTAACCTTTAATTTTAATGGCAATATGTTCTCTGGACAAACAGATAAGATCAGGCAGGAATCTCTGTGGACTATAATGTTTGCGGATGGCATTGTGATGTGTTGTGAGAACAGGGAACAGGTGGAAGAGAACTTGGAGAGGTGGAGGTATGCGCTTGAAAGAAGAAGAATTAAAGTCAGCTGTAGTAAGACAGAGTACATGTGTGTGAATGAGAGGGAGGCTGGTGGAACAGTGAGGCTACAAGGAGCAGAGGTCACAAAGGTGCAGGACTTCAAGTACCTGGGGTCCACTGTCCAGGAAACAGTAAAGTGTTAAAGAAGTGAAGAAGATAGTCCAGGCAGGATGGAGTGGAAGGAGAAAAGTTTCAGAAGTGATTTGTGACAAAGGTTGTCAGCAAAGGTCAAAGGAAAAGTTTAAAAGACTGTTGTGAGACCAGCTGTGTTGTATGGTCTGGAAACAATGGGATTGACAAAAAGAAAGAACTGGAAGTAGCAGAAATAAAGACATTGAGGTTCTCCTTAAGAGTGACAAGGATGGATAAGATTAGGAATGAGATAATCAGAGATGCACAGGTTGAACAACTGGGAGATAAAGTTAGAGAGGCCAGACTGAGATGGTTTGGACATGTCCAGATGAGGAACAGTGATTTGGACAAATCCAAATGAGGGACAGTGGGTATATTGGTAGAATGGTGTTAGAAATGCAGCTGCCAGGAAAAAGACAAGGAGGAGATATATGGATGCAGTTAGAGAGGACATAGAGGTAGTTGGAGTGAGGACAGAGGATACAGAGGACAGAGTGAGATGGAGGAGGATGACTCGCTGTGGAGACCCCTGATAAGGGAAAAGAAGAAGTAGTAGTATGTATATATTCCATGTAGTTTGGATAGAAGCCTTTTATTAGTTGTTCAAGGTGATATTTGTCCTTATTAGATTAGATTTGATTTCCTTCTCAACTTATCTCCCTAAAAAAAAATTTTTTGTGAATACATTCTTTCACAATAACAGTAAGTTGTTCATAAAATGTTTCATTGGCATTCAGTGTTCTGCAGAACGATGACAATGATGATGAATAAAATTTCTTAGATGAAACAACTTTCAAAGAAACATACTCCAGGGTGTTTGCAACTTTAAAAAAAAAAAACACATGTTCACATTTGATACCATCTTTCATCCTACAGTTCCCCGCCCTCTCCCTGTAGTCCTGTCTTGTCTGAAGCATTAATAATCAACTGTTATAAAGATGTGAACAGAAGTAGTACTTTGAAACCATGTTTTAGATGGACACAAGAAGTCTAAGCATCATGCTGGCACAGTTGGTAGAGCTGTTGCCTCTTAGCTAGAAGGTTGCTGGATTGAATCCCAGCCTAGGACTTTTTTGCGTGGAGTTTACATGCACTATCCATGAATGCGTGGGTTTCTCCAGATACTCCGGTTTCTTCCCACAGACCAAAAACATGCATGTTAGGCTGATTGTTAGAGAGTGAATGGCTGTTTGTCTCTGTGTCCCAGTGATGGACAGGAGACCTGTCCAGGATGTACCCCACCTCTCTCTCATACAGTGACTGGTAGACATGGGTACCAGTGACCCATGCAACCCGTAAAGGAAGAAGCATGTACAGATAATGGAAGGATGTACAAGAAGTCTAAATTGTAAGTTTCTTTCAGAAAAGTTTCAGGAAGAACAACCTTCACATCAATGTGAAGAAGACGAAGGAGATGGTTGTGGACTTCATATGGAACAAACACACCTACCCCACCCCTGAACAGAGGAGGATCTGCGGTGGAAGTGGTCTCCAGCTACAAGTACTTGGGTGTGCACCTGAACAACAGCCTCAGCTGGGGCAACAACACCACCAGCCTGATCAAGAAAACTCATCAGAGACTCTACTTCCTCAGGCAGCTGAGGCGAGCTGGACTAGGAAGCTCAGTCCTCACCTCCTTCTACAGGTGTGCAGTGGAGAGATGGTGATCAGTTGACAGCTCAACTTCTCTCCTTACCCAAGTGTCCAAACTAAACAGCCACAAATCAAATGACACAACTTTAAAGTCAATCATTGATCTACGACCTATGGTGTCCTGCTGCCAAGTGCACCTATGGACACCCTTATGTTCAAACATGGTGTTTGTGATGGACAAACTATAACTAGCACAAAAGTCCAACAACAGAACACCACTTATGTTCACATCAGAGAGTCCATTCCTCCCAATCACGCCCCTCCAGGTCACTCTGTCATTACCCACATTGGCATTTAAGTCACCTAGCAGAATAAAGAAGTCCCCAGCTGGAGCACCTTCCAGCACTCCTGCGAAGGACTCCAAGAAGGCCAGCTTCTCTGAACTGTCATTTGGTGCATAGGCACAAACAACACTCTGAGTCTGTCCACCCACCTGAATGCACAGGGAAGCCACCTCCTAAGCCACCAGTGAAAACTCCAATGCACAGGCACCAAGTCGGGAGTCTAAATGTAGACCCACATCAGCTTGGCACTTCTCACCATGGGCAACTCCAGAGTGGAATAAGGTCCAACCCCTCTCAAAGAGATTGGTCCCGGAGCTCATGCTGTGTGTCAAGTTGAGCCCAACTATATCTAGTCGGTGCCTCTCAACCTCACGCACAAGCTCAGGTTCCTTACCCACCAGAGAGGTTACGTTCCATGTCCCAAGAGCCAGCTTTGGTAAGCCAAGGTCAGAGCACCGAGGCCCCCGCCATTGGTCACTGCCATCGGCATCATGCACCCAACTTTTATGGCCCCTCCTGCAGGTGATGGGTCCACAGGAAGGCAAACCCATGTTGCTCCTTAGTGCTGAGCCCGACTGGGCCCCATGGATAGATCCAGTCACCAGGCTCTCGCTGACGAGCCGCTCCCCCAGGCCTGGCTCCAGAGTGAGGCCCCAGTAACCCACATCTGGACATAGGACACTGAGCTTGTTTTCTTTTGTCCATAAAAGTCTTGGGAATCGCTTTTTGTCTAGCCTGTCACCTAGAACCAATCTGTCGTGGGAGACCGTACCAGGGGCAATTACAATTGCCCCCACTATAGCTCCTAGGATCATTCAGGTGCAAAAACTTCTCTACCAATATAAGATGGCAATTCAAGGAGTCAGGATATTGTTGTGTTTACTCTCTGTGTCATATGTCAGAACCAGATCAAAAGTATGATGAAGGGAACGAGTAAGTTTGTTGATATTTTGTGTAAAAAATAATTGACTCTACTAACATTTTAGAGACTATGTTTGTTTTGACTGCAGGAGCTCATCAAGGATGTGACTGTAATATATTTCACTTAACACCAGTTGTGGGCAGCTGTGGCTGAGTGGTTAAAGCAGTTGTCCTCCAATGTGAGAGTTGGGGGTTTGACTCCACCAGCAGTCACATGCTGAAATGTCCCTGGGCAAGACGCTGAACACCCCATCGCCTCTGTTGTGTGCCCCATCAGTGTATGAATGTAAAAACGCACTGATTAGTCTTTGTATATATCTAGTAGAGGGCAATATGAATGGGTAAATGAGGGCACAGATTGTAGTGTAAAGCACTTTGAGTATTTTGAAATAAGATAGAAAGGCGCTATATAAGTACAGTTTATTTACCATTTACCAAAAGTCTGTCCATCCCTTTCCAATGCAATGTGTTCAAAGAGTTATCAAAAGTTTTATATCCTCAAAGCCATATCTGGACAGATGTCATGTCTTTGGATGAAAACAAAGTCAAAGCTGGAAGATTGAGACTACACCAACATACCTCCAAGCCTGAGTCGCATGAGAAGCCAGATGCTAATGAAGAGACGCTACAGAGCATTGACAATGAAAGATGACCTACAAGCTAAATTTAATGCCAAACTTAATCAGTGATATCAGAGATTGTGCTCTGCTTCCTCAGCCGGCTGAGGCGAGCTGGTCTGAGAAGCACAGTCCTCACCTCCTTCTACAGGTGTGCAGCGGAGAGCACCCTGTGCTCCAACATCAACACGTGGCATGGAGGCTGCACAGCTGCAGAAAGAAAAGCTTTGCAGAGAGTGGTGAAGGCTGCACAGAAGTCTGTTGGAGTCAGCCTCCCCACCATCACAGACCTCTACACCTCCAGATGCAGGAAGAGGACCACCTCCATCATGAAGGACCCCACTCACTCACCCAGCGCGCACACTTTTTACCCCGCTCCCCTCAGGAAGGAGGTTAAGGAGCATTAAGTGTAGAACCACTAGACTGAGGAACAGCTTCTTAGACTCATGAATATCTAACCAGGATAATCACAGTGAAAAATCACATCATGTTGCTGCTGATCTATTTCATGTTTCTGTGTTCATTCGTGCTCATGTGCTCACACAGGCTCATGTTCGTGCTGCTGTTCAGGGTTTGTTTTTGTTTTTTTTGCTTTTATGCTATTAGTGCTTAGCGTATTTTTAGTTGATATTTTTGACCGCAAAGCGTTCATAATGCAAACCCCGACAATGCTTATTCTAAGAGAGAAATCTGGGAAAGAGAGGGGTTTCTCTCTCTCTCTCACCTTGTCATCTTCCAATCACTGTACATTCAACCTTTTTCATACAGGTTAGTCTCATTGAGCTTCGAGGACTCATTTACAAGACAGACCTGTTTTAAACAAAGAACACAGATGAGGTACAGACAACAATATACAAGAAAATGATGTAAAAACTAAACAAAAAACAGATACATTATAAAACGATGTAAAATACTAAATACAAGAATATGTTTGTATTGGTTTTTGCCATGAACTTAACAGTTGTTTAAAATCTCTTGGTGGTCAAAGTTGATAGCCTCAGATCTTTTTGCAAGGTGTTTCAGGTTACAGGAACGAAGTAAGAGAAAGCCCTTTTGCCAAGTTCGGTTCACACTGAGGGGACACTGTTCAAGTGCAAGTTCAACATAATGGTACTTCTTCCAGTTATTTAACAGTTAATGGTGTACCTCAAGGCTCAGTCTTAGGTCCCACCCTCTTCACAATCTACATAGGTAATGTGAGTCAGACCATCCCTGATGCACACTTACATTTCTATTCTGATGATACAGTTGATTATTGTCGAGCTAAAACAGTTGCTAAGGTTTTCCAGCTTTTGGAATCTGCTTTTGACATCATACAGTCAGATTTGTTCCGTCTCACACTTGTCCTAAACACTAACAAAACCATAAGGATGTTGTTTTCAAACAGAGTCAGAGAGAGATTTATTTGTCATACACACCACACGTGATGCATGAGGTGGGATGAAACTATGTACACAAGGTCCCAGATACATCCAACAAAAACAGGAAGTCAGTCCCAGCAGTTCTTCATTCGATTTTATCCTCAAATGGTGCTCCTATTGAGTTTGTTGATTCATACAAATGTTTCAGTATCTTGGTCGATTTGCATCTCTCTTGTAAGCTCCACGTGGAAAACTTGGTAAGGAAACATCCTGATGCATGCTCAATAATCCAGGTAGAAAAATCCAAAAAAGTTCAATCTGGTCCTTTGGACATTCAAAAAAACAAAACAAAGCAAAAAAATATAGAAACGTTTCGTCTCTCATCCAAGAGACTTCCTCAGTCTGAGGTGCTGTTTTCAGCTCAGTCTCTTAAATAGCACCTTCTCAGCCCTCTGTGATTAGTAAACAGCCATCAGTGTGCTAATGATCCATTGTTAGGCTGATGGTCCTTCTTGAGCATGTGATCAGCTGGTTTTGGTTGTCAGCAGCAAACTGGTTGATCCACTCTGAGAAGGTGCTATTTAAGAGACTGAGCTGAATACAGCACCTCAGACTGAGGAAGTCTCTTGGATGAGAGACGAAACGTTTCTATATTTTTTTGCTTTGTTTTGTTTTTTGTTTTTTTGAATGTCCAGAGGACCAGATTGAACTTTTTTGGATTGGTAAGGAAACAGAAAGTTAACACTAGAAGTCCCAGAGAAGGGTCATTTAACATTTCTACCTTTGGAACCCAGAGACGGGTCGAGTGACCTGAAGGATTTTAGCTAACATCCTATAATGAGCTGTTAACAGGCGCTTTTGTTTTGTAAATAAGGCCATTACTGGTGCACCACAGGAGGGGGCACGCTTAACTCCCAACTAACTGTTTTCCATTGAGTTTAGCCATTTAGTTTCTAGTTAGTTATATTCAGTTTATTGTATTTTATAATATGAAGATTTTTTATATATATATTGTTGGCACGTTGTTGCACATTTTGAACAAATTGAAGTCGATTTACCGTTTATTTTTCAATTGGTTTGGCTCATTTCTTGAAACCGAGATGACATTCTCAAAACACCATGTGAAACACAACTCAAGAGACTTTGCATTTTGAGGTTACTGACAATTTGTATGAAACACATATTTTCTTTTGATATATATAGTATTTAGCTTAGTTTTGAGCAAAAAAGCACAGACCATAAGCAATTGTGTGTAAGTCAAGAGGACTAAAACTTCAGCATGAGAAATATAAAAAACAACAACTGTTATTTGTTTCCATGCTTTTTATTTTTGTCATAAAAATACAAGGGATAAAACAATTCTACACATATTTACACTATGCTCTAGTGGGGGGGCTGCGTGTGTGTAAGTGGCATGTCCTCCTTGTGTGACTGGCATTTCAGCACTCACTCAGCAGTCTATCTGCACTGTCGAAACATACCTGGCACTGCCAGGGTATGTCCCTGGTACATTTGCCACATGTGTATTTGTAGCAGTTGATGCATCTCACAGTTGCACAATTGTTCGTGCATCGATGTTTGATCTGACACTTTGCCCTTTTGCCAGGGCTGGGTGTGGAAGGTTGTTGCTGAAGCAGTTTCTCCTTGCGTGCCTTCTTCTCACAATTAATTTGGTTATTTTTTTCTAAACTGTCATTTTGAACCCACTTCTCTTTTTTCTGAAAGAAAAACATTACTAAAATCTTTTAGAAAAACTTTTGCATATATCTTGAAACAGATTGTATGTTTTGCAAACTTTTGTTTTGTTTTGTTTTGTTCATTTGGCAAAATGACCTGGATAATGCATCTCTTCCAAAACACTTCATGTATGCTTCAAAACAAAATATGTGTTTCATACAAATTGTCAGTAACCTCAAAATGCAAAGTCTCTTGAGTTGTGTTTCACATGGTGTTTTGAGAATGTCATCTCGGTTTCAAGAAATGAGCCAAACCAATTGAAAAACATCAACTAAATATACACTAAGCACTCATAACATAAAAACATTGAACATCAGCACAAACATGAACATGAGTCTGTGAGCAGATGTGCATGCATGAACACATCAACATTGAAACAGATCAGCAGCAACATGAAACAGATCAGCAGCAACATGATGTGATTTTTCACAGTGATTATTCTAGTTAGAGATTCATGAGTCTAACAGCCTCAGGGTAGAAGCTGTTCCTCAGTCTAGTGGTTCTACACTTAATGCTCCTTAAACTCCTTCCTGAGGGGAGTGGGGCAAAAAGTGTGTGTGCTGGGTGAGTGGGGTCCTTCATGATGCAGGTGGCCCTCTTCCTGCATCTGGAGGTGTAGATGTCTGTGATGGTGGGGAGGCTGATTCCAACAGATTTCTGTGCAGCCTTCACCACTCTGCAAAGTTTTTCTTTCTGCAGCTGTGCAGCCTCCATGCCACACGTTGATGCTGGAGCACAGGATGCTCTCCACTGCACACCTG
>NC_056503.1:45287056-45287620 GCF_014905685.2 Nematolebias whitei
TGAAACAGATCAGCAGCAACATGAAACAGATCAGCAGCAACATGAAACAGATCAGCAGCAACATGAAACAGATCAGCAGCAACATGAAACAGATCAGCAGCAACATGATATGGTTTTTCACAGTGATTATTCTAGTTAGAGATTCATGAGTCTAACAGCCTCAGGGTAGAAGCTGTTCCTCAGTCTAGTGGTTCTACACTTAATGCTCCTTAACCTCCTTCCTGAGGGGAGTGGGGCAAAAAGTGTGTGTGCTGGGTGGGTGGGGTCCTTCATGATGCAGGTGGCCCTCTTCCTGCATCTGGAGGTGTAGATGTCTGTGATGGTGGGGAGACTGATTCCAACAGATTTCTGTGCAGCCTTCACCACTCTCTGCAAAGCTTTTCTTTCTGCAGCTGTGCAGCCTCCATGCCACACATTGATGCTCGAGCACAGGATGCTCTCCACTGCACACCTGTAGAAGGAGGTGAGGACTGAGCTTCCCAGACCAGCTCGCCTCAGCCGTCTGAGGAAGTAGAGTCTCTGATGAGCTTTCTTGATCAGGCTGGTGGTGTTGTTGCTCCAGCT
>NC_056503.1:45288020-45289722 GCF_014905685.2 Nematolebias whitei
GTTGTGGATCCTCACTAACTGTGGTCTGTTTGTTAAAAAGTCTAGTACCCAGTTGCATTAATGCCATCTAAGGAGGGAGAAAGACTGAAAAATTAATTCCTAAGGTGCTCAAGTCCAAAAACCAAAACCTCAGTCTTGTCTGTGTTCAAAAGGAGAAAATTAAGGGTCATCCAGGTTTTTAAAGTCTTTAAGACATGCTTGTAGTCTAAGTAACTGACTGGATTCATTGGGTTTGATGAACAAATATAATTGTGTATCATCATCATAACAATGAAAATGTATCCCATACTGTTTAATAACTTTACCTATTGGAAGCATATATAAAGTATCCTGATACATGCTCAATAATCCAGGTAGAAAAATCCAAAAAAGTTCAATCTGGTCCTCTGGACATTCAAAAAAACAAAGCAAAAAAATGTATATACGTTTCGTCTTTCATCCGAAAGACTTCCTGGGTCTGAAGTGCTGTATTCAGCTCAGTCTCTTAAATAGCACCTTCTCAGAGTGGATCAACCAGTTTGCTGCTGACAACCAAAACCAGCTGCTCACATGGTCAAGAAGGACCATCAGCCTAACAACGGATCATTACCACACTGATGGCTGTTTACTATTCACAGGGGGTTGAGTGATACTAGCAATAACAGCATTGTAAGAGGGGGACTGTTGAACCCGGAGGCCTGGAGAGAAAAAACCCAAACAGGACTCCAGTCAGCCATCAGATGAAAAGGAGGAACCTAGACCCAGACCAGTGGTCATTCCGTATGTTGAAGGAGCATCAGAGAAACTGACGTTTATTTTCTAAACATAACATCCCAGTGACTTTTAAACCCCAAAATACATTATGGCAAAGACTGGTTTATCCCAAAGATCCAGTCCCCCGGCACAAACAAAGTAATATTGTGTATGCTATTCAGTGTCAGGAGGGCTGTGATCAGTCTTACAGTGTGGAAACAAAACAGCCACTTGCCAAAAGGATGGCCCAGCACAGAAGATCAATATCATCAGGCCAGGACTCTGCGGTCTACACTCATCTCCAGGCCAGCGGTCACTCTTTTAGGGATGAAGATGTTCACATCCTGGACAGAGAGGAACGATGGTTTGAGAGAGGAGTAAAGGAGGCTATCTTTGTGAAAAGAAATTGTCCATTATTAAACAGGGGTGGAGGCCTCCGGTTTCAACTGTCCCCCTCTTACAATGCTGTGATTGCTAGTATCACTCAACCCCCTGTGAATAGTAAACAGCCATCAGTGTGCTAATGATCCATTGTTAGGCTGATGGTCCTTCTTGAGCATGTGATCAGCTGGTTTTGGTTGTCAGCAGCAAACTGGTTGATCCACTCTGAGAAGGTGCTATTTAAGAGACTGAGCTGAAAACAGCACCTCAGACTGAGGAAGTCTTTCGGATGAAAGACAAAACGTATATACATTTTTTTGTTTTGTTCTTTGTTTTTGTTTTTTCTATGTCCAGAGGACCAGATTGAACATTTTTTTAGATATATGCTCCAATGTTTTGTTGTTCTTTAATTTTTTTGTAAATAAATGTTTTTTGTGAATAGTGTCTTGAGTTCCTATGATGTCGCATTGACTAGTCGACATTGACTCGACTTTTATCATGTTGAAATCAACTTTTAAAAATATTTAGTCATTCAACCCCTAACATACATACATACATACATACATACATACATACATACATACATACA
>NC_056503.1:45289732-45295913 GCF_014905685.2 Nematolebias whitei
ACATACATACATACATACATACATACATACATACATACATACATACAAATATGCATATATACATTTATCCATCATACATACGTAGATACATACATACTTTCCCATAGTTCTTGTTGAATCCTGTCTCCCGTCTCTGCTCCCTATCATCACTAACATCATCCACTCCTCCCTTACGCAATTTGGTGTGGTCGTTCAGCGCGCTCGTTTCTGTTAATGGGGCGGGGCACCCTGACATATTACGTCATGAAATTAGCATATCATATTATTTATTTGCCCGGGCAAGCTTTTTTTACCTGTATTATCGTGAACGATATGATATGGCCCAGCCCTAGATAAGAGTCAGCTCTTCCAAATCTGAGGTCATGGTTTTCAGTCAGAAAAGGGTTGATTGATTGCGAAGGGTTGGGTGTCAGGTGCCTCGTGAAGTGGAAGAGTTCAAATATATCTGTGATTTGTTCACAAATGAGGGAAGAATGAAACATGAGATTGACAGATGAATCAGGGCAGCTTCTGCAGTATTGCAGACTTTGTTACAGTGCATTGTGATCAGAGTCAGAGTTTCTTTATTTGTCATATGCACCACATGTGGTGGAACGAAATTATGTATACAGGGTCCCAGTTACATCCAACCAAAGTACGTATAAAATGTAAATTAAAAACTTTAATAAGATCTAAGATGTGAACTAAGATACTCATTAACTAAAAATACGCTAAGTACTAGTAGAACAAAAATAATACGCTGAGCAGCAGCACGAACATGAGTCTATGTGAGCAGATGAGTACTAGTGAACACAGCAGCATAAAATAAATCTGCAGCATGATGTGATTTTTTTTTCACAGTGATTATCCTGGTTAGGGATTCATGAGTCAAACTGTCGTAATTGGAGGTCTTTAAAGGCAGAACCCAAGGGTGCAGGCAGGACTCGGGAGTCTCGGTGGTTAAATAAGAGAACACTTTTAATAACACAAAAATAAACCGCTGTCGAGGCAGCAAAACTCACGCTCTAAGAAGACATGTAGAAAATCACGAACACGTAGGAACTCAGGAGGGGAAAACCAAACAAATACAAGATGATGCCCAGACAAGGAATAACACCAAGACACAGACTTGTATACAAACACTGACAAGGACTAAACACAAAACATCTGTCAGGCTCAGAGGTGTGGGAAAGGGGAAAATTACACGAGAGGAAACAAAACAGAGACATACCACTAGGATGCACAATCACCACATTACTCCCTCCTTAAAAGACATCTCCAGATGTCCCAATAACCCTGTCCCCAAAAACTTGGTTGGGAGGAGGGAGAAAACAAGATGGAGGACACAAGGGTACACAAGAGAGAGACCAGGCACACAACACATAAGACAAACAAAAAGTTCAGGCGGGCAGCCAGGAGGTCGTCCACCACGTCGAAGCCGGTCAGGCGGGTGGCCGGGAGGTCATCCACCACGTCAAAGCTGGTCAGGCGGACGGCCGGGAGGTCGTCCACCACGTCGAAGCCGGTCAAGGGGGCAGCCGGGATGCCGTCCACTATGTCAAAGCAGGTCCGTAGATGCTGTAGAGCTCCCAAGTGGCGTGGACCCCTCAAGGCGAGACATGAACCCAGGACGAGGCATAGACCCTTGATGAGATGAAGAAACCATGAGCGAAGCAGCTGGCGTGGGACTCTCGAGTGAAGTAGGCACTGGCGTGGAACCCTCGAGCCAAGCAGCTGCTGGCGTAGGACCCTCGGGAACTGCAGCAGACTTGAGACTCTCTGCGGCAGGTTCAGGTCCAGTCATGGAACCCTCGAAGAACGTGGAACTCTCTGCAGACCGGAGACCTTCAGGCTGAGGTGTGGAAACCTCAGGGGCTACAGCAGGCTTGAGACCCTCTGGAGGCTTGGGGCCCACTGGAGGCTTGGGGCCCAGGAGAGGTTCAAGGCTCAGGAGAGGCTCGGGGCCCAGGAGAGGTTTGGGGCGATACGAGGTGTCAGGACCAACCATTATTGAGACATCAATAGATGGGGGTGACAGAACCAGTCCCCACAGAGGCACCGGAAGATGGGACATTGGGGCCAGCCCCCACCGAAACATGAGAAGGAGGTGGGGTGTGGATCCTACCCCCACTGAAGCACTGAAGGATGGGGCATTGAGACCAGCCCCCACCTAAACATAAAAAGGAGGTGGGGCGTCAAGTCCTACCCCCATTGAAGCACTGAAGGATGGGGCATCGGGACCAGCCCCCACCGAAACAAAGGAAGGAGGTGGAGCATTGTGTCCCACCCCCACTGAGGCACAGGAAGATGGGGTGTTGTGGCTGTCACCCACTGGGACTTTGACATCTGGAAACTTGAAGACCATAGGTGGCCCAAAACCCACACCAGGCGAGGAATCGAGACTGGAGTCCTACAGGACCCCCTCGGATGCAGTGTGAAAGGCATCCTCCTGGACCCTCTCTGGGGCACAAGGAGCAGGTGGTTCATGTGGGTTCTGTGGTGGCACGGTAGAGCTGGAGAGAAATGGGTGTTTAAACTGATCTTTGAAAGTCCTTATGTTAATGAGTAATTGATGGAACTCTGGGATCAGTGTTATTGCAGGTTGAGACAATAATAATTCTTCAGCTAGGGAATAAATAGTGCTCTGACAGTCCGGGTTGAGTTGAGATATGGTGAGAAGTTCAGTTATCCAGTAGAGACTTGAAGTAGCTGCTCTTCCACATTAAAAGGAGTGTGGTTCAGGTATCTGATTAGGATGCCCTCTGTCCAGGATGCCTCCCAAGGGAGGTTTTTTAAGCATGTCCAATTGGGATAGAACCCCAGGGAATACTCAGAACATGCTGGAGAGACAATGTCACTCGACTGGACTTGGGACACCTAAAAATCTTTGCAGAAGAGCTAAAGGAGGTGGCTTGAGAAAGAGAAGTCTGGGCCTCTTTGCTCAAGCTGCTACTTCCGTAACCTGACTCTGGAACAAGCGAAAGGAATATGGATGGATGTTAAAATGCCACATAAATAAAAAGGAAAAAACGCACACAATCCATCTTATTTATTGCATCAGATTTGTGATTTTTCAAGTTCTGCTGATCTTCACTGAGGGTATTTCAGAGAATTGTTATAGTCAAAACTCAGTATAAGTTAATCCAGAGGTTCGGGAAAGTTTATGAAAAACAATTTTTAGAATACTCTTTAAGGTCCTGGATATGAGATTTTGATCTTCTAGTTATGATCAGTATCCCATGACCATATATCCCATGACCATAGGTGAGTATTGGAATGTAGACGGACCAGAAACTCTAGAGCTTTTCCTTTCAACTTTGCCCCTTCTTTACTTGCATCCCTACAAAATGTCTTGAAGAGCATGGTCATGAACCTTTGCTAAATCTACAAAATGCATGCAGATTGGAAAGTCAATCTCCCATGACCCCCTTAGTAAATATGCAGAGATAAAGATCTGGTCTACAGTTCCAGGATCAGGAAAATAGCCACTTTGCTTCTTCTGGATCCAATGCTTGACACTCAGTTGAAGCCTCCCGTCCAACACCCTGGAATAAATTTTCTTCAGGTTGCGAAGTGTTATCCCACAGTAGTTGGAACACATTATCTGATTCACCTTTTTCAAATAACCACCCCAGTCCTCCCTTCCACAGGAGTTGTCCCAGACCTCCATGCACCAATGGAAAGACATGTAACCAGGACGGACAGATCCCATAATGTAGTCTTCAGAATCTCTTAAGAGACTTCACCCCCCACACCACAAATCTTGCCCATGGGAAGTTTTTAACCTCCGTGACCTCTGTCTTGGTAATGGACTTATCTTCCCCCAAGTTTTCAGATTAAATCTCCTCAAAGGTGTACATATTGATCAGTTTGAAGAGATCCTCAAAGTGTTATTTCTACTGTCTGACAACATGAAAGAGAGATAAGGATATTGTCATTGCAAATTACAATAAAATTCTGCTAGAGCAATTCTTCAGGTGCCTCAAAAAAGTTTAAATAAATAAAATAATAAAAAATATTGTTGGAAAATTTAAATTTAAAATATACATATTGATATACTGTACATAAACATGTGGTGTCTCAATTGGGGTGGATGGCTGCAAAGAGTTCAACAGCATCACAGCTTTATGGAAGAGACTGCTCTTTAGTGTTGTTGTTTGCGCATACATTGTTCTGTATCATTTTCCAAATGGCATGGGGGTGAAAAAGAAGTGTCTGGGGTGAATGGGTTTCTCTGATTATTCCTGAGACTCACCTGGTGCAGTGGATCCAGAAGATGTCCTCTAGTCTGGCTACTGATACTTCATAAGTTTTGATAATTTGCTGGAGAGATTTTTTCACTCTTCATTGAAGCCAGAGAATCATATTGTGATGCAGTAGGTGAGGACAAGGCTAACCTGTAGAAGCTCACTAGCTTCATCTGGGGAGATGGACAAACGGCTTCAATATCCCGAAGTCTAGGATCATCACCTTCATCTTCCTGGCTCCAGTTCTTTAGATTATCAACCTCTTTTCTGTTAGCAGTTTCATCATGCATTGTAATCCTGCCTACAATGATGATATCTCCAAACTTAATGATGGAGTTTGTTTAATTGGTAGGTTTGCAGTTCTTATTGTAAAAGGAAAAAAAGAAGGGGCTCAGCACATAGCCCTGTGGTGCATCAATGTTAAAGGTATTACAGGAGGAGGTCTGCTTCCCAATACTCAGTCTGGTCTGCTCAGATGTGTATTGAGGTCCAAGAGGTCCAGTTTGGTTACTTGGAGAAATTATGTTGTGGGTGGGGTAGGTGAAACACCCACACCTCCCCCCACCCTCATTCGCCCCACTCTGGGCCCATGAGCAAGGCCCTTAACCCCCACCATGTGCTCCCTAAACAGGTCTCTCTTGAAAATGAGTTCTCATGGCTCAATGAGACTACCTGGATAAATAAAGGCTAAATAAAAAAAATAAAAAAAATGTTAAAGGCAGAGCTCTAATCAATGAACAGCATTTGCACATAGCTGTCCCACTAATTTGTGTGTCAGGGCAGTGTGGAGGACCAGTGATCTGACATCCTTGTTGATCTTTTTGACATGTAGGCAAACCGATGTCGGTCCAAGATGAGAGATATGTTGTTACTCAGGTGTGCTAGAACAAATCTCTCAAAGAACTTAATCACCCCTGGTGTCAGGGCCACTGGCCAATAGCCTTTCAGAGGCCTGACTGTTGTTTGTTTTCATACAGGGATGATGGTCGCTGATTTGAGGCATGTGGGAATGTAAGCCTGCTCCACAGAGATGTTAAACAGGTCTGTGGGAACCACTGGTAGCTCTGATGCACAATGCTTCATAACCTGTCCTTGAACTCTGTCCGTTCCAGTGGCTTTGCTGGGGATGATTTGTCTCACCTTATGGAGGCTAGTAACAGTGGTTGTATTGGGGTCTTTGCTGTGGCCCCATTCTATAGGGGTCATCAGTGGAGTTAGACTTGACGAAAAATAGATTCAGGTCATCTAAGAGATGGTGTGTGGGGCTGGTGTTTAGGGCTGCAACTAACGATTATTTCAATAATCGATTCGTCGGCCGATTATTTTTTCGATTAATCAATGAATCGACAAAAAAAAAAAAAAAAAAAACATTTTAATTTCCACCCTTTATTCCAAAATTGCACATTTGACTGACATAGCAATTCGCACAAAAAACGGGTTGCTATTTGACTATTCTGTTTGTAAAATATTAAATAATAAAAAATAAAAGTTAGTCAAATAGTTTAAAAAAATTAATGTACACAAAAATATATACAAATGTATCTTTATACCTGCACAATATGTAGCTACTTTGTAAAATGTGTCCTTGAGAGAAGAGTGTAACCTGGATTAAAAGTGTGGATTATTGTAACCTGGATTAAAAGTGTGGATCATTGTTGTGAAGCTTTGATCTTTAACCATCGACAGAGGCCTCGTGTCAGTGACGCTCATTTAAGGATGCTTTCAGTGAAGACAGCTGCTGCTGTGGTGTCCATGATGTCTGTCCATCATGAAGGCTGTCATTGTTTGTTGTTGTTTTCTGGAATGAGAGAGTAAATATGTATTATAACATAATTTACAGCAACTCAAGAAATGCCTTGTTTCACATACAATGTTAGGTTCAGGCAAAAGTAGCTAAAAAAGCAATTAAACACACACACACACACACACACACACACACACACACACACACACAC
>NC_056503.1:45296013-45329328 GCF_014905685.2 Nematolebias whitei
ATTAAATGCAATTCATCCTGCCATACCTGCAGTGTCTTCAGACTTTGCCAGCAAATTAAAAGTTGAAGCTTAATCATTAAATTATTTTCTTTGTGTTAGATATATTTATAAATCACATTTAAACACTGCTTGTACCAATTAAATTAAATAAAAAGTAACACAAGCTCTCTATCACCGTCATTAATCAGCAAACAAACAAGCAGCAGCTTCAGCTACAGAGAGACTGACGTTACGTTTTCTCACTTGGAAACAGAACAATGTGAATATTGTAGAGACTCACCTGCCAACACACGAGTTGGGGGTGAGACGAGTTTTATCTGCTGCTGCTCCTTCATCCTCCTCGTGACTCTGACATGTTTACGTTTATCTCCGTGTCGTGACGTCACTTTTCAAAGCTGCATGTTTCAGTTTTTATCTTTGTGAAGAGCTCCCACACTTTGGAGGACTTGGGTCGAACAGTTTTCGCTGCGTTGGTCATTTGTAAAATTTACTTAATTTCCTTTGAAAACAGCCTCTGCGCTGCTTCCGCCTCCCCCCTTGCTCTGTTCAACTTGCGCTGCAGAGTATTTTTTTTTAAACTTTATTCAGTCAGTCAGCATTGACAACGAACTGCAGGTGAATAAAACGGCTCTGCAGAGCCGTGAAAGATGCATAATCGCGCAACACAACGAATCGATAATGAAATTTGTTGCCAACACTTTTAATAATCGATTTTTATTGATTTTATTGATTTTATCGATTCGTTGTTGCAGCCCTAGTTTTGTTGCTTTTGTAGTTTGTTATAACTTTGATGCACTGCCACGTATATTGAAAGTCAAAGCTATTTAAGTATTCCTCAAATAATCTCTTTTAGCTGTACTTAGCTTCACAAAGCCTTTCCTCAGTTAAGACCTCACTGTTCCATCATCCTGTTCATCATCTGAGCAGAATGCTGCATCCTGAACTCTCAGCAGACCAATCACAGCTTGGATAATTTATGGCTTATGGTTATGCAGTATGCATACGCTATTTGGTGTGGTGACTGTCCATCTAGAAGGTTATGAAGTTAGTACAGATGAGGTGTAGATGTTAAGGTCTGTGTGTTTCAGGGGTGTCAGAAGCATTTGTAATGGGGGGGGGGGGGGGGGGTGTTAAACAAGCTGATGGGGGGTCTGGGTGTCCCTCCACCAGAAATTTTTGAATAAAGTAGCTGCCATTTCTTGCATTCTGGTGTATTTTAATGGGTTGTTAAACATCTACATTTACATACATATATGAACACTTGATTCAATAACTATTTTAGAGACAGATTCCTCATTCAACTAGTCCATACATGCATCATCCTGTTTTTAAACTCGCTGCTATGGCTATCCATCCATTCATTATCTTCCGCTTGTTCCAAAGTCGGGTTGTGGGGCAACAGCTTGAGCAGGGAAGGCCAGACATCTCTTTCCACAGCCACCTCTTCCAGCTCTTCTGGGAGGAGTCCAAGGCGTTCCCAGGCCAACCAAGAGACATAGTCTCTTCAGCTTGTCCTGGGTCTTCCCTGGGGTCTCATCCCAGTCAGACATGCCTGAAGCACCTCCCTAGGGAAGCATCCTTACTAGATGCCCGAACCACCTCATCTGGCTCTTCTCAATGTGGAAGAATAGCAGTTCTACTCCGAGTCTCTCCTGGATAACTGAACTTCTCACCCTATCTCTAAGGGAGAGTCCAGCCACCCTGCAGAGGAAACATTTCAACTGCCTGTATCCGCAATGTCATTCTTTCAGTCACTACCCAGAGCTTGTGACCATAGGTGAGGGAAAGAACGTAGACCAACCAGTAAACAGAGAACTTTGCCATGCAGCTCAGTTCCCTCTTCACCACAATGTACTGGTACAGAGTCCGCAATACTGCAGATGCTACACCAAACCTTCTGTAAATCTCATGCTCCATTCTTCTCTCACTCGTGAACAAAACCCAAAGATACTTGAACTCCTCCACTTGAGGCAGAACCTCACCCGTGACCTAAAGAGAGCAATCCACCCTTTTCTGGTTGAGGACCATGGCCTCAGATTTGGAGGTGCTGATTCTCATCCCAGCCGCTTCATATCATTGCAGTACCACTGTCCCGCATCTTTGACATGTCCATAAGCCAAAATTTCATTCCAGACGCTTGGAAAACAACCTTTGTTTCCTTTGCTGAAGGGAGGTGACCCCACCTCACTGAACAATTATCGATCAATCTCTAAACTCTGCATTTTAGCTAAGGTTCTAGAAAAAACTGATAAACTCTCAAATTAAAAAGTATTTGGGCTCATTTAACATCTTACCTCTCCATCAGTCTGATTTCAAGAAACAGCACAGCACGACGTCTGCTTCGCTGAAGGTTTTTAATGACACTGTTGAAACAATGGATGCTAAGGATTATTGTGCTGCACTTTACTTAGACCCTTCTAAAGCTTTTGATACTGTGGGCCAAGACATCTTGTGTCATAAGCTCTCAGAACTTGCTTTCTCAAATCACACCATTGGTTGGTTCACTATCTCTCAGGCAATGTGTTCAACATAATGGTACTTCCTCCAGTTATTTAACAGTCAACAATCATGTACCACAAGGTTCAGTCTTAGAACGCACCCTCTTTACAATCTACATAGGTAATGTAGGTCAGAGCATCCCTGATGCAGCCTTACATTTCTATGCTGATGATACAGTTGTTTATTATTGAGCTAAAACAGTTGCTAAGATTTTCCATTTTTGACATTATCCAGTCAGATTTGCTCTGTCTCAAACTTGTCCTAAACGCCAACAAAACCAAAGGGATTCTGTTTTCAAACAGGAAGTCATCCCAGCAGTTCTTCCTTTAATTTTAATCCTCGAATGGTGCCCCTATTGAGTTAGTTAATTCCTGCAAATATTTGGATATCTTGGTCAGTTCGCATCTCTCTTTGAAGCTCCGTGTGGAAAGCTAAATTGGGTTTATTTTTCAGAAATAGATCGTGTCTTACTCTGAATGCTAGGAAATGCCTTATAGCTACAACTTTCCTTCCCGCCATTGACTATGGTTTCATTATTTACATGAATGCTTCTGCAAGCACCTTGCAGATGTTGGACGCTGCCTATCACAGTGCGCTAAGATTCATAACTGGCCGTAGCTACCGTACCCACCATTGCACCCAGTATTCACTGGTTAACTGGACATCATTAACTTCACGCAGACTCTCCCACTGGTACATTTTCATCTTTAAATCACTTGATGTTCTGTTTCCTTCATACTTCTCCACCTACATGTCACTGCATGAGTGCAGCTACAGCGTGCGCTTTCAGGACATTATTACCTGCAGTGTTCCCTCACTGCGGACTGAACTAGGCAAAAGGGACTTGTCCTACTCCGCTCCTGTTTCCTGGAATATCTTGCAAAAAGACCTGAAGCTCTCGACCTTGACCTCTCTAAGTGGCTTCAAACATCTGCTAAGTTCCTGGGAAAAACCAATGCAGACATGTTCTTGTTTTTAGTTTTCTACATTGCCTTACAACCTAGCTGTTTTTTTTTTTTTCACTATTTTTAATACCATTTTATTTTCACTTGTTATTCTCAATTTGTATGCATCCTTTATGATTGTCTATTGTTGTCCACTGTTGTCATCGCTCTTTATTAAAATCAGGTCTCTCTTGTAAATGAGTCCCTGAGGCTCAATGGGATTAACCTGTATAAATAAAGGTTGAATGAAAAACAACGTGGCACGGGAGCTGCTCTGCTGGAGAGAGGAAAGCTCTGCAGAGAGTGGTGAAAGCTGCACAGAAGACCATTGGAGTCAGCCTCCCCACCATCACAGACATCTACACCTCCAGATGCAGGAAGAGGGCCACCTGCATTGTGAAGGATCCCACTCACCCAGCACACAGACCTTTTGCCTCGCTCCCCTCAGGCAGGAAGTTACAGAACATTAAGTGTAGAACTACTATACTGAGGAACAGCTTCTACCCGTAAGACTCTTAAATTCCCCACCAGACAAACCACTGTAATGGCACTTTAATTGAGCATTTGAAACTTTAACTATACTGCTGATTGCTTACCCATAAGCTGCTATATTCATACCCAGCTTCTATCAACTGACTCTTCTCCAGGTTGCTGTTTACTACACCTTATTTATGTTATTATTGTTGTTGTATATCTTAGATCCTGGTATACTGTTTATTTTTATTTATGCTTTATATATATTGCTATTTTTGAGTGTAACTAGACTTTGAGAACACAATTTCGTTCCACCTCATGTACCACATGTGATGTGAATAACAATAATGTCTTCTTGAACCTTGAACCTTGAGTAGGTGGGAACAAAACACAGGACGCTGACACTTCAGGAAGGCCCTGCAAGGCATTTTTATTTATTTATTTATTTATTATTATTTTTGACCACCTGAAGATTTGTGATGCATTCAATTGCAACCTTTAAGTTGAAAAAAAGCCACACTGAAATTGTAGTCACTTCAACAAAAGATTATGCCCGTTTAGTTTTGCATAAATATTTTCAATATTATAGTTGTATTTTGTTTGGCTGGTGAGCTGCAGGGCATGCTGGGTAATCTTGAAAGAGAAATGGGTGGACCTTTCAGGTTTTGTGTTTAGATGGATTGTCCCTGTTGTTCTGTTTAGCGTTGGGTTGGCATTTAAATTCAGGGTGTTGTTAGTTCACTGTCAAAAATTGACACGTTCTGGGGGGGATTAGTGGGGTAGCGGTTATCATGTGATCTGAAGGTCGTCGGTTTGACTCTCCGAACGGACAACAATATGTGGGTGAGAAAGGTGAAACACTCTCACCTGCTTTCACCCCCACTCTGGGCCCTTGAGCAAGACCCTTAACCCCACCATCTACTCCCCCATGCACCCTAGCTCACAGCTCTCTGCCCCGCACAGAGGACTGTGGTTGCGTAAAGAAAGGGTATCTGGCGTAAAAACAGTTGCCACGTCTTCGTACAAAGGAAGCAGCCAAAAGAAAAAAATCATGGTTCACCACTAAACTTTGATGACCTCTGCCAACGTCTACCCTTTCATTCTTTCTCACAAGTATCTTGAAAAAAAAAATTGCAATTAAAGAACTCTAAATAACATTAATTGGAAAGACAATCAAAAATCTGATTTTTTTTTTATGCATAGAATCTAAATTACTGAAAAAGGTATACTGCTTGGCATACTATTTTAAAATACACTACTTGTAGCTTTTTTCTATTATTTAACAGTTATCATGTTGTTATTTCATGTCACATTTTAGTCATTTTACCCATAATCTGGGTTATTTAGTTATTTCAATAAAAACCTTTAGGAAACAATCACTAGATGTATATTTACAACAGATTCAATTTTTGAACCAACACAATCCAAAATGTCTGACACAACCAGCTGACCTCACATGGCACTAAAATATCTGTAATTCAGTCAGTTTTATGACATTTCTACATTCTGCTGCTGTCTTTACCTGCTTTACTGTTCATGTTTGTTTTTCCAAATATCCCTCATTAACATTTTTGTTTTTTGTGTCTTTCTCCTCATAGATGGTACTCCTGGACCAGCCATTCTGTGTCTTGTCGTTATTGCTTTCCTGAATCACATCTTTCCTCAGCCAGTCGAGGCAGGTGGCCACCCATCCTGAACCTCCTGCTGGAGGTTTCTTCCTGTTAAAAGGGAGTTTTTCGTTTCCACTGTCACCTGTGTACCGCTCAGGATGAAAGACTGTGACAAACTGGAGATTCAACACGATCTGCTGGTTTCTTTAGCTAGATAACTTTTACCAATTAGCATTTTTAGTGTGAGAGATTGTTTTCTGCAGTACACTGAGAGACAACATTTGTTGTGAATTAGCACTATATAAAAAATTAATAAACTTAATTGAATCCAGTGACTTGTTCACTTTGATAATCAACTTTTTTTTAGTCTTCTGAAATCAAAATCTGCAGTTCGGCTTGGCTCGGCTCGTTTGGAACCCCAGCCGAAAAGCTCCTAAGAAGTGAGCCGAAAGAGTTTGACCCTCTACGGAGTCAAGTCAAATTTACTTCTTTGGTCACAAACATTCACAGCAAATGTTTCTTTCAGTTTGCAATCTTGAAATTCCCTAGGATACATGTATCATTAGTTTTCTAATCTTGTGTTTTACTTGACTTTAGATCTAAAATGTTTCCACCTGTCCTCTTGTTTTTCTGAGACCTTGACATTATTTCATTTTAGTTTTACGGTAGTGAAGACAAAATCTACTTCTGCAGTATTTCCAAAAATAAATCACACATAAGCATCTTGTAAACAAATTGTTTACTTCTAACCACCGTCTGCTCATTCTGCCTGTACACAACAACAAATGGTATTCATTCGTTAAATGTATTTTAGTTCACCTGTACAGGTTTCCGAAGACCTTTAGTACAGTTTTAAATTGTTTCTATTCATCTATAAAGTCTAAAAATGACTTGTGATTTTTTTTTATTACACTATACAACACAATACATCAAGAAAAATAATAAGGAATGGGCAGAGAAAGCTGCTGGACTACTGGTCCGGTCTTCGTTTGGAAGCCTCATATGGGTCCAAACCTGATTCAAGTTCAGTGTTTTCTCCAAATATTCACATTTTCTCTGCAACCCTTGTTAGCATTGGACTTTGTTATCATGAATAACTGAATGCAGTGGTCTTAAAGGGGCTGTCAGACTCTTGTTCCTCCCTCAGGACTTCATTAGATGGTAAAAAACTGCTTCCTGCTTATCGCTTATCTCAGAATTGCAGTCATTCCAGCTTCTCAGTGAGCCTGACGGAGAAAAACACAGAGAGACTAGGAGTCACTTTGATTGCAATGTTGAAGAACAACAGCTGTACACTACCAAATATGGAGCTGTATGTGCGAAGTTTGGTGAAACTTTCTGGATGTTGCTCCAGAACCAATGTCTTCCAAAGAAAACACTCAGCTCTGAAGAAAGAAACAAACTGGAGAAAATCTCTTTTACCTAAAAGAAAATGTCTTGATGTTTGACTGTTGACATTCTTTTATTCACCCAGATATTCATGAACAGAAAGTAGCAGCATAAAAATATCAACCTAACATTTTTTAGGTTTGGTTTGGGTTAGTCATGTTGTTGACTGTGTTTAGTTTGGTTTCTTTGGGCCTTTGATTGTGTTTGGTTTGGGTTAGTCATGTTGTTGACTGTGTTTAGTTTGGTTTTGTTGTGTCGTTGACTGTGTGTAGTTTGGTTTCTTTGGGCCTTTGATTGTGTTTGGTTTGCTTTAGTTGTGTCATTGACTGTTCAATTTGCTTTAGTTGTGTCATTGACTGTGTTTAGTTTGGTTTAGTTCCATATGTCATTGACTGTGTTTAGTTTGGTTTAGTTGTGTCATTGACTGTGTGTAGTTTGGTTTTGTTGTGTCATTGACTGTGTGTAGTTTGGTTTTGTTGTGTCGTTGACTGTGTGTAGTTTGGTTTCTTTGGGCCTTTGATTGTGTTTGGTTTTGTTTTGTTGTGTCATTGACTGTTCAATTTGCTTTAGTTGTGTCATTGACTGTGTGTAGTTTGGTTTTGTTGTGTCATTGACTGTGTGTAGTTTGGTTTAGTTGTGTCATTGACTGTGTGTAGTTTGGTTTAGTTGTGTCATTGACTGTGTGTAGTTTGGTTTAGTTCCATATGTCATTGACTGTGTTTAGTTTGGTTTAGTTCCATATGTCATTGACTGTGTGTAGTTTGGTTTAGTTGTCATTGACTGTGTGTAGTTTGGTTTAGCTGTGTCATTGACCGTGTTTAGTTTGGGTTTGTTGTGTCGTTGACTGTTCAATTTGCTTTAGTTGTGTCACTGACTGTGTGTAGTTTGGTTTAGTTGTGTCATTGACTGTGTGTAGTTTGGTTTAGTTGTGACATTGATTGTGTTTAGTTTGGTTTAGTTGTGTCATTGACCGTGTGTAGTTTGGTTTAGTTGTGTAAATGACTGTGTTTAGTTTGGTTTAGTTTAGTATAGCTGTGTTGCTCGCTATAAAAAGGTTAAATCGTGTCATCTGGACCAGTTTTTTTAAGTAAGAAACTTTTTGTCCCCCATCCATACAGCTTCCTCAGTCTACAACCTGCCAAGCAGGTAGGTAGCTTCCACTGCTGTTTCAAGCCAGTCTCCTGTTGGAATCTCAAAAGTAGGCTTTTAACATGTGCAAAACACACCCATCCAAAACAATCAATAATCATGTACAACAATCAAATATTTTAGGCCAGATGGCCAACTTGCTACTCACAGAAACAGCCTAAGGTCAGGCTGGCTCCAACAGGATGTTGGCCTGAAACACAGCAGTGAAGGCTACCTATGGGACAGATCTGGTTGGCAGGCTGCAGACTGAGGAAGTCCTCTGGATGGGGGGGCAAAATGTTTCTTACTTAAAGAAACCGGTCCAGATGACACAATTTAACCTCTTTAGTTGTATTCTACCTGGATGATTGAATGTACAACCCTTTTTGTGTTGTTGGCTGTTTTTAATTTGCTTAGTTTCCTTCATTGACAGCTTAGTTTGTGTAGTTGTATTGTTTGCCGTTTTGCTTTCAAATCTTTTGCTTTGTTAATATTGTCTTGATACTAGTGTATCAGTTTTTCTGTTACACAATTACAGTCTGCATGTCTATTTCATCCTGGAGTCTGCACAGAAGATTAAACGCTTCATTACAACATTTCCATATAACAGAAATTATTGGAATATCAGAAACATCCTGAGCAATCAGTGAGAATTCACATGACCAACCAAAACAGATTGACTTTGTTATAAAAGAACCAAGGAAAAGAAAAGAAAATAAATCACTGTGAAATTTTTTTTGCACTCAAAGACCCCTGATCCTGGCCTCATTAAAATGTCTTTAGGGAGTTCAACTCTGATTTCCTTCTAATGTCTGAGATTTTCCTGTTTTCATCTGGATGATTTAAGGCTTAATAGTTTAGACTTAGTTCAATGTACATTTTATACAAGATTTATCTGTTATAGCAGAGGACTTTGAGAGCATCATGTTATTAAAGGTAGCAGCCTTTGAAGAAATGCATATCACCCGGCAGCAAGCGTTCCACAGTTTAAAATAACAATAAAAAGTCAGAACTGTAGTAAGGACAAACTTTGTACTTGTTCTCGTCTTTTGTTGATTCATTTGTTCAATTTAAGATGTTTTGATATCATTTTTAATATTTAGCTGGTAATTTTGTGATGATGTTCCTTTTTAACCAGGTCTTATTTGCAAAAGAGATGCTAATCTCAAGTAAATTTCTGGTTAAATAAAGGTCATAGTTACCATCGTCCAGGTAATATTTATTTACCAATCTGATGCGTGATAAGAACAGATGTAAACAAATGAATGGACCTGTCATTAAATGTTTTATAAACATCTGTATTTTCAGTCCTCATACTTTACTTACAGTGCTGTTCTACCATCTTTAACGTTTTCTAACAGCGTCTTAAAAAGACTTGTAAAAATACAATAAGGGTTGCAGTCAGTTATTTCACCATAACCACGGTTATGTCAGTGTCCAATTCCAGTCATTTTTTTCATCTGTCCCTCAGGGGTCCTATATTTGAATTCCAGATGTATGATGCAACCTAACACCCGTCTCCTCCCATTTGCAGGTGCCCAGTGTCTGGATCTTGGCAAACAGGTCATGTGCTACTGTCGGCCAGGCTTCAAAGGTGCTCGATGTGAGACTAACATTGACGACTGTGCCAGTAACCCCTGCCGCAATGCCGGCACCTGCATGGATGGCATCAATGACTTTATCTGCACATGTACTCTGGGTTTCTCCAGCAAGGACTGCTCTGTACGCAGCAGCCCCTGCAACCACTTTCCTTGCAACAACGGCGGCACATGTTACACTCACTTCACTGGCCCTGTGTGCCAGTGTCCTCCAGGTTTCACTGGTGCACTCTGCGAATACCCCTACATCAATTCCACACCTAAACCTCCACCAAACGATGTCTCTCCTTCACTGATTGCTGCCATCATCCTTGGTTTGGTGACTCTGACGCTGCTGGTGTGTGCCAGCATCCACATTCTTCGTCAGCTCCACCAGGGCAGGAAGCTTGCAGCCATCTCCAGATCCGTAAAGAACGATTTGGAGACAGTGAACAACCGCAATGCTGTGATCGGTGGAGAAGTGCCAAACAATGAGAGCTTACTGGGGGGCCCGCTAGGCAGCTTGACGGAAAAAAAGGCCTTTCTTATTCCTGGAGGTCAATATAAAATGTTCAGTAAGCGTGCAGCTCTGGTGGAGAAGAACAATGGCAACATGTCCATGTATAAAAACAAAATGGCTGATTGTAATCTAGCAAAAGAGGAGCAGCACCTGGAAAAGAACAAGTTTGACCCGTAAGGCTATAACAGTGTGGTAGTTTGATGGTTATCTGTGTGTTTCTGTGTTGTTCTTTTCTTTTTACAGCACACTGTTTTTGTCCTGCAAAGGCAAGTAGAAGCATCTTTGTCTTTTTTGAGCTAACCTATTCTGCATTTCACAAGATGCATTCACGGTTAAAAAAAATAATCTATCCTCTTTCAGTTCCAGTTAGATATCAGGACATACTAAAACTGATCTGATCAGTTTCTGAAAGGATCCAAATCTAACCACTAGTGAACAAAAACATTTAAAGCTGTGAGTGAAAACCTTTGTTGCTGCCACAGGAGCTGCTGATCAAATGTATTGATTGATTATCATCAGTGGGACCTTCTCTAGAAAAGGAGTTTTTGTTGCCCTGAGGCACACACACACACGTGTTAACATAAAATAGGATAGGAAGACATCAGCAATGATCTTGGAGGAGCAAATTTACTAGAAACTACTAGTCTCAGTTAGCAGGTTAAAGTTTAGTTGTCGTGTTCTTTGGGAAAGTTTGTAGAATAAAGCGTGCAGGTTTAACTGCCTTCAGGCTCAGGTCTCACTTGAGAAAGAGATCTGTGATCTCCCTGGTTAAATAAAGATTTAATAAAAAAGGTCCTCCTGATGCAAGCTCAATAATGCAGGTAGAAAGATCTAACAAGGTTAAATCAAGTCATGTGGACGGATTCTTCTTTGTTGAAACCTTTCGTCTTTTATCCTTGAAGAAGTCTTTTGGATAATTTGGAAACGTTTCAACAAAAAAAAGAATCCATCCAGAGGACCTGACTTAACCTTGTTAGAATTAAATTTTAAAAAAAGTTTCTTCTCTCTAAAATGTACATGGCAGCACAATTTTAGTTTGGAAAGTTTTAGCTACTTTCTTCTGCTTATCCATGTTTGGCTCATGGAGGCAACAAGCCCAAAAGGGAAACTCCGACATCCCTCTCCACAACTCCACAACAACACCCCCCTGCTCCTCCTGGGGCAACTCAAAATGTCCCCAGGGCAGCAAGAATATAAGATCCCCTCCAGCAAATTATGGGTTTGCCCTAAGGTCTCCTGTCAGTGAGACATGCCTTAAAAACCTCCAGTGATAAAAATGCAGAAGGCTTCCTGACCCTGCTGCCTGAACCCTCTTACCTGATGCGTTTTGATGAGGTAAACAGCTGATTTATTCTAAGCTCCCTCAGACGATGGCACTTCTTACCCTACCTCTAAGGCTGAGTTAGGCAACTCTGTAGGAAGCTCATTTCAGCAGCATGACTCCAGGATCTGGTTCTTGCTGTCATGGTCCAAACTCCATGACCATAGGCATAGTTTGGAAGCACTAGCACTTTCTCCTGCATTCTCCGACTCTGCATCCTCAAAGGTAGACCAAGTAGCACAATTGAAGAGATCCTCAAAGTGCTACAGCCACTGTCAGACAATACCCCAATCTTGGTGAAATTGTGTGACAGAACCTCCTTGGGGCTCACCAAAGGTTCTTCTCCATGACCTCACTGAATTTCTCAGATGTAATTTTTTTGCCTTCACAACCACAAAAGTTGCAATCTAGCTAACCATCACATATCCATCAGCTGCTTCAGGTACAACCGAGTCCAAATGTCCTCCTTTTTTATGTTTACAGCGTCCATGATGGCTGGTGTCCAAACACAAAGAAATCAGGCTGCTAAAACTTCGGCTTTCCTACAGGTGGTCCCGCTGATGACGAGCAGTTAATTAATACATTCGATCATCAGTTCCTTGCTGATACTGAGCCTCTTTAATCCACCGAAGCATCAAGGCTGGACCCAGTTTTTCTCTCACAGCTTTAACATTTGATTTTTGTTTAGTAAGTAATGACTTGGTAGAATCTGTTTTTGTTCCCTTGAGGTCAGATGTGAGAGAGGTTGGATTTTCTCTTTCCATGACTGTCTTCCTTTCAAACTGTGTTGTTGCTGCTGCTGAATCAACCCCTGTCTCTTCTGCTTGAACAGTAAGAAATGTGACTCACCAATCATCATCCCTCCCCTCAGTTTTGCAAAGGACAATCTGTATCATCCGGTGTTCATCATCCCAGAGCAGATGGAGCCGTGTGTGTTTGCCACCGAGGTGAGAGTCTAACCACCACTTTTATCATCCAACAGGGATGAATCAGAATCTGAACAAGCTTTATTATCATTGTATCGAGATACAGCGAGAATACGTCCACACGGTCGTCCGAAAGATGGGCGGAGAGCATGTAGCTGCTGCTATGATAGTTCGGCCTCTTATCCTTTTCAAAATACTTTTTTTTAGATAGAAAAGGGGACACAGCCATGAGGAGAGGATAGTGGCATTACAAAAAAGATCTCTTCACACCTTGTCCTATCAGGACACGGTTTAAGACATCAGAAAAACTCTACCAGCAAGCACATTTACAGTATGAACAGTTACATATGCATTTGATGACAAGGTGGTCCATGAAACACTTCCAGACAGTCCATTGTCCTAATAAAATTATGGTCAACCGGCACAGTTCTGATAAGCCTCCATGGGAGGTGGGGGGGCGGGGGGGCGGGGGGGGGGGGCCGCGATAGATGAAGCTTTTCCTTAGATTACACATTTCCCAGATGAAATGTATATGTTGGCCTGTTTTTGAGGCCTACCAGGGGAGTCAGATTTAGATAAGCCATAATTGATTTTTTCAGGCAGACTATTTTTTCTTGTCAGCCTTGAGTCTGACTGGTACTTTCAAGATCCGAAATGGCCAGATTAGGGTGCATTCTACTGTTCCGTGCGTATGAGCCCCTCCAAGGTCATTTCATGCTGGCGAGTCTCAAAGCCGCAGGTGGCCTGCGATTCTCACCAGTCACTTCCATCTTACGGTTTAGCTCATAAATCAGCTGATTTTGAGTCCTCAGAGCACGAACCAAACCTTCACAAGCAGACAGTCTGACAAGGGCCAAATTAGCTGCATCCGTCTTTGTATGTTGATAGACCAGGAACCAGCCGATTCCAAAATGCAGGAAACCTGTTATCATAAATCTGATTGTATATGTCTTCGGCGTCCTCCTGAGATTCTCAGTGGAAAATGAGGGCTCTCCAGGACCCTGTCGCTTTGTTGAAAAGATTTTGTCGATTGCGTCGAAAGTCCAGTTGGTCAGATCCATAACAATAGTTTTCATTTCGGAATATGTGTAAAATAGGAGCTCCGATACACAGAGAGCGAGAAAAAAAGCAGGAGGAAAACAGGTGAGAGAAGAAAATGTGTCCGCCTCGTAAAACACAACCCGATTCAAAATTTAAAGAATTTGGTGGATGGAAGCAGTAGCAAGGATCTGGATATTTAAAAGTATAAAACTCTGAAGTCGACTTTAACTTTAAAACTTTAAAGTTTTAAACTTTAAAGTCGATTTTTGTTTTTATAAGATCTGAACACCAGAACTTCAGAAATTTGAGCTCTTGAAATTTTTGAAGTATAAAGGATGCAAAATGCTAAATAAGTGAAAGTATTGTGAAGTATTGACAACATTTTGCATCGTTTATACTTCTACATTTTCAAGAGCTCAAATTTCTGAAGCTCTTATTTTTTCATTATATTAACTTGTACCTTTCTATAATACAATGCAAGTCTTTGTCAAATCTGGACTTTTGTGAAGTCAGCAAGGAAATCTAAAAAACTTGTCACAAAACGGACCAGGTAGGAAAAACAGCAAACACAAAAACATTGTCCAACATTTTTCAGTCGGGTCATTTGGACAGTTTCTTTTTTTTGTTTGTTTGTTTGTTTGTGCTGAAACGTTTCGCCTTCGATCCAGAAGGCTTCATCAGTCAGGGAAACACACAACAAAACTGATTCTTCCTCCAACAGCTTACTCCAAAGTGGAACAAACCAGTTCTGCTTGTGATAAGATGGTCTCTTTGGTACGCCCCCTCCTCCATTGCCAGCCCTCTTCCTTGTTGACAGTCTTGTCAAACTGGTTGAAAACAACAAAGTCCATGCTCAATAATCCAGGTATACAATCCAACATTTTTCAGTCGGGTCATCTGGACAGTTTCACAAAAACATTGTCTTCCCACATGTTGCTGGAGAATCTGAACCACTACAAAGGATTGTATTCAAATACAGCAATCTGGTGCATTTCAAACCTAGCAGGACTCAGACCTAGCAGGTCCATCCTGAGGAAAGAGTCCCCATACCCAAACTGAGCGGCGTGGTGTCTGCAGGAATGTTCAGACCTCTCCACAGGCGCATGGCTCAACACAGGAGAGCTGCTCTTCAGGACAAGACTCACTGGTCCACCTAAGGGACACTCTGCTGAGGACCAAAATGTTCGTGTTTGGACAGAGAAGACAGGTGGTTTAAGAGGGGGTGAAGGAAGACATTTATGTCAGATGAGAAAAAAACAACTTTAAACAGAGAAGGAGGTCTCAGATTTTTTTCTTTCTAGAACCTACAATGGAGCAGTTTCCCCCTAAATCATCCCTTCATGTATGTGACTGACTAAACTATCTGTTAGATAGTGGACTTGTGTCTATTCTTGCCCTGTTAGATTGTGGATTTTTGTCTATATTTGTCTTCTTAGACAGTGGACTTTGGTCTTCACTTGTCCAGTTAATGTCACCTTAAAAGTCACCTGGACTTTAGGCTTTGGGGGTCCATCAAAATCTTCTGACAGGATTCTGGCTAATATTTGTCCACTTTACGGGGTGAAGACACCAACAGAATCGCATATTATCCATATAAAGCAGAGATGAGACCCTGATGTTCCCAAACCATGCACAATCCTCTCCCCAACTGTACCTTGAAATCCTGTCCTTGAACACCAGAAACAAGGTCAAAGACAAAGGACAGCCCTGGAGGTGTACACCTCTCACTGAGAACAAGCTGAACTTTGTGCCAAGATTGTGGACACAGCTCCTGTGTTGAGGAACACGGTCATAAGCCTCCTCCAGGTCCACAAAACACATGTAGACCGAAGAGTCAAACTACCATGACCCCCTTAGCAAGTCTGCAAGAGTGAAGATCTGGTCCACTGTTCCACAACCAGGACGAAAACCACTCTGCTCATATCAAAGTCTGTATGTATACTTTTGACCCATTGTGGGTTATAGACAATCCACAATACATTCAAAACAAAATTATTGAAGTTTTATATTTTAATATTATTATTTGTCATTTTATTTTAGCTGTGTGAGTCACCACAGCAAGTCATCCTCCCTAAAAACAAATGGTTAAAATTATTCATTAAAAATAATCCGACATTCACAGCGAGTAAATTGAAATTTCTTACTGCAAGTATAAGTTAAACATATGAAATGTATATTGTGTAAACGGTATTTGAGGATGAAATACTACTGATAATAACCTGGTTTCAAAAGATATGAAAAAGTAGTACATAATGTAGCGTAAAACACGGTTAATAATGTATTCTGCCCTCACTATGTGATGTGGCTTTTAGTTTGGCAGACAGTTAAACATATTCCCAAATAAACACCCAGGAGGCAGCTGATACATTTATAGCATTTATCTGAGGTATCACTGTAAAATAGTCTCCATGCGACTGTGGTGACCCCTGACGAAGGGAGCAACCGAAAGAGAGAAAAAAAAATAAAAGATCACTGTAAATTAGAAATACAAGAACAAAAACACAATTTTACAAATTGTGTTTCACACCTATTATCATGAATACAGACATCCATTTGCATACACAAATGATCTGACGAAGTGGCTAGCGCTTAGCATAAAACCTAACATTGGAATTCCATAAAAAGTTTATGTATCGGTAATTGGCGCCTTTAAAATCTTTGTTCTGTTTAAATGGCAATACTCTCAACATCAAAAACACTGTATGACAACATATCCTGATGCATGCTCAATAATCCAGGTAGAAAAATCCAAAAAAGTTCAATCTGGTCCTCTGGACATTCAAAATTTTGAATGTCCAGAGGACCAGATTGAACTTTTTTGGACTGTATGACAACTATGTTAAATCAATACTCACAGCCATACAAAAAACTATGGCAATAATATTATGGTAAAAAGCACAAAAAGCAAAATACTTAAGTAAGTAAGTATAACTTTATTTAAATAGCGCTTCTCAAGATAAAAATCACAAAGTGCTTCAACAAACAAAATAAAGAAGTGCACAAACACTTGCTAAAATTTGCTAAAGCACATATGTTCTCTAGGACATATATATATATATATTTAATCTGATTTAGACATGTGAAGCTGCAGCATCTTAAATATCAGCGACTATCTTTCAGTGAACCTGAAGTAATCGTATATGCTGATGACTAACTGTTGTTTTTGTGTCGTTGCCAGGTATAACCGAGAGTTTTCAGATTGCCAGCAGAGGATGCTTCACGCTGGAAGGCCTGAAACTCTTGTTTCCAGGACAGTGCACCCAGTGGATTGATTCTACACACGTTTTTATTTAATATTTATTACTGCTGCTCAGTGGAGAGAAACAATAAACAAATAACGTATTTTGTTTTGATAGCGACAATGTTCAGATGAAAATAAGAGAGAAGAAACTGAATGTCCCGCATCATTTGCACTGTTTATGTTTTATACTTTACAATTTAAAATAATTTTCTGATCATCTGTTCAACGAATTTAATAAGAACAAAAGTTTGAAACTGATCAAAAAATTCTGGTGCCTTAACTGAGCTTCATAATCATCCCATCACGTTTTATGTGTAGAGTTTTACGTTTGGGTCCCTGTCAAATCATCACAAAACCTTCTGACATTAACAGGAAATGAATCCATTTTAATTAAGTCAAACCACCAGAACTTAGCCACAACTGATCAGTCTGTTTATAACTTTTCAGTATTGAGCCAGAAATTTTTCCTTTAAAAAAATGATACTAACCTCGTGGCCTGTTGAAAGAATCTGTCATTATTACAATCACTCCGAAAATGATTAAAAGAATAAAAAACATTCCAGCGCTGCAGCGTTCAAAACAGGTCAAATTTGTTTTATCTTTTGTAGCACAGAGACAGAATCCCACTGAATCAACCAAACCTGAATGTTCCTTGTACATTATTTTAATTTTTTTTTTTTTTCCAGTCCTGAACTTTGTTTCTTTATTTCTCAGCTTTTATTCAGATTTTAATCCAATCAGACTGAGTTGCTGATTTACAGTCCTTCACTGGTGAACAGAAAATCTGACGTGTAAATAACTTTAAAATGTTCAAAAAATTCTCTGTCAGGGACTTATTTTTGATTTATTTTTATGTTTTTAATTGTTTTTTTGATAAACGTGTTGTAGGCTGTAGAGTAATATTGTCATTAGATAAAAACAAAACTTTTTTTTCTTGTTGGATTTTTTTTCTGTTTACAAAAAAAAATCAGATGAACAGCGACACAATACGAACCTTCTGCTGTTGTAAGTTGAGTCATAAGTTATATATTTTTTTATATTCCAAGAAATATTATATCTTTATTACAGTGCTGGTCTCCAAAGATATTTTTATTGTCCTGTTTTTGAAAAAATATGTTTTTTGATACCAAAAGTCTGTCACTCCTTTGTGGTCGTGTCTTCTGCCATCGTCATTAATTTAAGAAAACAATGCAATGTGTACATATACTCCAGAGGACACTTTTCTTATTTAATTTTGCTTTTTGTACATAACTTTGTATTTATCAAAGAGTATAATTGTTCATTTTCATGAGTTTAATGTTTTAGTCAGAATTAAGAAATATATATATATATTTTTTAAGTGAATCAGAAAACATTTTTCTCTGTTTTGTGACTTTTGTCTCTGTTCATTAACTTTGTAAAACAATCAAACTTGTTCAACAAAAATAGAGATTCTGTGGAAGAAAAAAAAATGTTTGAAGAATTTTGGTCTGAATTTTTTGTCCTCTGTTCCGTGTTGAGATGAAGTCACTTCCTCAAGCTTGTTCCTCTAATCTCATGTGCAGATCCAGAGACTACAATATTCAGGAGGTGAAATCAAATGTTGATTTGTGAAATTTTTAATTTGGTGTTCATTTGATTTTCTCAGCTGTTGATTTACGAGCCCATTTGGTGCTGGGCAAGAACTGCTTCAAGCTTTCTTCAGTACACGTTTTTATTTTGGATCGTGCCTATGAGACTTAAATTAACACATCAACTTTTCATCTAAACTCAGCTTCAGACAAACTGTGGATTACCACACATCGCAAATTGTTGTAAGATATGCTCTTCGGTCCAGAAAATATATTTTAAACACTAAAAAAATTATAAATAGGTAAATAGGCAACAGCTCTACCAGCTGAGCACTTCAATTTTTTTTTTAAAGTAGCCAAAGTCCAAAGAATTTTCTGAAAGCTATTAAGAAATAGAACCGTTCATCAAGAACAAACACTTCAATAAACTACAGGGAGTCTGAAAAACCTAGATACACTTTAGATTTCAGAAAGTCTGAAAAACTGTTGATCTGGGACACTTTACAAAAAGCTCTAGAGAACTGTTGTCAGACACTGTTGATCATATCATGATGCAAAGGCTCTTTAACATGGCACTATCCAATGATCAGGTGATTGACAAACAGATCTCAGTCTGTTCAACATATAGCCTCCGCCTCATTCAAAATAACTAAAGGGGTGCCTCAAGGATCGGTTTTGGGGTCCTTACAATTTATTATTTATGTTAACTGGATTATAATGTGCCACATGCAACGCTCCATTTTTTTACGATGACGCTGATTGTGTTGCTTCAACACCAAGCAAAGCACTCAGTCTTCTACAATCAGCCTTCAACATGGTCCAGAGCAATTTAAAAAGCCGAGAACGTGTTTTAAATGCAGATAAAACCAAGAAGATGATGTTCTCTAACTCTAAGAGGCATCTGATTTCCAAGCAGCTAATGCACTTCTGTTGAACAGGTTTCTCAGTGTCGATACTTGGTTTTATTCTTGATGCTCCACGTATTTGATATCAAGTTGACTCGGGTTAAAACGAGGTTTTTATTTCAGAATCAGAACTTGCCTTTCATTCAAAGCAAAAATACAACTTGTTGCTGCTACGTTTATGTTGGTTCTAGATAATGGTGATCGTTTGATACACCGTGCGTCATCTCAGTGTTTACAGGTGCTGGACTCTGTTTACCCTGGAGGTCTAGCTTTTATTACTAAACCTAAAACCTTGACGCATCTCTGACTGTTGCCCGGGTGGGGTGGTCCTCCAGGAGGACCATCCACCATAAAGGATGTGCTAGGTGCTCCCTTCAGATGAATCACAAACGGACTGGAAGTTATTCACTTCGCTCCCAGGTCTGAACCTAAAGTCCGGATGGAAAAAGGGGAAACGTCATTTCAGTTTGCTGTCCCGTCCGCCGGGCATCGACTTCAATCTAGTCTAAAAATGAAGGTTTTGTTGAACGTTTTAAAAGTTTTTAAGAAACAGACATCAGTTTTTTTTTATCTGACAACAGTTATATGTTGGGTACGTACCGAGGCACCTGTTAACAGTTTATTTTAAATTTCAGTGTTACGTTTTATTGTTATTAAGCTTTTTGGTTTGTTGCTGTTTATATCAATGTTCAATGTTATTATTGTTAGTTTGTTTTATGAAACTGAGTTTTGTTACCAGTCGCATTGGGCAGGGCGCTCTTGTCAATTAGATTTTTAATCTCACCGAGTTTTTCTTTCTCCATATAAAATAATTGATTAATAATAATAGAATAACATAATCTGGAACACTTAGAATGTCAGGAGAACTCTTGATCGGGAACACTTTTAAAACTAGAGGAGGGAGAACCGTTCACACAGAACACTCCAACAAACTACAGAAAATCTGGAAGACTACTGGTCCAGAACACATCATCAGTTTATAGAAGACCAGTAGAACAATTCATTTTGGAACAGTTAAAAACGTTCTGTAGAAACCCTTGATCTAGAACACTAACAGAAAGTCTGGAGAACCCTTGATCTGGAACACTTTTTCATTCATTCAACCTTTATTTAGTTAATCCCACTGAGCCTCGAGGACTCATTTACAAGAGAGACCTGAAACTCTTGATCTAGAACTTAAAAAGAACGTCTGGAGAACTTTTGATATGGAACCCTTTGACAGAACATCTGGAGAACGGTTGATCAGGAACACTAACAGAACATCTGGAGAACCCTTTATCAGGAGCAGAACATCTGTAGAACACTTGATCAGGAGCATTTTAGCAAAGTCTAGAGAACTGTTGATCAAGAACACTTTACAAAAAGTCTGGAGAACTTTTGATTTAGAACCTTTTGACAGAACATCTGGAGAACTCTTGATCAGGAAAATTTTAACCAAGTCTGGAGAACTGTTGATCAAGAACACTACGGAAAGTCTGGAGAACTTTTGATTTAGAACCTTTTGACAGAACATCTGGAGAACCCTTGATCAGGAACACTAACAGCGGATCAGGACTTTTGCACAGTGAAGCGGCTCAGACGAGCAGAACGGGCGTTAAACTGAGACACAGACGAAGAGGAGGGAGGATGAAGAACACACACCTGTCATCACTTCATCACCGTCTGTGACCTCTGACCTCCTCTCAGGTTTCCCAGCTTGTTTTGGATCAGAACCGTCTGAGATGAAGGTGAGCGTGAGAAGAAGAGGAGGAGGAGGAGGGTACATTTCACATCTGTGTGTGTGTGTGTGTGGGGGGGGGGGGGGTACATTAAATATCGTGTTGAAGTTGAAAGTTTCTTTTGTCTAAAACTGATAGTAGTTGTGTCTGAAAGCAGAAGATTTTGTCTTTTTTTAAGTTTTAATGATCAAGATCACAGAAAAAATATCTCTTGCAGGATTTTAAGATTCTGATTCACTGGGTGTCAAAAAGCCGGTGAAGTCTCCAGAATGTCTCTTGAATGTCTCCAGAACATGTCCTTGAATGTCTCCAGAATGTCTCTTGAATGTCTCCAGAACATGTCCTTGAATGTCTGCAGACATCTCAGCATCCTGGGGTGAGCCACAGTCTTGTAATCATCAGAGTTGTGGACATGTCCAGCGTGTCTCCAGAGTTGTCTCCAGAGTTGTCTCCTGTCTCCCGCAGGCAGCTCCTCCTTTACAGAGAACATGTCCGAGTCCAAAAGCCACATTTTGATTAATACTAGTTTTCAAAAACGTCTAAATCTGCCTGTCGTCGTTTCTGAAGTGTCTCACACGATGCGGTCATATTTGTGGTGGCAGCTGCTGAGGTGGACGATGAAATGTGCACGGCCATGACGCCAGATTTATTTTAATTGTATTCTAAATAAAGGCGTGTGCCTGGTCTGGTGGTCAGAGTTGTGTTCTTGTAATCAATAATCGCCTTCTTCCACCTGCGTCCTATCGCTAAAATTAGAAACAGTTTCTACTTTTTGGAATCGGTGGACACCTTGGATATCGATAAATTAGGAAGACGCCGGCAGCAGTTTCAGACGTGGTAAAGCTGCCGACCTTATGTGAAGGATTAATCTGCGTCTCGAGCTCTCAGCCTCAGCTTACCGAGCTCAAACTTCTTTCTGAGAATCGTAGCCACCTGTGGCTCCTGGAACTCGCCAGCATGAAGAATCCAATCTTGGAGAAAGCTAAATCGAGCACGGACCGTGCACAACGTCCACTAATCTGGCTGTTTGGATTTGCCATTGAGTGTACCAGCAGCACGGTGGCACAACTGGTAGAGCTGCTGCCTCTCAGCGAGCAGGTGCCCGGTTCAAATCCCAGTCCAGGAGCCTTTCTGGGTGGAGTTTGCATGTTCTCTCCATGCATGCGTGGGTTTCCTCCAGGTGCTCCGGTTTCCTCCCACAGACCAAAAACATGCATGTTAGGCTGATTTGTAACTCTAAATTGTCCCTAGGTGTGAGTGAGAGAGTGAATGGTTGTTTGTCTCTATGTGTCCCTGTGATGGACTGGAGACCTGTCCAGGGTGTACCCCGCCCCTCGCACAGTGACTGTTGGACATGGGCACCGGCGACCCCCGTGACCCAAAATGGAAGAAGCGAGTAAAAGAAACTGGATGGATATACCAGCAGAACTTGAAGGCAAACAGAAAACAGAATCTGGTGGTCCAAACAATTGTTTATCAGAATTTGTCCTCCCCACTGGCCTTGGACAGGCCAACTTATCCCAAATTTCTCCTGGAGGACACGGAACTAGAAGCTCTGACATGTTCTGATGATGAGGACACCGAGTGAGGAAGAGTTTCAGGACTTGCTTTGTCTTCAGCTGTCCAACATACCAGGGCGCCCTGGGGACAAGCCAGGACGTGCTGGGGGTCCAGTAGAACGTTTAGCTCCCAGCAGATTCAGTTAACAATGACAGCTGTAGTTTGCTACAGAACCAGAACTCAGGCTTTCTGGTTCTGGGGGTGCACCCCCAGAACTTTTTGAATAAATTAGATGCAGTTTCCTGCATTTTGGTTTATTTTGACGGGTTGTTGAACGTCTACGTTTACCTACAGTTATAAACAATCTGCTTCTGTCAAGCATCCACCCACCGCCCTCCACCTTACTTCACGGTTCCAAGCCCGAGCTCCTGCTCGTGCACGACTGCCTGGTCAGCTCGGCACTCACCCCCGCCACTCTTTTAGGAACGGAGATTTTTTTTAAGGGTAGACGCGGAAATGCTACTTGGAAGGGGCAGCTCATACGCCCGTAAGTGGTTGTTGTGTTTATGTAATTATTTTCGGTTTACATATCCAATGTAAGTTTTATTCGTTCAAGGCAGTCACGTTTGTTCATAACTTTATTATTAGTAAGCCTGAGAGTTACCGGATCCAAGCAAACAGTTATCGGAACACACCCTGTCAAAACAGAGAGTTCCCGGATCCTGTTCCGGCAGAGTCCGTCTCAAATTAAGCCCGGTCTATGCACAAGCTCAGACTCCTTCCCCACTGAGTTTACCTTCCATGTCCAAAGAGCCAGCTGTGGTAGGCCAGGGTCAGAAGACCAAGGTCACTCGGCCCCTGCCAGTGGCACCATGCTCCTGACTCGTAGAGCTCCTCCTGCAGGTGGTGGGCCCACAGGAAGGCAAATCTGTGGAACTCATTTGGGCTGACTTCCAATGTAACTCCCATGGTTAGAGGCCTGTCGCTGCCCGATTTGTTACGGAAGCACGATCCGTAGTGTCAGCTCATTTGCACATGCGCTAAAAGGAATACTTCCAGGTCACATGGATCGCCGTTGTTTATGAATAAGAACTGTCTTAATTTACTTAGAAGAGTACGTGCTCTACCTCCGCCGATCTTCATGTTGCTAATTTAAAATCATTGACATATTGAAGTCATTGGTTAAAATGAAATGCGACGCATTAGACCTGACCCATCCTGGGCTGAATGAGAAAAACCTGCAAGATACAGAATGATGTCATTTTGAAACGGCGCCGCTCAGTGACGCTGCGTATCATTTTAACCAATGACGTAAATATGTCAATGATTTTAACGGAGTGACGTAAATTAGCAACATGAAGATCGGCGGAGATAAAGCACGTACTTTTCTAAGTAAATTAAGACAGCTCTTATTCATAAGCAGAATTATAACATTGTCCAGGGAAATTAATGAATTTATAGAAAGAGATTTTAGTTAATATTAATAAATATTGTATGTTTCATAAATATACTTTATGTATACATCTAGTACATTTTTTTTCATTCATTCAACCTTTATTTAAACAGGTTAATCCCATTGAGCCTCGGGGACTCTTTTACAAGAGAGACCTGATTTTAACAAAGAGTGATGACAACATGACAACAATCATAAAAGAGGCATACAAATTTAAAAAATGTTTTTTATACAAGTTAAAATAAAATGGCAACCAAAAGGACAGTCAAAAGGAAAAAGTGGTGAAAAAGCGGTTAGATTATAAGGCGGTGTGGAAAACTAAAAACAGGAACATGTCTGCATTGGGTTTTGCCAGGAACTTAACAGATGTAGCAGACTTCAGTAGTAACTGCACAATCAATAAATGTTTACTGACAGTAATGCAAGAAAACAATCATTTTCATTAAATCTTTAAATAAAATTAATAAATTGAGATGCTTTCTTTGTAAATAGCTTTAAGAAAATATGAACATTGGTAATAGATATCACAAGGAGTGAAAAATACAATAGGAATAATTATATTTGGGTTGCATAACAGACAGTTGTTTGTTTTTTTAAGTTTTAGAAATCAAACTTATTTATTTTCCTTAATCTAGCATATTCAACGGCGATCCGTGAGACCCGGAAGTATTCCTTTTAGCGCATGCGCAAATGAGCTACGCTACGGACAGGCTTCCCTAACAGATGGGGCAGTGACAAGGCCCCAGGCAAGCCCCTCCCCCAGGCAAGCCCCTCCCCCAGGCCTGGCTCCAGGGTGGGCCCACGGAAACCCCCGTCCTCAGATGAATGCAATGAATCAAACTTAGATTCATTCAGATCGTGTCCTTTTTTTTAGTAAAACTGTTTTGGAGGGAAATTTTGCAAAGCTTTGAGTGTTTTTGTGTCACAGACTGTTACTCGACTCGCTCAGAATTTACAACCTGTAACCAGTCAGAAAGCGTGGGAACGAGGAGATGTCAGCTGAAACAATCTGCACATGCTCGGCTCCCGAGATCGAATCAGTGTTTCTCACTCAGCTCCTTCATCTCAACCAGCTGAGAACACGGGAACCTGACAGGACCAGCAACAAATGACGACGCTTGTCTTCGGCTTGTTGCCATGTTTACAAGTTATTCCACACATTTCTAACAGTAACAGTGTTTTATAGCACTATCTGTATTTTAATCGCTTTGTATTGCTGTATATTGTTGTCTGTACTATGTTTATACAAACTCGAGTGTTCTATCAGCTTGGATGATCAGAAAAGGAAGTCAAATTGATTTTGAGGTTTGAGGAGGGACTTGATGGATTTAGATGAAACGGAGCAGAAGAACCGCAACACAACCAGCTAAAGCAGCTTTATGCTGACTTCAACACTAACCACGTTAGTTTATTTGAAAAGTATTTGATTATTGGCTCCTTTTTATCTGAACTATAGGATCTCACTACAAACCACCGCAGGAGGTTTATGATGAAGATAACGATGTAGATGAGTAGGTAGGCATGTTTGTGATTAAACGAAATTCTGCAAATCAGAAACGCAGACCGGTGACTCTAAAGAGCCGTTGAGCTTCTGGTTGACTGTTCTAAAGCTCCTCACACAGAATATGACATTTATCATCATTGTTTTTGTATTTTTAATCACAAACACACATTTTCCAGTAAGTCCATCTCAGCAGAACGGCTGCCAAAGGAAATAACTACACAAACTTTAAAGATAACATCTGCAGCTCCACGCTGACCGTCAACACTTTGTGCCAAACAAGAGCAGGATGAATTATGGGATGTGTCAAAGGTGCCTTGGAGACACTCCAGGGGACGTTTGTGCGGATGAGATGTGACTAAATGAGTGCATTATGTGAGATTACAGAGGATCTGTACACTGGATCTGTTTCAGGCTCTTCTTACCTTTGAGGCTGCTGTTTAACTTTCAGGCTTTGGTCTTTCACGGGACGACTCTGTTTTTAAATAAGTAATCGAAAGATGATGAACGAATGAAGGAAACTTGTTTGTTTTGCCTTTAAATTGTTTGTGTGGCAGTGGTTTAAACAGAAGGACACTAGGAACACGAGGCACAGCAGCTTTTCCCTACAGCCTCCTCTGCAGCTATGCGCTGAGAAGAAATGTGCTATTTTGCAAATTTATTAACAAAAAACAAACAAAAAAAACAGACCACTGTGATAAAAATAATAAAAGACATGACACAATTTGTTCTCATTAGCTGGTTGAAGAAATAAGGGAGCAGGCAAGTCTAAATCCAACAAAGGGGTTATTTAATTCCAGGTGACAAAACCCAAAACTGAACAGTTACATCAGAAGATGAATGAAAACCAGAAATTTTTTATCTGCTGAGAAGAATTGATTAGTGAGTGAGTGCAGCTGGGAGGGTTAGGGATGAATGACGAGTGCGTGTGTGACGAGGCAAACGCCGAGGAAGAAAAACTGTCTGGGAACATGGAAACTAAACCAAAAACTGCCAAACCAGACCAATAACTGAAAACAAGACAGAGAAACACAAAACGGTGACAACACCAGGGAGTTTCACTCTAATGTCCTGAGACTGTACACAACTCAGACTCTTAGACCAAGTTCTTTGGGATATGCACAACTGCAGCCTGCCTGCATTTATTTGATCTGGAATACTTTTGTGTTATTTCTTGATGAAATGTTTGCAGCTGTTTGAATTTTCATAATTGTTTTTTTTTTTTTCAGTTGTTTCTTCTTCTCTTTTTTTTTTTTTACGATAAACCAGTAAAACAAAAGATTTAAAAGGGAAGACATGAGAAATGAATAAAATTATTTTAATTGGGAAAATCTCTGACTGATAAATAAAATATAGGTCTAAGGAGAAAACATACTGGTGTAGATTCTCTGTGACTCAAAACACGATTAATTAAAAAAAAAAAAACATAAAACTGCACTTCTATTTTGTAGCTAAAGACGAGTTGAAGACTTTTCTTCTCATCCAAGAGGCTTTCTCAATTCTAAAATGTCTGGAGAGTGTGGAGCTGCAAACTTTAAACTGGATGGTAAATGGTCAATTGTAAATGGACTGTACTTCTACAGTGTCTTTCTATACTCAGAACACTTTGCAATCTGTGCCCTCGTTTACTCATTCACACAGCACTTTACTACATGTCTACAAAGCTAATTTGAATCTGTAGAGACTAATCAGAGCTTTAGATCACATTCATACACCGCTGGGACACACATCAGAAGAAATGAGGGGTTCCATGTCTTGCCCAGGGACACTTCAGCATGTAACTGGTGGAATCAAACCCCCAACTCTCGCATTGGAGGACGACTGCTCTAACCACTCAGCCACAGCTGCCCCCCAAAAATAATAGAGCATGGATGACATGTTCTGTTTGTTCAGTTAAACTTATATGCAGATTATTCTCTCTCCCTTCCCTCCTGAGGGTCATCAGGGTGTTAGCCTCCTTCGCCTTCTGAGGATCATTAGGGTCTCCCCTTCTCTCCTTCCTGAGGGTCATCAAGGTATTTATCTCCCTTTCCTCCCTTTTGAGAGTTTTTTAGGGTCTTTGTCTCCCTCCCCTCATTCCTGAGGGTCATCAAAGTCTTTATCTGCCTTGCCTTCCTCCAGAGATTTTTAGGGTCTTTGTATCCCTTCCCTGACTCCCGAGGGTCATCAAGGTCTTTGTCTCCTTCCCCTCCCATCTGAGAGATTTTAGGGTCTTTGTTTCCCTTCCTTTCCTTCTTAGAGACGTCAGGGTCTTAGTCTCCTTGGTCTTACTTCTGAGAGTCATTAGGGTCACCACTCTCTTCACTCCTAGGAATTTATAGGGTCTTTTTTTCCCTCCCCTCCCTCCTGAGGGTCATCAAGATCTTTATCTGCCTTCCCTTCCTCCTGAGGGTCATTAGGAGATATCTTTTGGTCACCTGCATGAAGGTGTGAATTAGACTGAAAATTGATGCCTTTATGAAAATCATTAGAACTAAAATAGTTTCAATTGGAGAGAAAGTTCCAGCATCTTTCTCAACGATTGTCTGGTTCATCATCAGATGAAGCAGCTTTAGTGTCACCAGAACCTGACGTGTGTTTGGACGGTTTTGTCCTGTTGAGCTCTCTGAAACATCAAACCTAATATCAGACTGAAGAAGTCTTTTGCATAAAAGATGAAACGTTTCAGCATAGAAAGACGTGTCCATCAGAACTCATTCAACCCTGTTAGACTTAGTCAAACTTGGCGTAGGAATGGAGTCTGAGCAACGAAAGTCAGGGTAAATGTTCTTATTGTTTAATTTCTGAGCCCCTTTCACTTTTGTTTCTTTATTCTCAGTAAAAAAAAAAATAAAAAAAAAAGGTTATTAAACAAAAACTACTAAAGAAACATGCAAAACTTCAGGGTTCTGGAGAAAGTACCTTTAGGCTGCTCCCCCAGATTCTTCTGAAATATTTCCCCTTCCAAAGAAAAGAGAAGCTGGAGGTGAGGAAACAGGAGGAAACAGGAGGAAACAGGAGGAAACAGGAGGAAACAGGAAGCGTCAGCATAAAAAAGCCTCTGTCTGAACGTGTCATCGTGCAGCTTCTACATTAACGGTTGTTGCTCAATCAGCAGTAGATGTTAATCTTAGCACGCGTGCTGTGGTGTTTACATATTCTGAGGGAATTATTTATGAAGATTGAGCTGCGGGTTCAATTTTTCCACTTGAACAATCAGTGAAATCAAGATTTCCTGATCAGGTCGGGGTTTAAACTGAATTTAAGTCAGAGTGTTGCACTTCATAAAAAACAGAAAGTGAATCACATCTCCTGCTGTGAAGGTTCAAAACCAAACAGGATGAATGTTTTATATAGAGCGGCTTGTTTCATTAATTAATTAAATAATTAATTATCATTCATTCGTTCATTCAAAAGGACTGAGGCCACAGAGTTCCTAAACCGATTTAACTTTCCTTCTGGTAATAGAAACACAAGGTTTCACATCAAATATGTAATAAATAGTTATTATAACTATGACTGGGTAATGTTACATCAGGGGGGTGCACTCGGACTAATAGGAGACAGAAAACCAAAGAAAAAGTTTTGAAGGACCCAGATGTGTTCCCAGACCAGAGAGGATAAATAATCTATGCAGAGAGGTTGCAAAGTTTTTGTGAACTGTTTGTATTTTAGGGTGTATTATTGAGCGACCTCTTGGTTTTTCAGGTATTTACTTATTGATGGTGTGTTTTTGTATCCCATGATGGCGCAGGGGGGTGGGGGGGTAAAATGGTCCCTAGAAAAAAATGGATTGCCAAGTCAAAATCCAAATGTAAAGCAGCCACCCCAATCATTTGTGGAAAATGCTTTCTAGTTATTATATTGTTTAAAAGTATAGTTTCCTCAAATTATTGGGGAGCCCAAAAATTAATATTGGGTGGCTAAAGCCACCACTGGCCACCCACTAGCTCCACCTTTGCTCCTGGTCATGGATAAAATTGCTCTTTCCACTCGCAAGGAACCTTCTCTACGCTGCCTTGAACAAGCCCAAAAACAAAACTCCTCTGTTCTTCTGCACAGTGTGACTCCTACCACTTGAATAATTTGCACCAAAAATGTTCATGTTTATTTTCATTTCCTGTTCAGTTCCAGTCCAGAAAAACACCCGTTTAGAAAGATTGGAAATATTTACTGTTCAAATTCCTCAGTGATGGGGAACACCAGCGTTTGTGAATACTTAGCTTTGTGTCATTGACCGTGGTTCCCTCAGTTCTTCGTGGGTCACACCTGCTCTTCACTAGAGGAGTAAATCACCAGTTTTACCACGATACGATATTATATTGATTTGTTTGTACGACAATACGATTGTTCTCGATATCACAAACTCTGTCACGATACGATTTTGATTCTATTCGATTCACAAGTCTGCGATCGATATATTGTGATATCAAATGCCCATCTCATTTACATATAAGTAAATTTACAAAAACAATTCAAATATGATTTAACCATTTTATTTATTATATTACAGGCACCAGGCATTAAAATAAAAAAACACATTTTCTTAATTAATGAAAAAATCAAAATAAATGACCTTTTCAGTTTAGTCTCACATTTTTCATGTTTAAGTGCATTTTTTAAACCAGTTAACTTAAAAGTGTCCTGATGACGTTTCCATTATAAAGAAACAAAAATAGATATTGAGCTTACATAACATGGCTGTTAATGTTGTTTCTTTTTCAAGTGAACGACCAAATTTGTTGTTTCCCGAGTATTTGAACTCACACTGGCACCTGTTGCACACGACATGACTTCTGTCTGTTGAGCCGTCCTTCTGTTGGAATCTGAAATATTTCCACAGAGTTGATTTAAATCCAGCAGGAGAGTAAATTTCATTGTTTTCTGCCTCGTCTGCCATGTTGCTGAGGCGGCCGCAGAGCGCAGCCGTGCACGGAAATGGTGACACAGACGTGGCTTGGGGATTTCAAAAAACAATCGTATTTTAAAGATGACGATATGAATTGGTGTTTTAGTTTTGCCACAATATAACTGAATCAATAATCATTTAATTGATATATCAATATAAATCCATGTATTGTTACACCCCTACTCTCCACGTCCTCATCACCCTCACCTGTTCCTCTAACTTCTCTGTGTGTTCAACAAGAAGAAGAAGCACAGGAAGCCATGTGGTGCATGGCGACAGGCCCCGGTGATAAATCTATGCTGAAACCACGGCTGCTGTTTCCCAGCGTCTGGGCCCTGAGCTGAAAGTGAGAGTCCTCCAGCAGCACCGGAGGAGGTGATGGTTGGACATGGTCACGCTGCTCAGCGCCGCCGCAGGAAAAAGGAAGTAATAAGATTCACCTGTTACACCTGTCTGTCAAAGCAGCAGCAGCAGCTCGTAAAACCACCGTAACACCAACACCGCCGTCCTCTCTGAGCCCCGAAGGCAGCTGGGGTTAAAGCTAACAGACTCTGACCTGGACCTGACCTGGACCTGACCTGGACCTCAGACAAAGACTGGGGGGACAATTAGTTTAGCAGGAGCTTCCTGACAGAACATGGGAAAGATCTGAGATCAGACACCAACTCACCGAAACACCAGTGCAACAGAACCTACTGAGAATTTACTGTCTCAGACACACACACACACACACACACACACGTTTGTCTTGCTTTGCCCCCATCATCTACCCCCTGGGGTGCCCTAGATGGCAGCTCCCTGCTCCACACAGAGGGCTGTGGTAGCTCGGTGGGCTGTGGTTGCATCAGGAAGAGCATCTGGCGTAAAATTAATCTCCAAGTCTTTGTGCGAGTTAATTCACCGTGGGACCCTGAAGAAGGAGCAGCCGAAAGAAGAAGAAGAAGAAAGGGGAAAAAAAGGAGAAGTTGGTCCTCACAATGTAGTAAAAGTTGGAAAAATGGGCCCTACAAAGTAACATAAACAAACACACACACAGAGAAAGTTAATAAATAAATATTTTGCTATTTACTGAAATAATTTAAAGTATTTTTGTTTTTAAAGCAACTTTTCTCGAGTGGCTCAGACTTCAGATTGGACTGTTGTCATCACCACATTGTATATTTTAATCAAACATTTATGAAATTACACACTCGGGCACATGGTTCTCTACAATCTGCAACTTTGATGTAAATATTACATTTGTTCTGCTTCAGAGGAACTTAATATGCATCAGTTTGTCAGAAATTATTTTTCTGCTCTGCTGAAAACATCCAAATCATTTTTTTTGTTTTGTCCTCCATCAAGAAGCAAAAAGATGAGCTAAAAATACCAGAACAGACAGGAAGAACGTCTGACAAAAACAGAGAGAACTCAAACTCGGTTCCACGTTTCCTTCATCGAGACAGAGCTGAGGAACAAAACGGGGCCAACCAGGAAGTGGGAAACGAAGCAACAAGTGGAGGAAATGTGGAGAGAAACTCGGAGCTGAAAAACCAAGATAGATGAGTCCTGGTGTTTCCTCCTGGCTCCTGCAGGTTCATCTGCTCAGTGGATCATCAGGTCTCTAAAAACCCTCCACTTCCTGTCTGCTGCCTTCCTGTTGGTGAGAGGTCACTTCCTGTTGGCTCAGGAAGCTGATCTGCTTATGAAGGTAAACATGGAGAGCAGAAATCTCTCAAAATGAAATGAAAACATCGGTGGCACAGTGGATCAGTTGGTAGAGTTGCTGCCTCTCAGAGAGAAGGTCACTGGATCCAATTCCTCACCAGATTGAGTTCCGGCCCGGGACCTTTCTGGGTGGTGTTTCCATGTTCTCTCTGTGCATGCGTCGGTTTTCTCCAGGTGCTCCCATAGATCAAAAACATGCATGTTAGGCTGACTGATAACTCTGAATTGTCCCGAGGTGTGAGTGAGAGACTGAATGGTTGTTTGTCTCTATGTGTCCCTGTGATGGACTGGAGACCTGTCCAGGGTGTCCCCCTCCTCTCACACAGTGATGGCTGGACATGGGCACCAGTGACCCCCGTGACCTGAAAAGAAAGAAGCAAGTAAAGAGGATGGATGGATGGATGGATGGATATGGATGGATGGATGGATGGATGGATGGATGGATGGATGGAAAAATAGACTCCTCTGTACAACCACTTGGCCTTTGACCTTTTAGGACTGGACTGTTAGAAGATCTGAGAGGTCTAAAGGTGTTGACGCAAACTAATATTTAAAAACTCAAATCTAAATCTGATAACTGGAATTTAAAAAAAGTCATGACAGGTGAGGTGTGGTCTTTACCTGTCAGGAGAGACCTGCAGACCAGACACCAGAGACCGGCTGGGACCAGAGTACAGGCTGTTCCTGGAGTCCAGTCTAGATTCAACAAAGCTGCAAATCAAAGTCTGTAAATTATAAAAATAATTAGCCCTCACCAAGTTCTCTGACTGCTGTCAACAATGACGCCCAGGCATTCAAAGATAAAATATAATGTGGTTCTGAAGTGGGTCCGATGGTACAAAAGACTTTCCGTCTCATCCCCATTAGAGTCCAGTGAAGCACTCAGAGGGGCCACATATCTGTTGTTCAAACTGAACCCAGTAGAACAAATAAACAGACATGGACCAAGAACAGATCCTTGAGGACCCCACATGTGAGTGGAGTGGTAATAGACAATGTTTAAAAGGGTTTAAATGAAAATAACAAATAAAGGACAAAATTCCCCGACTCAGCATCTTGACACACATTGACCTGGTCTTCATTACTGACACTGAAAATCCTGCAGATGATTCCTGAGAATTCATATCGAATAAAGCCTGAGGTCTCAGATCCAACTCCCAGGGTCACATTTTAATTTCCTACCAGATTCACTGGCATGAGATGTTCTGCAGGTGAGAGCTGTCCACCAACGTTTCCACTACGGACTCTGTGGTGCTGCTGCTGTTCCTTTAGAACTGAATTTGACCCTAACAAAACCTGCACAGTATGCAGGTCTCTTCATGCCTAAACTCCTCTCAGCTATGCAGACCTGCCGGTCTCAACCTGAGCCCTGCAACAGACACAGTCCTCCACAACCATACAAAACCAGCAGGTACTTCTCAAG
>NC_056503.1:45339328-45352177 GCF_014905685.2 Nematolebias whitei
ACAGTCCTCCAGAACCATACAAAACCACCAGGGACTTCTTAAGACCTTCCGGTCTCAACCTGAGCTCTGCTTCAGACACAGTCCTACAGAACCATACAAATCCAGCAGGGACTTCTTAAGACCTGCCGGTCTCAACCTGAGCTCTGCAACAGACACAGTCCTCCAGAACCATACAAAACCACCGGGGACTTCTTAAGACCTGCCAGTCTCAACCTGAGCCCTGCAACAGACACAGTCCTCCAAAACCATACAAAACCAGCAGGGACTTCTTAAGACCTGCCAGTCTCAACCTGAGCCCTGCAACAGACACAGTCCTCCAGAACCATACAAAACCAGCAGGTACTTCTCAAGACCTGCCAGTCTCAACCTGAGCCCTGCAACAGGCACAGTCCTCCAGAACCATACAAAACCACCGGGGACTTCTTAAGACCTGCCGGTCTCAAAACACATTTTCAGCAAAACATTTGAATCGTTTAACTTTAATTTTTAACAGTTGGACTTTATTCTGAAAACACTTTTCAACACTTTTATTTCTTAACTTGAAAACATCCCTGTAATGCACGGGGTCGAACCGTCACAAGGAGGAATGTGAGAGGAGTTAATTTAGACAAACGAGATCAGCTACAATAACATTTTGAAAGAACGCCTGTTTTACATGCCGGGGGTCTGTCTACACAGCTGCTACAATGTTCAGCTTTAAGTTAAAACAAACGCTTTTTGAAACGTGTCCTCCCAGAACTTGATGTTTTTCTGCTGCAGAGCATGAGTGAAAGTCGGTTCTCACACTTTGACACGTGTCCGACTTCCGCCTGTTGATCTCCTGCAGCTCCAGACAGCATTCCTCACCGTGAGCGTCTCTATTGTCTGTCTATGATTCAAAGTGATGCTTCCATCCCATCAATTATTTTCTTCCAGAGCTGAGTCCTGCAGACAGCTCCCACAGCTTTAACAGGAGGGACAGCGGGGGACAGCTGGGGACAGCAGGGAGGGGAAGGCTTCTGTCTCTTCAGATTTCCCAGTAGGATCAGAAGGGTTCATTAGATCTCAATCAGCTGCAATAAAAACTGACATCACTTTGTTTTCATTATTGGAGTGCTGTTAAATGTTTGTAAGAAGATGTGAACCCAACATCCGACCTATAAAACCTGAAGCTTGTATCATGATGCATCCTTACATTTCTATGCTGATGACACAGTTGTTTGTTGTCGAGCTCAAACAGTTGCTAAGGTTTTCCAGCTTTTACAATCCAATTTTGAAATCATGCAGTCAGATTTGTTCCGTCCCAAACTGGTCCTAAATGCCCAAAAAACCAAAGGGATGTTTTTTTCAAACATGAAGTCAGTCCCAGCAGTTCTTCCTTCTATTTTATCCTCACATGATGTCCCCAATGAGTTTGTCAATTCCTACAAATGTTTGGGTATCTTGGTCGATTTGCATCTCTCTTTTAAGATCCAGTGGAAAACCTAGTAAAGAAACTGAAAGTTAAACTGGGTTTCTTTTTCAGAAATAGATCCTGTCTAACTCTGAATGTTAGGAAACGCCTTGTATCTGTGACTTTCCTTCCCTCCATTGATTACGGTGACATTATTTACATGAACGCTCCTACAAGAACCCTGCAGATGTTGGATGCTGTCTATCATGGTGCACTAAGATTCATAACTGGCTGTGATTATCATACCCACCACTGCACCCAGTATTCACTGGTTAACTGGACATCATTAACTTCATGCAGACTCTCTCACTGGTACATTTTCATCTTTAAATCACTTCTTGGTCTGCTGCCTTCATACATCTCCTCCTACATGTCTCTGCGTGGGTGCAGCTACAGCGTGCGCTCTCAGGACATTATTACCTGCAGTGTTCCCTCAGTGAGGACTGAACTAGACAAAAGGTTCTTCTCCTACTCCGCTCCTGTTTCCTGGAATATCTTACAAAAAGACCTGAAGCTCTCGACCTTGACCTCTAAGTGGCTTCAAACATCTGCTAAGTTCCTGGGAAAAACCAACGCAGACATGTTCCTGTTTTCAGTTTTCTACATCGTCTTATAATCGAGCTGTTTTTGTTTTGTTTTTTTAGTACCTTTTTATTTTCACTTGTTATTCTCAATTTGTATGCTTTCTTTTAAGATTGTCTACTGTTGTCATCATTCTTTGTTAAATCCAGGTCTCTCTTGTAAATGAGTCCTTGTGTCTCAAAGGGACTAACCCGTATAAATAAAGGTTGAATGAATGAATGAATGTCTTTGAGCATTGAAATATATCTTTTGTTTTTTAGCAAAGTTCTGCTCAAACTCAGTGGCATGAAAATGGCAAACTGTTGAAATAAAAGGACAAAAATCACAACACGTTTGTAAAAAAGGGCTGCGCAAAATATCACAAATTTATTGGCAACCCAGGAGCCATGAGATCAAAGAAATGCTTGGACTGCAAGAAAAATCACAGACTGGTATATTTCAGGAACCATGTTCCTGAAATAGGGAAGCACGGTGGCGCAACTGGTAGAGCTGCTGACTCTCAGCGAGCAGGTCCTTGGTTCAAATCCCAGTCCAGGGGCCTTTCTGGGTGGAGTTTGCATGTTCTCTCCGTGCATGCGTGGGTTTTCTCCGGGTGCTCCGGTTTCCTCCCACAGACCAAAAACATGCATGTTAGGCTGATTGGTAACTCTAAATTGTCTCTAGGTGTGAGTGAATGGTTGTTTGTCTCGTTTGTCTCTATGTGTCCCTGTGATGGACTTGCGACCCATCCAGGGTGTACCCCGCCCTTCGCACAGTGATTGCTGGACATGGGCACCGGCGACCCCCGTGACCCAAAATGGAATAAACGGGTAAAGAAAATGGATGGATGGATGGATGGATGGATGGATGGATGGATGGATGGATGGATGTTCCTGAAATACTGTATATGAAATGTTTTTGTACAGCACCCTGAGACAACTTCTGTTAGGACTTGGCGCTAAATAAATAAACTGAATTAAACTGAATTGAATTGAAATGGATAAAGATGATGGATGGATGGATGGATGGATGGATGGATGGATCAACAGATCAGGATCTTCTGTAAAGATGGTGTTTCTCTGTTTGATCATGGTGAAGAAGCAGCTGAGCTGAAGGGCAAAGCTCTGGAGTTATGGATCTGTGTATGTTCCAACCCTCACCTGTTGTCATGAGGTTCGGACCTGGACTGAAAGAACCATGATCCTGGGTTAAAGTAGCTGAAAAGGACTTCCTCAGTAAGGTGTCCGGGCTACAACTACTTCGTAGCTCATTTACAAGACGAGCTAAGAACTTCTTTTAAGTCCGAATGAGGCAGTTTGGTTCTTCCTCTTGTAAGTTCTGAATCATCACATTTAGGCCAAATATTTTGATAATTTCAAAAGTGAAGGTCCATTTTTTTAATCAAATTGTTTTGTTTCGAGCTTTGTAACGACTTCTCTTCTGGTTTTAGTGCATTTCTTTGCCAACATGAGTCACTTCCATACAGTCCTGTTGACTTTATTAGACAGGTTTTGTTACTCGAAGTTCCTGCTCTCGCTCCACTTTCTGTTTATCTTGGCAGATAAATCAGATGCCGTCAACGTTACACGTGTTTGGATTTTTGCAAACGTTTTGTGTCTGTTTACATTTGAGAGGAGCTGAGCATCCACTGGCAGTGTGTTTGTGAGCCAGGATGCTTTCACACGTGTGGTTTCCACCTGACCATCTGCAGTTGGGACTTTTGGACACGCCGTGTGTTTGTGGCTGTATTTGGGCTTGTTGCAGAGAAACATTCGCTTCTTCTTCTGTTGTTCGTCGGCTTGTTTCCAAGTGAGAGAAGCACTTGAGTGCAGGAAGGGACAAGACGATTGAATCTCACCAACTCCATCACTTTCATTTTAGAAAGCTTCACCGACTTTCTTTTAAAAGGTTTGGATGAAGTTTAGACCAAACCGGATGTTTTGTAAACTTCTATTCAGGGAGCTTCATCAGTTCAGGTTCAGGGGGGCGAAGGACGCCATTTATGTTGAAAAGGAAAAACCACTTTAAATAAAGGAGGAAGTCACAGATTTCATGTTTTTAAACCTACGGAGCAGCATTAAGCCTGACACCCAGCCAGTTCCACTTCAACATCTAACAGTCTGATTTTACAATCACTGAAAACAGAGATTTTCTCAAGTTGTTTATAAAAACTTATAAACTTATAAAAACTTTTCAACAATAAAGCTATGACTGCAGTCGTCATGCCAGGCACTAGCATGGCGTCATGAGTTTTGCAGTTCAACAACACACATATGGATACGGACATTTCCGTCTCAAGCAGGGAATCAGTTACGTCCAGAATGGCAAGAGCATGGACGTATTTGTCACATGAGACCAGCTGACCGGGCCGAACAGCACTCTGCTGTCCACCATTAATCCTATAGTTCAACTGCTCGTTCAGAAGCAGAAACACTTTGGACCGCAGCCGGTCGTGGTGCACACGTGATTTTATGGAAGTCTTTGTTTCTCCTGAAACGATGCCAGGAATGTCCAAAAACCTCCAGTTTCACAAATGGATGCAAAATATGAATGTTTCTGTTCAGTGCCCTGAGACGACTTCTGTTGTGACTTGGTGCTTTATAAATAAACTGAACTGAATTGAATTGAAAAGTTTTGTGTCAAAGCAAAGAACTGCTTACATGACAGACAACACGCAGCAGAAATGTTTCTGAAAACAGCGTCGTGAAAAACTCAGCCTATTTCACACCTTTATGCATGTGACCAAAACATCTCTCTGTGAGCCAGGCTCATAAAGACCCTAATGACCCCCAGGAGAGTGGGGAGGGAGATGATGATCCTTATGACCCTCAGGGGGGAGAGGAGACAAATACCCTCATGACCCTTGGGGGGGGGGAGACAAAGATCCTAATGACCCTCAGGAGAGGAGGCAAATACCCTCATTGCCCTTGGGGGGAGACAAAGAGCCTAATGATCCTCAGGAGGAAGGGGAGGGAGACAAAAATCCTAATGACCCTCAGGAGGGAGGGGAAACAAATACCCTCATGGCCCTTGGGGGGGAGACAAAGATCCTAATGACCCTCAGGAGAGGAGGCAAATACCCTCATGGCCCTTGGGGGGACACAAAGAGCCTAATGATCCTCAGGAGGAAGGGGAGGGAGACAAAAATCCTAATGACCCTCACGAGGGAGGGGAGACAAATACCCTCATGGCCCTTGGGGGGGACACAAAGAGCCTAATGATCCTCAGGAGGAAGAGGAGGGAGACAAAAATCCTAATGATCCTCAGGAGAGGAGGCAAATACCCTAATGATCCTCAGGAGGGAGGGTAGGGAGACAAAGATTCTTATGACCCTCAGGAGGGAGGGGAGGGAACATAATCTGCAGGTGACTTCAGATGATAAACAGAGTCCCTCATGCAGTTTAAAGCCTGAAGCTCCACATTCTCTTGTTCTGAATTAATAAAGCTTTTCAGATTGGAGGAGAAATCTCCTTAACTACAGAATAAAAGTCAAGTTGTTCTTTTTGTTAATTTGTTTTTCTGTCTTTTTTTTCGGCGAGGAGTGGGGGGGGGGGGGGGGGGGGCGGGGTTGACCCATGTTCTGTATGACTGATAATCCTCACAAGCTTAAAACTAAAATTAACTGTCAACTTTTTTATTCTGCAATTTTTTTATTTCTTCAGATTGATTCTGAGTCGTGACTTTGTAAAGTTTGACTTTGTTCACCCTGAGGTAGTTATCCAGACTCATTTCATCTTTAACCAGACTTCTGCCTTCCTCTTTAATACGACCTGAGCAGAACAAAGTAAAGGTGCCAATCTTCAGAGCTGAAACAGTTTTATTAGCACGCTACTGTTTTTCTTCTGTTTATGTCACAATTTTCTACTCCCAAAGGTTTTAGAAAGGCCCAAATGAAAATCTACCAAACACCTAACGAAGGAGAGAAAATTCACTGGAATCTATAAAAATGACCTCCCTCATAAACGTCAATGGTATTTAATGGAAGTTTATGATAACTCCCAGTCCTGTTTGGATCTCCAGCTCAGACCTCACAGCAGAACCATCATTCGGAGTTTAAACGTGTCACAGGAAGTTGGATTTTCCATAAGTGAACTGCTGTTTTCACATCTTGAACACTTTTTACACAATCACAGGTTAACGTGGAGAAGTTTACAGATTCTTCTTAGTCTGATGACGTCACACTTAAGTTTTGAACTGTCTGAACTTTCCAACATTTTTAAAAACAAACTTCTCATCTCCACTGTCTTCCCCCTTCTTCCACAGTTTACTCATCCAAACATTTAGTCAGTTTAGAATAATACAAAGGAAGTCACAATTGTTTGTGTTTTAGAGAAGTGATGCTTGTTGGAGTTTCGGGAACGGAGCAGCTTTTATCGTTTCTGCAGAAAGCTCTTTGTTTGTCTAAATACTCATTTTAGTTTAAACGGAAATAAAGTCTATTCAGCCTTTTTCTTTTCAGAAGACGCCATGTCTTGTGAGATAAATGAATCATTCCTGCAGGTTAATTCTCCTCTGTCACTTTTTTTTTCTTCTTTCGGCTGCTCCCTTCATCAGGGGTCACCACAGCGAACTGAGTCGCATGAAGAACTGGCAATTATTTTTATGCCAGATGTCCTTCCTGACGCAACCACAGACCATTGAGCTACCACAGCTCTTTGTGTGGAGCAGAGAGCTGCTATCTAGAGCGCCTGGGTGAGCAGATGGTGGGGGTTAAGGGCTTTGATCAAGGGCCCAGAGTGGGGCAAGTGAAGGTGGAGAGAGGTGTAGGTGCTTCACCAATCCCACCAACATTTTGATGTTGTCGGTACCGGGAGTTGAACCAGCGATCTTCCGATCACAGGCCCACCTCTGCGCCACCACTCCCTTGTAAATTTTCCTCTATCACTAGGCCTGTCACGATAAACAATAAATCAATTAATCGCATGATAAATGAAAATTATCAACCTCATGTTCATTTATCGACTGTATCGTTTCTTCTTGTCTCTCTCTTTCTACTGAAGACACTGGATGACAAACAGCTCAACTCCGGTGCTCTTCACTGACCAACAGTCTAATACTGCCATCTGGTTGTCAAAAAAGGTACTACATGCTAAACAAATTAAACATTTCTTCTTAAATTTGACAATAATTACTAATTATTGTCAAATTTCCAACAATATTATCATTTATCACAATAATTTCTGAGACAATCACCCAGAAAAATTTGTTATCATGACAGGCCTATCACTAATCCTTAAAGCACAAGAGGGGTTTGTCTGGGTCAAAGCTCCATCAGGACCCAGAATAAAGACCTGGAGGCAGGACTTAGGGTGATAAAACCTGCTTTAGTTCCACAAACTTGAGCCTAGACATTAAGAGAAATGTCCATCAGATAAACAGGGTGGTACAGTGACCCGAGGGCCAACAGAGAGCAGGTCAAACAGGAGAATATGAACAGAGGACAATACATGCTGACAAATTGTACTTACTGTGGACAGGTGATCTCTGTGACACAGGTGGGCTCATTTATATGAGAGAGCTGTAACACAGACAGACCTTCAGTGGCATCAAAAACAATAATCATTAAACTTTATAAACTGAGAGGTGTGACTACAATATGAGGTGAATTAATGAGTAGATGTGTCACAGATGTGAGGAGCTGATAAATACGGAACACCGAGGGGGAAATGGTGGAAAAGAAACAAGTTCAAAACCAAAGTCACCTGTAAAAATACAAAACATGCTGACTGGTATTTAAAGAATCATTTGGTCTTTTTGATCTACACTGTAGATACCCCATGTTCAACTTTCTAAACATTACATCTAGACTCCATACACAAGGGTATGCAGATGACTTGGTCATACAGAAGACTTCTGCCTGGGTACCGAGTCCTGAGTACGCAGAGTCCTGGCCTGATGATGTTGCTCTTCTGTGCTGGGCCATCCTTCTGGCCAGTGGTCCTGGCAGAGACCAGGACTTTGTGGTCTACACTCTTTCAGGGGTGAAGATGTGCACATTCTTGATAAAGAGGAGTTGACCCCCCTCAGAACAGGCATGCCACAGGGCTGTGTCCTCAGTTCCATCCTTTTCTCCATCTTCACCCATGACTGTTCCCGCACACTCCACCATCACCACCATTGTAGGACTGATCACAGACAACAACGAGACAACCTACAGAGAATAAGCTCAGCTCCTGATGAACTGGTGCACCAAGAATCTCAAACCATGGAAATGACGGTTAATTCAGCCCCTGCTGTTTCAAAGGACAGCTGGACATCCTCCGTTCTTACTTCCACCCTCGTGGAAATGGGGGAGTCAAAACAAAAACAAAAAGCCTGAATTACAGTTTCTACCCACATGCTCTAACATCTGTTATTCAATAAGTGACTGTGTGAGATGCAGGCTGTCCTGTACGTGTGCACAATTTTAAACCTCGCTGCGCATAGAAACATTTTATTTACTTTCCTCTCTGAGTTGAAGCACAGCTGAAGCACTAGTCACACGTTGCACATCTTTTTTTGTTGTTGTTGTTACAGCAACGACAATGATGAATTATGTTTCTGATTTTCCAGCAATCTCTAAAAAGTTGAGTTTATTTTGTGTGATTGATTATTTAGCCTTTTATCATGTTTTCTACAATGAGATGAAGCCACGGGTTGAAATATTTAAGTTTTTAGGGTGACGGCTGTTCAGCCTGACCAGATTCATCTGTTGTTTAACTGATGGGGTTTAAATGGAATGGATGACCCGACATAGGGGGCGGGGGGGTCACTCACTGTTATAATGGAGACAGAGGTCGACAGTCCAACAAAATACCAAGCAAAGGAAAAGTTTCTGCTGCCGTCATCAGAGGCGCTCACTCTTTGTGTCCCGACTGAGTCGTGTTCTGTTCGTTTCAGTTGTTCAAGTTAAACTTCAACCTCCTGTGTTTCGTTATGACTCATTCTGAAACTGTTAATTAATAATTAATTTTTAGGATAATTGCCTGCAACTTGAAACATGTGGAAGAAATGTTGACGGAACCAAAGCGCTATGTCACTGCTGGCAGTTGTCAGCCGGGTTGGGGCGGGGGGGGGGGGGGGGAGGATGTGTGAGAGAAGTGGAGCATGCTCTATTCACACAAGGGGGGCTGTTGGTCAGACTACTTCTTGTACCATTAACTGTAAAATTGTTATTGAACCAAATATTTACTTATGTTGGTAAATTTAAATGTTTAACAACCCGTTAAAATACACCAGAATGCAAGAAATAGCATCTACTTTATTCAAAACCTTCTGGGGGGGGACCCCCAGACACCCCCACCAGTGTGTCACCCCCGCATTACAAATGCTTCTGATGCCAGTGGGTGTATGAATTTGATCTAAAGCTCTGATTAGTCTCTAGAGACTCAGATGATCTTTGTAGAGATGTAGTAGAGTGCTGTGTGAATGTGTGTGGAGGTGAATGAGGGCAGAGGTTGTGTTGAAAGAGCTTTGAGTATCTTCATTAGGTAGAAAGACGCTACACAAGTACAGCCCATTTAAATTCAAACATGATGAAAATATTTGAACAGCCATGGTGCTGTCATTTGTTCCGCAGTTTTCTAATAAATATTTATATTCTTGTTCAGACAGAAGATGATATTTTGTTGATTAACTTTTGACCCAGTTTGATCGTTCAACAGAAAGAAACTTTTTCTGCCTTTTGTTTACAAACTCCAAGGAAGTGATTTTTTTTTCTTTTCTATCTGCTGAAGATCTGATCTCTAAACTAAACGCTTCAATGAAAGGAAAACTTATCTGACACAGAAAACAACTTTCTGTTCGATGCACTTCAGATGTTCATCCTGGTACATCGACATTTTTCTGTTTGTCTCCATTTATTTGGAGAGAGACCCAAAGTGTGAAGAACTCCAGAGAATCGAATCGGTCATTTTAAACCAAAAATGAAGGTCAAACATCTACATGGGGTTGTCTGAAAACTCTGGAGAAGTCAGACAGAGAAGACAAGTCCCCGTTGCTTACTGCTTTAATGGGTTTTAACCTGACTTTAGTTTCATTTTGTTTTGCTGTTTGGATCTTTATCGTCTAGGATGAAGGATGAGCTTTGCCCATACTGTGCACACACACGGAGTCTTTGTCAAGAAAATGCACACGACAGGAAGGAAATCTAAATCTGGACAACCAGGAAAGAAACACGAGACATTTATCTAGAGTTTATCGCCCCGTCTCATTACAGTAAATCATATCTGTCCACTTTAGAAGCGAAACAGAAAATTCTCGAATAGTTTAAAATGGAAACTCCCGATAACTAGAGAGCACTGAAGACAAAGAGCTGGCAGCAGAACCCCGGGGTTTTCAACCAGAACATCAAATCCAGATCAGAAATCTGATATCAGTGAATAATGATGACGATCTGCGGTGGTTAGGCAATACTTTTAAAATAATTTGATGACAGTGATTTATGCAGCAGCCAGGCTGACAGTAAAAGTGACAACACTCAGGAAACAGTTGGTCTGTTTGTATCGTGAACGGTGATCGGGTGAAGGACGTGACAGGTTTTTCTGGTGGTGACGAACCTGCAGGGAATTAACTTTTATCGTTTTTTAAGTTTTCTTTCTCTCTTCATTTCACTTTCCGCAGCTAGTTTTTGGAAGGTTTGCGGAGCACTGGAATCCAACAGGGCTTTGTTCTTGCAGTCTTTATTTTTAGTATGACCTGCAGACTGATGTGTTTATAAAGACCACATTGAGAGGATCTGGGTGTTTTTTGTGTTTATGTACCTGTGTTTTCTGCTTTCCTCTGTGTTCTTCTCCCATGTCATCAGCTCCAGCTCCTGCCTCCATCACCTGTCCCTGATATCTTTCCCCAGGTGTTTGTGATTATCCCCTCGTTAGCATACTTATAAGTTCTGTGTCTCGTTGTTGTTCCCTTGTCCATGTAGAACAAGTAAAATTATAGTTTGCAGTGATTCATTATCAGCAATATTAAGCATTGAAAAGGGAACCTCAAGTAATCACCAACACATCTTGTATGAGATTCTGTTTGTTCATCATAGACTTTGTGAACAAAACAAAACTATAGTAATTATGTGGACTCCTGCTCATTTAGGTATTTTAGGTAATGAAAAAGCAGATAGGTTGGCTAAAGAAGCTGTTAAAAAAGAAGATATTGATATGTCAATAAAATTATCTAAGTCTGAAGGAAAAAGTATAGTTTGGAAAGAAAGCAAGAAATTATGGGAAATGAGCTGGAATAATGAGACAAAAGGGAGACATTTATACAGGATACAGAATACAGTTGATGTTAAAAGAATCAGAGGAATAAATAGGAGGGAGGAGATAATTATAAATAGAATAAGAACCGGGCATAGTTTTTTGAATGGCACTCTTTTTAAGATGGGGAAACATCTTACTGGTTTATGTGATTGGTGTAATACCACAGAAACAATAGAACATGTTTTTATTAATTGCAGGAAATATGTGGGTCAAAGAAGATTATTGAGAATGGAAATAGGTTGTAAAAGGGAACTAAAATTTGAAAATGTGGCTTCGCAGCTGAATAGTGAAGAAGGGAAAAGAAAGATATTTCGTTTTTTAAATAATACTGGACTCAATAAGAGAATTTGAGGAAAGAAATTAACTTATAAACACCAAGAGATGGCAGTAGTGCAACATTGATGGATGCAAGCTGCCGTTAAAAACCAAAGAAGAAGAAGAAGAAGAAGTTCCCTTGTCCATGGATGGTCCTGTCTGGGCGTCATGCTCCATCTCCTTCCGTGCCTCCTAGCTCACGTGTGTTAGTATCGCTGCCATGTCAACCACTTTTTGTTAAATAAATATAATTGTTTATTTTTACCTTTGACTTCCTCGCTTCTGTCTGCACACTGGTTAAACAAATACAACAGAGCATGATAAAAATGGTCATTTTTGTCCTGTGCAGTGGTGGCAACGCAACATTTTCCACTGTGTATCATATATTGCTGTTTATTTGTCATGTGCAGGTTAACACAAATTCTACAATGCAATGAAATGTTCAGGATGAGAAGAACCATTTTGACTCACTATAAAAACAAGTAATACTAAAACATGCAATAAAAGTACAAAATAAAGTACCAAAATGTGAAAAGTACAAAAGAAACATAGTAAACAACAACATGATAGAATATAACGGTGCACGTAGGATGAATTAGTGTAAGAGTTTTAGAGTTACCGATGAAACTAATGTGGAGGTTTTTGGTCTGTGGAAATAAAATGGAGTAAACCGTGAAAACACACGGGGAGAACATGTAAAATCCACACAGAAAGGTCAGGTGGAAGACCGGCAACCTTCTCACTGTGTGTACAGTTCCAACCACTGTTCCACCGTGTTAATGTGCTATAATAGCTGCACGAATCGAGGATAAAAGACTCGTAGAAAATGGAGTTTCAGGCCCTCCAGTAAATTAAGGCGTTGCTAGTTTTGCAATTTAAATATTCTGTGACATCATTTGGGGAGAAGCAGCACAGTTTCTATAGAAAATGAAGAAAACTAAAGAAATAAAAGATCTGCAGCAAGTTCTGTGAACAGATTCTATCTGTACAGATTATAGACAAACATTATTTAAAGTCACACACAGCACTGTAAAAACTGAGTAAAATCTGTGCTGGTTATAAAAGAAACTACTACTGTAGATAGATAGATAGATAGATAGATAGATAGATAGATAGATAGATAGATAGATAGATAGATAGATAGATAGATAGATAGATAGACAGACAGACAGACAGACAGACAGACAGACAGACAGACAGACAGACAGACAGACAGACAGACAGACAGACAGACAGACAGACAGACAGAGAGATAGATAGATAGATAGATAGACAGACAGACAGACAGACAGATAGATAGACAGA
>NC_056503.1:45352277-45366888 GCF_014905685.2 Nematolebias whitei
GATAGATAGATAGATAGATAGATAGATAGATAGATAGATAGATTATGAAACGAGGTAAGAAACTAAAAACAAGAAAATGTCTGCGTTGATTTTTGCATTGAACTTGATGTTTAAAATCCCTCAGAGAGGTCAAAGTTGACAACTTCAGATCTTTTTGTAAGATATTCCAGGAAACAGGAGCGGAGTAGGAGAAGGTCAATTTTGCCAAGTTCAGTCCTCACTGAGAGGACACTGCAGGTAATGATGCCCTGAGAGCGCACGCTGTAGCTGCACTGACGACGTGACATGTAGGAGGAGATGTATGAAGGCAGCAGACCAAGAAGTGATTTAAAGATGAAACTGTACCCGTGAGAGAGTCTGCGTGAAGTTAATGACGACCAGTTAACCAGTGAATACTGGGTGCAGTGGTCGGTATGATAGTCAGTTATTGTAGTGATCTCAGGGAACCCAGAGTGTATGAGCTGAATACTTCAAGACGTAGACGGTTAACAGTGATTAATAATATACAATAATAGAGCAGGTCTTGGGAACCCTGGAGGAGCAAAGAGAGTGATCAGGCAGGATCTTCTGAACAACGAAGATCTGAATGTGTCGTTCCTTTTGCTTACAGAAGTTACGGCGGGACCAAGCGGAGAAGATGGCCCAGAAGGTTCCAGAACCAGGAGAGTCAGGCGTAGCAGGAAAGTGGTTGGAGGACAAGGAGACAACGGAAGCAGTTCGACAGGATAATGACTTGGTCAGGGGAGGTCAGGATCCACAAGGAGCTCGAGCAGGAGGACTGTCATGTGAAGAGCACAAAGGTAAGTTAATTACTGTCTCGACAGTACACAGTAAGACCAGAAGCATAAACACCAGTTGGCATCTTAGTACTCCAACGAAGAGTTGAGCTGCAGCCTTAGATACTCCTGGGTCTTAGTCAGGACAGTGGGCCGCAGGTGTTGATAGTTCGGCGCCATCTTGGAACTTGGAAGCTGCAGAAGGCTGAACTGTCACAGTTATGAATATTAGCGCACCGTGATAGACAGCATCCAACATCTGCAGGGTGCTTGCAGGAGCATTCATGTAAATAATGTCACCGTAGTCAACGGAGGGAAGGAAAGTCGCAGATACAGGTTGTTTCCTAGCGTTCAGAGGTAAGCAAGATCTATTTCTGAAAAAGAAACCCAGTTTTAATTTCAGTTTCTTTATCAAGTTTTCAAAGTGGGGCTTAAAAGAGAGATGTGCATCGAGCAAGATTCCCAAATATTTGTAAGAATCCACAAATTCAATAGGAACACCATTCATAGAAGGAAGGACTGCTGGTACCGAATTCGTGTTTAAAAGCGACGTCCCTTTGGTTTCATCAGTTAATGTCCGTGTTGAGGTTTGTGCTGAGCGTAGCTTCATCATCGTCCTCACAAGCTACAACATGGACGTCTTTTCTTGTAGCTAAATTAGTTGTTTTTGTTTACTCTGCTGTGAAAGCTGAGTTATATTTAGACATCAGAGTTTCTGTAAAGTTGTCGTAGTTTGGCAAGTGTTCTCATCAGCACTGGTCCGACTGGTTCGGCTGCAGCTATCGTATCGTAACAGCTAACTGATGACAGAGATAAATGAACTTTTTGGGTTTAGAATTTGAAACATAAAACTGACATAAATCCTAGGCTGACAATGTGAAAACATCGCCCGAAGAATGAAAAATAAATCAATAAAATACAAATAAAATGCTTATATCGGCTTAAGAACCTAAGTTAAATAAAACAAAACTAGGAAATGTTAAAAACCCTAAAACCTGAGAAGTGAAACTAACATTACTTTAAAGAATGCGTTTCACCAGAACCAGCTGATATAAACGGGCTAACATGGCTAAGTCTTCATAGCATTTTCAATAAAATATATAAAAGATAAGACAATTACTGTGAAATAATGTGGAAAATGATTGTTTTTCATGTTGTTGACGAGTCAAACAGTCACAGAAACACAGAAGTTTGGTTAATGAAGCACGTTCAGACTGTTGTTTAACTCTGGCTGAGACATTTGAACAAAAACATCGACTTCTCTGAAACTGCATTAAGTCTCTTTGCATTTCAGAAAAGTCGTGGGTGTGAGCTCCTTTTGAAACACGGGATGCACTTCTCAGTTCTCCTAAAGGTCTGAAGGTGCAAACAGAAGGACACAAAGACACGAGAGGAGACGTCAGAGAACAATTCATATTTACAGTCTCTAAATCATTTCTTTGGCCTCATGAACGCCTCATTATGTTGTAAAACGAGGACAAAGTCAGTTCAGTCATATCTGCCCCACTGAGCTGAGTTTATCTGCCACGTGCTAACCAAACAGCTGAGCTCCAGATGTTGAGGACCTTTTCATGCATTGTTTATGTCGACAAATTGCAACATCCTCTCCACTCGCTGCCATTTTCAGTGTGAAGGCAGCAGATGAGCATCAGCTTCACCTGAACAACCCGTGGTTCTTCCAGAGTCCCCGGACCCCCGTAAGGCAGCACCCAACTCCAAAACCTGATACTGACGGAAGCTTCAGTCTGAACTCGGTTCATTTGTTTAAACATCTGGGGATTTTGACAAGGATCAGAACCTACTAGTTGCAAGTTCTTCTTCCCAGAGACCGAATACAAAACAATTCTCATTCCAGTTATTTTTCCCACTTTAGCAACAAGCAAACCCAAACTGCTTCTGGTTCTGATTCCAGATCTGTAAGAGGCTTTGGGTGAGTTTAGGTTCACACTTGAATGTTTTCTGTCTGCATCAGAGCCATAGTAGTTAACGCTGTTAATAAGGGGTCAAAGTTCACCCGGGCAGAAAGACTTCACTTTCTACTGGACTTCTGCCAGAACACACACACACACACACACACACACTTTCAGTTTTCTAACCAACAGAAACTGTCACTGTGTCAACGTCCACAAATCCATCAATCAGACTACATGTCAGTCAACCAAAGGGGGCGGGGCTTTGACAGTTCTGCCATCAGATTCTCCTCATTTCAGACCAGATTATTCTCTAACCTCAGGATTCAAAGACCAAACATGTTAACTAGAACTCGTGGTGTTTCCCTGCAGCGTTGGCTGTCGTACAAATGACGCAACACTTACAGGAACAACTGCTCTGCAGTCGATATCATTCGCCCTCCAACATGACAAACAAGTACTTAATTATTCCTGGAAGCGTTTCCATCTTGTTTACATCAACAGAAATTAATTCTGTTCCATCAAAACTTCCTCTTCCTTGATGTTTGGGTCAGTGGGTTCGAGGCTTTTACCTGCTTCAAACATATTCTGGTTGTTGTTGTTTACTGTCAGAATAATCTTAAGACATCGTTTAGTAATCAGCGGGCAGGTACTCAACTAAAACTACATGTCGGACATTTTGAAGCGACTTCTCAGTTGTTGGACTTTGTTATTTCATCCCCGTGTGTGAAATGATTGAGGATTCTGTTAAAAAGGGATGATTTACTGAAGTAAATGCAGCTGATTGAGTGTAAAATGTAAGATTTCCCACTCCAACATCGCCACTTGCTGGTTGCTTTGATTCATCATTAAACTCATTTTGTGTTGACTTACTGTCCATAGTCTGTTCTCCAACTTCAGGTTCAAACTGCACCACTGCTGTGATCAAGAAACATGACAAGGTGAAAGATGATTTGATTCACGACTTGTCATGAAGGGTCCTGGAGCCAGACCAGTTGAACAAGTGTAAATATAAAAATGGACAATTTTAAGTGTCTGAGAAGCATCTGTCTATAAAGCCTATTTATTCATCTGTTCATGATTGTGTGGATAATATTTCCTCCATCTCCATCTTCTCTGCACTGATCTGTGGCCGGATCATAGAGGCAACAGGTTGAGAAGAGAAACCCACAGACCAGACCAGCGAGGATCTATACGGTAATCCCTTCAAGGAGTTCTAGGTCTGACCCTAGGCCTCCTTCTAGTGGGACATGCCCAGTAAACCTACAAAGGGAGGCATCCTAATCAGATGAACCACCTCAGCTGACTCCTTTTGATGCAGAGGAGCAGCGGTTCTACTCATCAGTCAAGGAAACACACAACAAAACTGATTCTTCCTCCAACAGCTTACTCCAAAGTGGAACAAACCAGTTCTGCTTGTGATAAGATGGTCTCTTTGGTACGCCCCTCCTCCATTGCCGGCCCTCTTCCTTGTTGACAGTCTGGTCAAACTGGTTGAAAACAACAAAGTTCATGCTCAATAATCCTAAGGAGAACCTCAACATCTTCCTTTCTGCTACATCCAGTTCTGTCTCCTGTCTTTTTGTCCATGTCTCTGTCTCCAGACCATACAACGTAGCTGGTCTCACCACTGTCTTGTAAATTTTTCCTTTGTTCTTTGCTGACACCCTGTTGTTTCAAATCACTCCTGAAACTTTTCTCCATCCACTCCATCCTGCCTGGACTCTCTTCTTCACCTCTTCATCACACTCCCCTTTATCCTGGACAGTGGACCCCAAGTCCTTGAAGTCCTGCACCTTTGTGGCCTCTGCTCCTTGTAGCCTCCCTCTCATCTCTTACTCCAGCTGACTCTCATTCCTCTTCTTTCAAGTGCATACCTCCACCTCTCCCAGTTCCCCCAGTCTCACCAGTCGATACACGTCCCTCTCTTCATCCTTAGTGTCCAGCCTCTTGTGCAACTCATCATACACGTTTTGTTTGCGTTTTCTACCTCCCTCTTTGCTCTATGTTGCATCTCTTTATATTCCTGTTAACTCCTATCAGTCATCCCATTTCTTCTTGGCTAACCTCTTCCTCGAGATAACTTCTTACACTTCATTATTCTACCATCAGGTTTCCTTGTCATCAATTCCCTGTCTGGATGACACACCAGTGACTAAAGTGCCCGCTTGTCAAAACACGTGGTACAGCCCTGACGATGTACATCATCACATATGGTGTACTTAATGACGTACGTCGTACGTGACAATGTCACTGCCGTTCAAAACTGAATTGCTTTATGAAGCAAACAGATCGTCAAGATCCATTTCCCTTTAAAGAGGCAAATGTCACATCTACCTTCCTTCTCTGCATCATGTCAGTCAGCTCTCTACCTTTTCCTGTCATTGTCCCCACATTTAGAGCCACCACACTCAGTTCTACGTTCTTGACTTTCCTCTTCTCCCTCTGTCTCCTGACACATTTTCCTCCTCGTGGTCTTCGACTAACAGTAGCACAATTTCCACCAGCACCCTGTTTGTCAACGGTAACATTGGCAAACTTCGTTAACCCAGGTCTCGACTGATCCGGTATGGTGTTGCTTAGATGATATATTATATTGTACTGTATTGTATATTTGTTTTGGCAAACGTGTTTTACATCCGCCCCTCCTGACACAACCCTCACCATTTACCTGGGTTTGGGACCAGCACTAGAGACACACTGGTTTGTGTTCCTCAATGGTTGGTTTAACCTGAACAAACAGACTAACCTTAACCTAATGTTTTGTTTAAGAAGAAAAGCTGTTAAGTGGTTTCAGGTTGAATGACCTGGTTTCATGCACTGTGGTGGAACCACAAACTGATTCAGCCGGTTGTGGGTCGTCCGTTAACAATACAATAACAAAGTCTTATCAATAAAAGGTGGATTTGGGACAAGTCTTCAGATACCTGTGTGGCTTGATGAAGTGATCTGAAGACTGAAGTCCTTTGGGTGTAATTTAACCAATCGAGGTATAAAGTCTCGAAAAACTCTTCATCCTCCTTGGACTTTCTCACATTCTGTCATAACATCCACAAACTTCAAAGTATTGTACTTACTGACATGTAGTGAACCCTGTAACTGTGAAGTGGTTTTAAACAAAAACAAGAAAAACTCTGGAAAGCCTGGTGTGCATTTGAAAAATAATCATGACTATGAAATTATTATATAAACAGAACCTGCATGGTTGAGAAATGACACTGAACTCTGGGAGTTTGAAGGATTTCTATGGAAACAGCTTCATCTAGCGTTCATGAATGAAACAACGTTAATCTGCAACAACAGCTGTTGTTGACCAAGCATTTCAATGTCTTTACACAAACACAGTTAATGTTTGATTACTTTTGGAATATTTTACCACAGAATGTACAATTCAAGAGTGTGGTGATGTCACACTAATGTTTTGTCTGTCTAAACTTTCCAACATGTCTACAAACGTCTTATTTCCACCATCTTCACTTTTCTTCTCCAGTTTTTCCTTCAAACTTCAGTCTTTCTGTCTTCTTCCTCCCAGTGTGTCTCGCTGTTGTAGGACTGGTTTTCTCTCAGAGGTCAGAGGTCACACAGCCAAACTCTCATTGACTTCCATTGAATGATGTGTACTGTATTGTACAAGTCCATCGTATATATGAGTTTTCTAGTTTAACCAGAAAGTGAAGGCTCTCCATAACTTCCATAAAACCCTGTAGAACCATCAAACAGAACATGATGACCAGACCCGTCTAACACGTGCAGCTCAGGAAGTATTTCAACTCGACTGGTTGTCCCAGACGTACTTTCTACTATTTCTCACCATCTCTAAGCTCTCTAAGATGAGAGCTTCAAGTTTTATAAAAGTTTCCAAGGATTTATGTTTGCAGATGACATTGTGATCTGTGGTGAGAACAGGGAACAGGTGGAAGAGAACTCGGAGAGGTGGAGGTATGCACTTGAAAGAAGAGGGAGGAGAGTCAGCTGGAGTAAGACAGAGTCCATGTGTGTGAATGAGAGGGAGGAGGTGGAACAGTGAGGCTACAAGGAGCAGAGGTCACAAAGGTGCAGGACTTCAAGGACTTGGGATCCACTGTCCAGGAAAATGGGGAGTGTGATGAAGAGGTGAAGAAGAGAGTCCAGGCAGGATGGAGTGGATGGAGAAAAGTTTCAGGAGTGGTTTGTGAGAAAAGGGTGTCAGCAAAGAACAAAGGAAAAGTTTACAAGGCAGTGGTGAGACCAGCTACGTTGTATGGTCTGGAGACAGAGACATGGACAAAAAGACAGGAGACAGAACTGGATGTAGCAGAAATGAAGATGTTGAGGTTCTCCTTAGGAGTGACAAGGATGGATAAGTTTAAGAATAAGATCATCAGAGGTACAGCACAGGTTGAACAACTGGGAGATAAAGTTAGAGAGACCAGACTGAGATGGTTTGGACATGTCCAGAGGAGGGACAGTGGTTTGGACATGTCCAGAGGAGGGACAGTGTGTATACTGGTAGAAGGATGTTAGAAATGCAGCTGCCAGGACAAAGACAAAGAGAAGATCTGTGGATGCAGTTATAGAGGACATGGAGGTAGTTGGAGTGAGGACAGAGGACGCAGAGGACAGAAATGGAGGAGGATGACTCGCTGTGGAGACCCTGAAGAGGGAAGAGACAAAAGAAAAAGTTCTGTTGTAGTCTGGCTCCCACAGATCTGATCCACTTGCTGGACCTGCAGTTTCCTATGTAGTATCTAATGTAGCAAATCCACCACATTCTTTTCAGTTGTCAAAATTTGTCACATTCTTCTAAAGTAAAACATTTAGAACTTTAAAAGTGTCATTTGTAAAAAAAAATAAAATAAAATAAAATTACTAAATATAGTTGTGTTGTTCTAATTCATTCTAAACCAACAAGTTCAATATTTAATTGATGTCAAATTGTAAAAATATTGAATGAGCCATCTTTTTTGTTGTTGCTGTGTTTCAGTCAGCAGGGGGCGCCACTGAGGCATCTGAAGATTGAAGAAGTTCAGTGTGAACAGCTGAAAAGCTTCAGAGTTTCAAACGAGGCTTCATTCTTTTAACACTCAGAAAGCTCAGATAAATCAGCTTGGCATACTTTTTATTTGTTTGTTTGTTTTCATGATTTTAAATTTTTGGCTGCTTTGATTTCTCTCTTTTATTTTTGGGTGTGCACACTTTGGCCATGGGTGTTGTTTTGAAGTGTTTCATGATTAAAGTTGTTGATTTCCTGTCAGTCAGGGGAACTGTGTGGAGGCCATGACTGCTCCTCTGACAGGAACCAGGAACAACGTGCACCCCGAGGAGCCGGGCACGTGCAGGAGCTCTGCTGTTTGGAATCAAAGCAAGTGTTTCAGGAGAACATGTGGCAGCAAACTGACAGGTGCAGCTCAGTCACAGTATAGATCAACTGTTTACAGACATTATTTCCATCAGCCACAGCCGAGCAGTTGGTTTTCATCAGACCAGACTGGACTAGTTCCAGTAAAGTTAAACCGTTTACAGAGATTGTCATTATCGGACCGGACCCATGTGTCTGATTTGTTCCTCAGGACTGCTCAGAAGGGAACCATGAAAAAATCAGGATCTTTACAAACTGTTCTTCTCTCTTCTTTGTATCAACATTGAACATTAGTCAACGTTTGTTCGAGACAACCTTTCTCATCATCAGTCAGAAACTACGAAGACACAAATACAACTGAAGGAGTTTAATCTTCTACAGGTTTTACATGAGACTCAAGACCCAACCTCAAAGATCAAGGCTGGACAAATAAATTCAGCTACATCAAACATCACTGTTAAACCAGGCTCAGCGCCATGTCCAGGTCATAGACTGAGCCCGCTCTTCCTCATCATCACACCTTCTTCTGCGGCATGGCGGCAACAAGCAGCTTGTACAGAGAGTAACATGTTCCTGTGGAGAACAAACCCAGCATCCATCAGAACTTTACATCTTGGTATCTGCCACTTCTTTCTGGTTTCAACATCAAATCTGAGGTTTGGTGGTTTTTTTTTTTTTCAACCAAACATAAAATGTGTTTAATGAGAATGCTTCTATCATTTCCCTTTTTGGTCAGGACCATGGTTCTCACCTAAAAGAGTCAGCGTCATGGTTACTCTGTAGAGCAGGACATCTCTGCTTCCACCCTTGATATGGACCGGCAACCCATTGTTCTTCTGTAACCATAGCAACCACATGGTTAAACTTAGCATGCTAACATATTAGCATGGAGCTAGGACATTACATAAAACAGACGAATAAGATTTAACAGTTAGGTCACATTCATGACACACATAAGTGTAATTCTACGACTTTATTCTCATAATTTTATGGTTTTTATTAATTTTTTTCTTACGTGGCAATGTAATAAAAAAAATAAAAAATTTTAGCGTAGCCCTAAAGCTCCGTCGTACATCAGAGACAATGTGGGGGTTATGTGTCTCGTCCAGAGACACTTGGACATGTGACTGCATACTGCTGGAATCAAACCTCCACCTCTCTCATCAACTCTAACCACTGATCCTCCAATCCAACACTCGTTTTTTAAATCTCTGATCTTTCTAAAGATGTGATCCAGTGCCCACCGCCCCCAATAGCTGTGGGGCGGTGGGCAGCTATTGGGGACGCCCAGGAAGCAATCGGGGATAGAGTGTGCTGCTCAGAAACACTACGAGATGTGCAGAGACTGGGGACTGAGGCTGGGACTTTCGGGTCCTGAGTCAGCTGCCCTGCCTCTACTCCATCTCGGCCATCCATCCATCCATTCATCCATCCATCCATCCATCCATTATCTTTTACGCACTTCTTCCTTTTTGGGTCACAGGGGTCACTGGTGCCCATATCCATCAGTCACTGTGTGAGAGGCAAGGGGACACCCTGGACAGGTCTCCAGTCCATCACAGGGACACAAAGAGACAAACGAGACAAATATCCATTCACTCTCTCACTCACACCTAGGGACAATTTAGAGTTACCAATCAGCCTAACATGCATGTTTTTGTTCTGTGGGAGGAAACCGGAGCACCCGGAGAAAACCCACGCATGCACGAAGAGAACATGCAAACTCCACCTAGACAGGTCCTCGGCAGGGATCTGATCCAGCAACCTTCTTGCTGAGATGCAACAGCTCTACCAACTGCTCCTACATTTGTGCTCATATTTTTTTCTCTTTTCTTTTTTTCTGAAACATCTGACAAAAATCCTCAAACATGCAGTTTTTTTTTATTTTTATTTACTTTGTTGTAGCTGTTTTAGTTCACACTGAAAAAACTTTGTGAACGTAGCACATTTTACATGGAAACTTTAGTAATTTTCCACAGATTGAACAAAATGTTTGCATCTACAGGAGAGCGGAGTAATCTACAGAGGAGCGAAGTAATCTACAGGAGTGGAGTAATCGTCAAAGGACAGGGGCGGAGTTATATACAGAGGGGCGGAGTAATATACAGAAGGGCAGCGTAATCTACAGTAGACAAGGGCGGAGTTATTTACCGAGGAGTGGAGTAAATTTCAGAAGACGGGCAGAGTTATATGAGGGGCAGAGTCACATACAGAGAGGCAATGTAAACTACAGAGGATGGGCGGAGTTGTATACAGAGGGGTGGAGTAATATACAAACGGGCAGAATAATCTACAGAGGACGGAGCGAAGTTATATACAGAAAGGCGGAATTAAAAGGACACCATAATCTACAGAGGACAGGGGCGGAGATATATACAAGGGGTGGAGTAATAAGGACAGAGTAATCTACAGAGGACAGGGCGGCATTATATACAGATATACAGAAAGGCGGAGTTATAAGGACACCATAATCTACAGAGGACAGGGGCAGAGATATATACAGAGGGGTGGAATTATAAGGACAGTATAATCTACAGAGGACAGGGTGGAGTTATATGAGGGGCGGAGTATTAAGGGCAGTAATCTGCATAAGACAGGGGCGGAGTTATATACAAGGGGTGGAGTTATGTTCAGAGGGGCAGAGTAAACTATGAGAGAAGGAATGAATCAATGGGTTGCGGAATAATCTACAGAGGATAAAGTAATCTACAGTGGACAGAGTAATAGGAGGTGTAATCTACGGGGTGTGGGAGTAATCTACAGGGAGTAGGAGTAATTTATGGGGGAAATGATAAATCTACAGCAGGTGGAGTAATCTACAAGTAATCAACCACACTCAACACAAATCTGACTCTGATGCTGAAGTAGATCGTTTGAAGTAACTCGAGGTTAGAGGAGGAAGTGTTCACTGTCATGTGGACATGCCAGTGAAACCAGTCTGACCTGGAAGAGTTTCTGGATCTCAGGAACTTTGTTCTTTAGCTGTCTGGAGGAGCTGCCGAAGGCTCGGCTGGCCAGAAGAGGAAATGTCTGGAAGAAAAAAACGAACAAAAGTTTTTTCAAGAGTTTTTCAGTGTTTTTTCCTCGTGAACATTTTTGCTGTTATTTTTGTTGTTTGAGTTTTGGTTCTGCATTTTAGGTTCACTGCTTCCACCAAACATGATACTCTAGATTTTTTTAATCTGGTGAAGTAAAAAAACCCAAAACATTGGTGCTTCTCTTTTCACACACCTGCACGAGTCTGACGAGTCAAAGGTTCAGCCGTTCAGTCAACAAACAGAGCAGGAAGTAAAACTCAGACTGGTGTCAGTTCCACGCAAAGTGGAAATGTGCTTCAAGGGTTTGGAGATGTTTTGTCATCACTGAATAAAATGTGACATGATGATCCAGAGATTTATTTATTTCTGTAACATTCACACTTCAGAACCAGTTTTCTTCTTCCAAGGTTTTAAAAACTGACCCCAATAATGGATCTTTGGAGAGTGGTGGTGCAGAGGTTAGAGAAGCTGGGCCTGTGATCGGGAAAAAAAAATCCTAAACAATTCCAATAAAATTTTACCTGAAATGTTTTGTTTACCACTGAGTCAGAAGCTTTATCTTTAAGAGGTCATACAACAGTTGTTTAGATAAATGTTTTCGTCCAACTTGATTTGTAACTTTAGAACTGTCCAGAACCCTAAAGTTAAAGTAAGCACGACTAAATCTAATCTCATTTAATGTTTCACTCATGTGATCGTTTGTACTCCAGTATAAACCTAACTGGGTCCAATGATCCACACAGCAGCTAATCTACAACAGAACGGGTCAGAACGAACAGAATCAAGGTGCTGCAGTGGTCTAGTCAGAGTCCAGAACCTCAACCTGGTGGGACCTTCAAAGAGCTGAGCTGAAACCTCAATGAACTGAGGCAACGATGGGGAGAAGAGTGGGCCGACACTCCTCCACAACCACGACAGATTGATAAAGTCCTCCAGAACACTTCTGCTGGGCAGAGGTTCTGCTGGGTCAGGTGATGGGCCTGGAACCAGTTTTTCCACAAACTCATTCTGGACTTTGGTTTTAAGGTGCACCTGATGAAGTCGAGATGATTTGTTTCGTCCCAATAACAAAACTTTTAATCTTATCGTTCAACATTCATTTATGCAGGTTAATCCCACTGAGCCCCGGGGACTCATTTACAAGAGAGACCTGAAACTAGAAGATGATGTCATTTTATTATAACTTTAAATATTTAAATTTCATTTTTTACTCTTCTCTTCCTGGAAGTTACTGACAAAGATCAGAGGTAAACTGAAGCAGTGAGTCGGCTGGGTCGAACAGCTGCAGGCCCGGTTCGGTTTACACCAAGGTCAGGTGGGAAGCTGGGGGCGGGGCTCTGACAGCCACTCACTTCCTGCCAACAGGAAACTGACCACTGAGGAGGCAGAGACTGGTTGACTGTCAGTTATGGAGGACTGAACCATGTGGGCTCAGTAATCTGAGAGGATTTTATCTATTTACAAGCTGCCAGAGATCCTGAACCCAGTTCTAACTGAACTATCAGAGCCGTTCTGCAGCAGAATAAAAACTAATTCATGGTTCTCAACATCACCAGAGAACAGAGTCATGTTCTGATGTCAGAAACACAAATCTGCTTTTTTTTTTTTGCCTACCTAAATCTAATTTTTTTCTGACCTGAAAACTTTAGTGACTCAAACTATGATCTAAGTTTATTTTCCTCTTAACTCTTTAAATTGTTTATTTCAGTCATGAATAACTATTACATCTCATTGTTTAAGCCTTTGTTTAGTTCATCAACTTCATATTTTAATTTAAGTATGTTTATTTAATTTTTAATGCTGCCACACACTCCAAACAAGTTGGGACAGAGAGATGGTGCTCTATTCTGGGTTAAATGTTTGGCTCTATGCAATGCTCTATATGTTGCTATATATTGAGTTAAATATTTGGCTCTGTGCAATGCTCTATATAGTGCTCTATGTAGGGTTAAATGTATGGTTTTATGCAATGCTCTATATAGTGTTCTATGTAGGGTTAAATGTATGGTTTTATGCAATGCTTTATACAGTGCTCTATGTAGGGTTAAATGTATGGTTTTGTGCAATGCTCTATATAGTGCTATATGCTGGGTTAAATGTTTGGCTCTATGCAATGCTCTATATATTGCTCTATGTTGAGTTAAATATTTGGCTCTGTGCGATGCTCTATATAGTGCTCTATGTAGGGTTAAATGTATGGTTTTAAGCAACGCTCTATATAGTGCTCTATGTAAGGTTAAATGTATGGTTTTATGCTCTATATAGTGCTCTATGTAGGATTAAATGCATGGTTTTATGCTCTATATAGTGCTCTATGTTGAGTTAAAAGTTTGGCTCTATGCAATGCTCTTTAAAGTACTCTATGTGATACATGTTAAGCTCTTTGTGGTGCCACTTGTGACTTCACGTGTTGAGCTGTAAGAGGTGCTATATGTAACACTCTAATTGTTGATATATTTTTAGCTCATTGTCACTACATGTGACCATTCTGTGTGGTGCTGTGTTTTGCTTTATGTATGTATATTTGCATTCATGTGTTGTTTTTTGTGGCACTGGATGTGTCACTGTAAAAGCAGACTGTTTGTGGCTGATAAAGCTCTATGTGCTATAGGTTGAACTCTTTGTGGTGCTTTATGTGTTCATAGCACTGGACTTAGCACTTTGTGTGGCACTGTAAAAGGGACTTTGTGTGTCACTCTATATGGCACTCTATGTGCTCTAGGTTAAGCTCTTTGTAGCACTTTATGTGTTTTATTGTGGCACCAGTGCATCACTGGATTTAGCACTCTGTGTGACACTGTAAAAGGGACTATGTGTGGTGCTCTATATAAGCTGAGCTCTATGTGGAGCTAGCTGTGGTGCTCTATATGGCACTCTATATAAAAATACACCAGACAGGGAATATTGTGGGGAGCATGCACTTAAAGTTCACACGCTGAGTACACAGCATAAACGCACGAGGAAATATAGAAGCTTCCAAGGGTCAAAGGTCAAATTAGAGGTAGAACTACAAAATCTTTGATTTAAAAAAGATGATGTTTTGATGGTCCGCACGAAAACACAAGAGTGTTGCTATTCTTATTATGAATTATTTTCACTCTGGAAACTGTTAAAACAAAAGTTATTAGACTCCTAAAATACAACTTCCATGTGGACACAAGGCTGAAAGGATAAAACAATTTTACATATTCAGGAGAAAAGAACTCTCTGTGGGTGAGGTCAAAATATCACCTGAAAGTGACTTTAACAGTCTCTTAGTCCAATCAAATCTGAGACATGTCACTGAAAGAAAACTCACGGAGGAAGATTTTTGGTGCAACACAGTTTTGACATGCTGCTGCACAATCAGGTTGACAGGTGTCTACAGGTGTCCAACGGGTGTCATCAAGTGCAAACAGTTGTCCAGCAGGTGCCAATGGGTGTCCATTGGTTGTTAACAGGTGTCAAGAAGCGCCAACAGGTTTCCAACAGGTGTCAATAGGAGTTCAACAAGTGCCAACAGGTGTCCAACAAGTGTTAACAGGTGTCCAACAGATGTCAACAGTTGTC
>NC_056503.1:45366898-45367256 GCF_014905685.2 Nematolebias whitei
GTGTCCAACAAGTGTCCAACAAGTGCCAAAATGTGTCAACAGGTGTTTACAGGTGTAAACATTGTCCAACAGGTGTCAGCAAGGGTCAATATGTGTCAATATTTTTGTTCCAGTGGCAGAATCATTAAAAAAAAAACTTATTTTATTTGAGTTGATCCGAGCCCATTTCAAGTCCTCTGTTTGAGTCGATCCAGTTTCAGTTTAAAATGGTAAGAACCTGCAGAGACATGAAAAAAGAAAAATAACAGCTGAACTTACCCGAAGGTGATTCATGTCGAGCTGCTCTGCCCCGTTTTACCTTCACAAGGTCACACACACACACACACACACACACACACACACACACACACACACACAC
>NC_056503.1:45367266-45369737 GCF_014905685.2 Nematolebias whitei
CACACACACACACACACACACACACACACACACACACACACACACACCCTCCCTACACATTCGTTCAGCCTGCATGTATGGAGATAAATCAGTGTCAAAAGTGTATGAAATGTGTATGCGTACAATAAGATCCACAAGATTCACAAATGCATAAGCAGTTTTTCAAATGTACACATTTCAATGTGCACAAGTAGAAACATTCTGCACATACAGTCAAATACACGTGCACAAATCACCTGCTGTGGACAAACCAGTCAACAGGAGCTCATGGAGCAGCTGCTTGTTATTGTGACTTTTGAGACTTTCTTGCTGCTCCACATTCACAAAGCAATTGGCGCATTCAAGGCTGGTGAAAAGCTGGGACATCTGAGCCTTACCAGATTTATTGAGTTATTGTCGAGTGACTCATTTCTAACTTGGCACATGTTGGTCCCCGGCTGGGATTTGATCCGGCGGCCTTCTCGCTGAGAGGCAACAGCTCTACCAACTGCGCCACCAAATTGAATTTAAAATTTAAATGTATATTTCTCTTTGTTTTACAAGTGGTATAACGTAACCATATTTGATGTTTATTTCAGCTTTACTGTCCACAAAATTACAATTTTCTTCTTGTAGAAAAACAACTGGAAAAAATGGTAGCAGAGGTAGAAAATACCAGAAGATATATTTTAACTCAATGTGCTTAGTGTTTAAATACAGACGTTGTGAGCTGCTGTGCCACGTTAGAAATGAGATATTTCCCAATAACTATAAGGTTAACAAAACCTGGAACACAGCATTAACTTTGTGAATCTGGAGCAGCAAGAACGTCTCAAAAGTCACGGTAACTGGCAGCTGATCCGTGCACTCATGTTCACTGATTGTTTCGTGCACGTGTATTTGACTGTTTGTATGTGCAGAATATTCCTACTTGTGCAAATTGAAATGTAAAACTTGTGGATCTTATTGTTTGTATACAAATCTTGTTGTTTGCTTGTGTGGCTCCTTTTGACACTGATTTTTCTTCATACATGTGCTGCAGAACCGGGACCACTCTGTCACGTGTGGAGTCCTTCTCTCTGTTTGGGTTCCTGTGTCAGACGGTGTTAAAGGGACAGAACCAACACCAGGGGTTTGAAATCACCGCTCCTGTAACAGAAACCGAATAAATCGTGTGTGCGAGCTCTGTCAGCAGAACATCTTAGAACAGAGATTAAATAAAGAGTTGGACTTTCCATGAGTGAACAGCTGTTTTCACATCTTTAACTTTTTATCACTGGTTGACATGGAGGAGTTCACATGACGTTGAACTTAGTCTAAACTTTTCAACGGTTTCTCCACTTCTTCTACAGGTTTGTTCTGCTGGAGGACTGAAGGGTTCCTCCCAGAGGTCAATGGTCACACACCCAAACTCCCCATTGACTTCCATTGTATCTGAGCTCAGAGTTTTCTCTTCAAACAGGAAGTGGAGGCTCTTTTTAACTTGTACATCCTCCATCAAAACCAGTAGAACCATCAAACATAATATTACTGAGCATGGACTTTTTTGGTATCAAACAGAACCTGACACCTGTGGTACCATCGGAACCTTCTGCTGCTCACAGGTCAAGAAGTTTTTTGACTTTTCATCTTTGACACAGACTATCTGTGGCTCACTGTTTACTCTGTGGTGGGAACCAGTAAGCCCACAATTCTGGGTCTTCTGTATTACCCAGCATGCTTTTCTTCCTTCTCTGTTTCCATCATGGCTGCCCCCTAGATCCTGTATCTTTGAGGTTCAGGAGGATTCATTCAGAGGGTTGACAGAAAATAGGAAGTGGGTCATCAGAAAACAGGAAGTGGCTCAGTAAGAACCAGGAAGTGGCAGTTTTAGGTATAGTTTTGAGCAGCGTTCGGTCCAGCCCTTGGGTAAAAAGGTTCTGGTTCCTGCCTGAATGATGTTGATGAGTTTCATGTTAGAAAATAACTGTTTCCTGTTTGTTGGGGGGGCTTTAGACCTGCATGTGTGAGGTCAGAACTGGGTCAGGGTTTCTGTTGGTATTACTGCCGGCTGCCGCCTCGTCTCTAAACAAAACCTGGGTGTTGATAAAAATGTCTGATGAATGATTATTATTGATTGTGACTTTTATTTGTCTTTGGAAATCAATCAATCAAGATATCTATCCATTTTCTCCAATCATTTACTTTTCTTTCCATGTCGCTGTTCTCTGTCTCCAGCAGTCACTGTGAGAGAAAGAGACACTGGGACTGGTCTCAAGTCCATCACGAGACACCTGGACTGGTCTCAAGTCCATCACAGGGACACCTGGACTGGTCTCAAGTCTATAACGAGACACCTGGACTGGTCTCAAGTCCATCACGGGGACACCTGGACTGGTCTCAAGTCCATAACGAGACACCTGGACTGGTCTCAAGTCCATCACAGGGACACCTGGACTGGTCTCAAGTCCACCACGAGACACCTGGACTGGTCTCAAGTCTATCACGAGACA
>NC_056503.1:45369747-45376471 GCF_014905685.2 Nematolebias whitei
TATTTCAAGTTCATCACGGGAAACTTGGACTTGTCTCAAGTCCATCAGGGCGATACCTGGACTGGTCTCAAGTCCACCACGGGGACACCTGGAGACAAACATACCTAGGGACAGTTGGAGTTACAGATGAACCCAACATGGAGTTTTCTGGTCTATGAGAAGAAACCTGAGAAACCCACAGGGACAACATGTGAACTCCTCACAGAGGCACCGGGGACAAACCTGTGACCTTCTGGCTGTGAGGCGACATCTCTAAACACTGCTCCACTGTGATGCATCAAAACATTTATTTTGTAACTTAAAAGGTAAAAAATGTGTTTTATTCAAATGTTTCTGGTTTTTGTTTATTTCTGGGTTCTGACCCGGTTCTGCTCCCCAGCAGGTGTGAAAGCAGAAGTCCTCGTTTGGATCCAGAATGAAACCTCTGAGGTGGAGGACGCAAACGAGACTCCCTCTGGACCAGAACTCTGTCAAAACCACCAGTCAAACTTTCACTTCCTGGTTTTCAGACGGTAAATAGAGCCAGGACGGCCCGGCAGCTCAGAACCGAGCTGCAGAACCATCAGGTGAGTACTCTGCAGTTCTCCGACACACACATGGACAGGGCCCAAAGGTTCTGATCCAGTCCTTCAGTTCTTTCAAGAACCCAAACTGTTCTGGACTCTTAAAGTGGTTCTGGACCAACAGTTCTCCACACTTCATGAAGCTTTTTCTTTGGACTTTTCTCCAGTCCCTGGACATTCTTAATGGATTTCTCAGGTCCTGGTTCAGGTCTTTGATGGATTTAGTTTCCTGGTTTCTTTCAGACCTTCAGATTCAGTTCAGATGGAGCTCAAACATCTTTTCTGTCTGTTTCCTGTTTTGAAACGGTCCAACCTGCTGCAGAGAGCTGTTGATCAGGATCAGTTCATCTTTTATTTCCTTTCAGTCGGACTTCCTGGGACTTTAAGAACTGAATTCATCTCTGGTCTGTCTCTAAAGGTTAAAGGTTAAAGGTTAAAACGATCCGTGCGAATATTAGAAGCCTGTTTTCTTCAGTCTGTAGGAGATGTCCTGCTCTGTGCTGCCCCTGCTGCTCGCTCTGAGTCCTGTCCTTTCCTTCCTGTTGCTGCCTGGGGTCTCCGCCTCACAGGAAGTACTCTGGGAGAACTACAAACATGGCCGCCTCAGCTCTGAGCTGCTTGATGAACATAACTGCAACTGGAAATGCCTGATGTTCACTCTGCAGTGGCCTGGAGGGTTCTGCCAGGTGGGTGTCACAATCCTCACCTTCATCTTCACCTTCATCATCATCATCATCATCATCATCATCAAAATTTAAATTACTGTTAAATCATTCATCTTCATGACATGACGAATATAAATTGTATAAATCACAGAAAAACAGAATTTTGAAAAGAAGAGAGACAAAAACGAGACAATATCTAAAAAGAAAGACTTGACTGAAAAAGAAAATGTGACACAAGATGGAGAAAGTAAGAAATTAAAAGTGGAGGTAAAGAAAACACATGATTGACGGAAGAAAGATGAGGAAGGAAAAGAGAGGAGGGAAAAAGTAAAATCTAAAGAAATGGAAGAAAAGAATAAAATGAACGACAGGACTTACAAGAAATGAGACATGTTCAAAAAATAAAGACGAAACAAAAACAGTGAAGAAAAGTGAATTAAATAAAAAGGAAATGAAAAACAATAAAATGTCATTCTGACAGAGAAAAGAGTTAAAAAGTGAATGTTGGGTAGAGAGTTGCATTCGAGCCCAAAAAAATCCGACCCGGCTCGGTAGCCATCATTTCCAAACCTCACCTGACCCGATGAATTAACAGTAATTACAGGTCCGTACCGTATAACGTTATTAACGGTTGGCGGACACACGCAGCTGAAGAGGCAGAAGATCAGAGCCGAGGGGGTGTTTGTCCTTTCATGGCCGTCAAAGCGCATTAAATCCCTTCTTCTGCTGCATTCTGCATTATTCAGACACGGACCCTGCTCTGACATGTCGGAGTTTTTGTGATGTCACCTGTTTGGGTCGTCGGCTGCGCGCGTCCGCTGAGCGCAGCTGAATCTTTTGTAATGACACCACCACCTTCTAAAGGAAAGAACAAAGAAGTCTCATTTGTTTGAATGTCTTTCTTTACTTTAACTGAACTTTTTTTTTTTTAACTCTTTCAACGCTGGTCAGCGCGCGGTCAAATGGCCGCATTCGGCAGGTGATTGTATGGCAAGCCATGTTGCCATATAATATGATTGTCAGCCGCACGCGTCCGCTGATGCGATCAAAAGCCCGACACTGACCCGGCCCGCACATTAAACACATTATTATGGCCCAGCTTGGCTCTAATCCGGGTCAGGCCGGGCCGGGCTCTAATGTTGGGTAAAAAGAAGGTAAACATGTTTGTGTACAAACTGAAATATTTCACTTTTTACGCTTAACTAAAATAAGCTGATGTGCAAACTGTACATGACAGTTGTGGTAAACTTTTCTTTTTTACTACGCTGAGTGTCTCTGTCCTTCAGTCTCTGAGCAACGAGACTTACTGCAAGGTTCCTCCAAACATCAACGACTGGACCATCCACGGCCTGTGGTACGTGTCTCACACACACACACACACACACAACGCCAACACTTTCAGAATAAAAGATCTCTTGTTACGAGGAACCGTCTCCATCCTGTTTGTGGTTCCACAGGCCCGACGGCGCCCAGAGGTGCTGCAGCTGCTGGCAGATGTTCCAGTCTGACGTCCAGGTAGTTTACGAAGCAGCTCTTCTTTCTTAAACGCACCTGGTCTCCAAACGTTCAACACAAATTTATTGGATGTGTTCATGTTTTCCAGGAGCTGAAGCAGAACCTGACTGAATACTGGCCGTCTTTACTAAAATCCAGAAGCTCTTTCCAGTTCTGGTACAACAAATGATGCTGTGTAGACGACCGCGTAGTTTCTGATTCCGTCTGTAGAGAGCAGCGTAGATTCTGGGTTTTCCATGCTGGCCCACAAATTTAACACATATGAAATATTATGTTAAAAGTTTTATTCAATATTTTTTTATATAAAATATATATTTTCATGTAGCTTTTTATGCAAGAAACTTTGTAATTTGTGTAAATACCAGTGAGTAAACCTCAGGGACTTCAATAGTTTCAGAGAAGGCCTAAGTATTCAGAGTACATGAAATGTTACATTTAAATTTTCTTTTACGTTTATTTATTTTTTTTATACCTTTTTCTTTTTTTGTTGCTATTTTTTCTTATTTTCTGAAAACGAATGAAATCCAATTAGATTCTTTTTAAATTTGGGTCTCCGGGCAGAAACACGTTTGAAGGAAGTTGCTCGTTGGTTAGGACTTCTCTGCCTCGAGTGAAGGCTGATGAGTTTGATCAGTGACTGACAGGAAAATGAGCCAATCACAAGGCTGATGTGGAGGGGGTGGGAGGTTCAGGAGCTCTGGGCGCCTGCAGGTAATTTTTAAACGGGCGAAGCCGTAAATTTGAAAAATTCAAACTGAAATGAAGGTTATACATAATTATCAATATTACAGATGTGTTTTGGTTTAATTACATGACATTTTGCAGAAACTGTAAGTTCTGTGGGTTACAGTAAATGTTAAGTGTTATTGTAATTCCATGTTAAATACATTCTGTTGTGTCAACGTTAGTGTTTCTCAGGTTGCTACTTTGTGTTGGAGCTGAAGGCCCAGCTCTTGTAGTCACGGTTTCCCACGGCTGTAGAGGGCAGAGCTTTTGTAGCAGAACCGCAGCATCAGACGAGTGACGTTCTGTGATTTATTCTTTGTTACAGGAAGGAGGAATGGAATAAACACGGCGTTTGTGCAGCATGTGTCGAAGGATTCAACTCTCCTCTAAAATACTTCCAGGTTTGCCTGAAATTACGGCAACACTTCGATATCTACAGGTGAGTGGCGAGCTCCGTGAGGTTAGCCCTCCATTAATTAAAAATGAATTAAAGTGTGTGTTCTGCAGCTGGTTGGAAGCTGCCGGCATCACGCCATCCTGCGAACGACTCTACAAGGTAACAACCTCGTTTATTTATTTTTGTTTACTAATGCAAAGATCACACCAGGCAAAGAAGACAACTAAAAACGACTGGATAGCTTCAAAGTGTGGGGCGCGCCTCCCCCTAAGGGGCGATCAGAGGGGGGGACTCCCCTACACGTTGAAGACCCCAAATTCAAAGTTTTTATGGGAGTTCCAGCTGAACCTGATCTGTGAAGGTGTTGGAAACAACCAAACTCAAAGTCCTCCTTCTGTTTAGGTTGTCGAGGTGAACGACGTCCTGGCTCCACATCTGGGAGACAAACATGAGATCCAGTGCGTCAAAGATCAAAAGGTCAAATCATCGACTCTTCTTTCTATACCAGAAATACGTTTCTGAGAAAATGTGACGAGTTTTCTGACAATTCAACGTGTTGATCAGAGAAGCCTTAAAGTTGTAAATCTGAGCTGAAGGGAACTAAAAAAAACTGTAAACGAGGATTAAACTGTAAAATATGCAGATTAATATGCCATTTACAGAGTAAACTGTAAAAAAAAACTAGACTAAACTGTAAACTAAGTAGATTAAACTGTAAAATGTGCAGAATAATCTGAAAAAATGCACAGAATAAACTAAAAGTGCAGATAAATCTGTAAAACACCCAAATTAAATTGTAAAAAGCCTACATAAGTAAAATGCACAGATTAAACAGCTCAGGTTAAAATGACAAAACTACAGATTAAACTGTGAAAAGTGCAGAAATCAGGCAGAATAATCTATAAAGTTCACAGATTGGCAATGAAAAACCCAGGGTAAAATGTCAGAAACCTACATTAAAAACTGTAAAATCTGCAGAAACAGATTAAAACTGTAAAAATCCCAGGTTAAACTGTTAAAAAAAGAGAAAATTATCATTGAACACATTATTTAAACTGTAAAATATGCAGATTAAACTGTTAAAAAATGCAGAATAGTGAACAGCTCGGGAGGATAAAATGTCAAAACCACAAATTAAACTGTAAATCACAGATTAAATTGTAAAAATCCCAGTTTAAACTCTAAAGAGGTGAATTATATGTATAAAAAATTGCAGATTAAGTTGTAAAAATCCCAGATTAAACAGCAAAAAGAGGTGAATTATATGTAAAAACTGCAGATTAAGTTGTAAAAATCCCAGTTTAAACTCTAAAAAGAGGTAAATTATATGTAAAAAGTGCAGATTAAACTGTAAATATACCAGATTAAATTGTAAAACAAATTAAACAGTGAGTGCCTCAAACTGTAAAACATAAAGGATGAAGTTTTGTTTTGAAGAACAAAATATTTTTTGTTTTAAACAAATAATCTGTTTAAGTGAATGTTTTTCTTTTTCAGAGCCGAGAGGTTCTATATCAGGTGAAGGTCCGACTGACTCAGAATCTGACCTTCGGCTGCGATCACCATGGCAACACCGCAGGGTCGGGCCCAGAACCGCTCCCGTCCACTGGACACCCATGTCCCCCAGATGTCCCTTTTTACTATTTACCCATAAACCCGCAGCAGCCGTGGAGGCCCTGCAGCTAGCTGCCCCTCCATCCAACATGTCTGACCATCCATCATATCTGTCCATCCAACGTCTGTCCATCCATCATTGATCCTTCATCCATCATCATCCATCCCAGCCCTCAGAAGTGGTTTTCATCAGATTTTGAAGTAAACATTAAATTATAATCTGACCTTTTGTTTTTGTGTTTTTTTACTTTGAGGCAGAAAATGCTGAGCTGAAATAAAAGCAGAATTTCATCAACTATTTTTGTCCGTTTGAATAAAACTTTTTGTGGGAAGACAGGAATAAAAATAAGCTTTAATCTCCATCTGGTCCAGCTTTAACGTGTTCATGAGCACAAAGATGAAAACGTTTCAGATTAAAGAGTAACAACAAAAAGCTGCAGCAGCTCCCGACATGTTTTATTTGAACAGAAACACTAAAACACTACAGTAAAAAAATAAAGCAGAGAGGAGACCATCAGCTGCAGCTCATCAGTTCTCTGAGGGGGAGTCTGTCCCTCTGCTCGTCACTTGTCCCTCCGGCCGTCCTTCAGTGCTCCAGCCGGCCCAGGAACCGCAGGTTGAGGATCTTCAGCTGGTCGTCCAGCTCCATACGGACGATTCCATCGTCTCCGTCGATGCTCAACAGGATCCCTGTGGCCTCACGGTCTTCTCCCAAAATCACCTTCACCTGCACACGTGGGTCAGCGAACACATCATTACAACACTAAACTGTAGAACTGACAGCGAATGCATCATTACGACAAACCGTAGAATGGGACAGCGAATGCATCATTACGATACAATAAACTGTATAACGGACAGCGAACGCATCATTACAACAAACTGTTGAATGGACAGCGAACGCATCACTACAATAAACTGTAGAAAGGACAGCGAACGCATCACTATAAAATAAACTGTATAACGGACAGCGAACGCATCATTACAACAAACTGTATAACGGACAGCGAACGCATCATTACAACAAACTGTTGAATGGACAGTGAACGCATCATTACAACAAACTGTAGAATGGACAGTGAACGCATCATTACAACAAACTGTAGAATGGACAGCAAACGCATCATTACAACAAACTGTTGCATGGACAGCAAATGCATCATTACGATACAATAAACTGTATAATGGACAGCGAATGCATCATTACAACAAACTGTTGAATGGACAGCGAACGCATCATTACA
>NC_056503.1:45376481-45376867 GCF_014905685.2 Nematolebias whitei
CAACAAACTGTTGAATGGACAGCGAACGCATCATTACAACAAACTGTAGAATGGACAGCGAACGCATCACTACAATAAACTGTAGAAAGGACAGCTAACGCATCACTATAAAATAAACTGTATAATGGACAGCGAACGCATCATTACAACAAACTAGAATGGACAGCGAACGCATCATTACAACAAACTGTTGCATAGACAGCGAATGCATCATTACGATACAACAAACTGTTGAATGGACAGCGAACGCATCATTACAACAAACTGTAGAATGGACAGCGAACACATCACTACAACAAACTGTATATTGGACAGCGAACGCATCATTAAAACAAACTGTAGAATGGACAGCGAACGCATCATTACAACAAACTGTAGAACGGACA
>NC_056503.1:45376877-45377741 GCF_014905685.2 Nematolebias whitei
TCATTACAACACAATAAACTGTAGAACTGACAGCGAACGCATCATTAAGATACAATAAACTGTACAATGGACAGCGAACGCATCATTACAACCAGAACTAGTTCTGATGGGATAAAGCAGGCTACTCTTCAGGTCCAACAGGACCATGACTCTGTTGCTAAAGGGACAGAACCTTCTGACTCCAGCTGATCCGTGTCTCAGCTTCGCTCCAAACTAACACGGAGCCAGTTGAGGTTCTGAACTGGACCGGGATCAGAACCGTACCTTGTTGTTCTTGGTTGGGGTTACGGGCTCCAGGTGGTCACTGCTGATGCTGACCACCTTCTCAGACTCCTGCATGAAGACGGAGCACATCCCCCCCTGAGGACACACAACAAAGACCAGGTCAGGGCCATGAAGGGACTCAGATCCAACTGTGGTGATGTCATACAACTATGAGGACACGTCCGCATCTCACCGTGACACTCCGGATGACCCCGATGTGTCCCATAAGGTCCATGAAGGAGTCTTTGACCCGAACCAGGATGTCTGTAGTGACCCAGTCGCTGCTGCCCTGCTCGATGTTGGAGCCGGGGGTGTGGGGGTTGTAGCCTCCAGGAGACGGAGCCCCGGGGGTCATAGGACTGTAACCAACAGGACTAGGACTGGGACTAGCCTGGGGGGACAGGAGACTGTGTCAACACTGAAACACCGAGTGATACTGTCAGACAGAGAGACGTCTTCAGACAGGGACACAGAGAGACGTCTTCAGACAGAGACACAGAGCGACGTCTTCAGACAGAGACACAGAGAGACGTCTTCAGACAGGGACACAGAAAGACGTCTTCAGACAGAGACAGAGAGAGACGTCTTCAGACAGAGACA
>NC_056503.1:45377751-45387424 GCF_014905685.2 Nematolebias whitei
GACACAGAGAGACGTCTTCAGACAGGGACACAGAGAGACGTCTTCAGACAGAGACACAGAGGGACGTCTTCAGACAGAGACACAGAGGGACGCCTTCAGACAGAGACACAGAGAAACGTCTTCAGACAGAGACACAGAGAGACGTCTTCAGACAGAGACACAGAGAGACGTCTTCAGACAGAAACACAGAGGGACATCTTCAGACAGAAACACAGAGGGACATCTTCAGACAGAGACAGAGAGACGTCTTCAGACAGAGACATCTTCAGACAGAGACAAAGAGGGACATCTTCAGACAGAGTTGTATTTAGGGTCCAATGTCTTTTTAGTATTTTCCTTAAACTTAAATCAATTCTTGTGTCCACTGTTTGACAAACTCGTCCCACCTGGTAGGCCATGGGGGAGGGGGTGGGGTGGTAGCTGGCAGGTGAGTGTGTGTTCTGGAAGCCCACAGGTGAGGGCGCCACCTGGTGGTAGCTCTGAGGACTGGGACTGGGCTGGTAGGAGCCCTGTGGAGACGGAGCAGCATACGGAGAGTACCTGCAGAGACCAGAGTTCTGTCAGATCACAGGTTCTGCTCACACGGCTTCAAAAACTCAGCCCGGGTCTGGGTCCAGGTCCAGTCTGCAGTACTCACATAGCAGGCGTGCCCGGAGTCTGAGGGTTAAACTGAGGGTTGACCTGCGGCGAGGGGACTTCAGGGTAACCTGGGGTCTGGGGATTAGGGGTACCCCCGTAGCCCTGAGGGGACGGAGACGGCTCGTCGTCGAAGCCGAAGTCGTACTCCTCGTCGTTCCTGCAGGAGACAGAAACGTCTCAGGGACGAACAGAACCACGACATGTTTGCTTCGACAAACTGCTGTTCGTGTTTGGGTCACCTGGACGGTGTGTTGGGGTTGCTGGGGTCCCAGGCGCCGCTCTGGCCCGGTGTTCTGCTCCCATCATGCAGCGGGGTCTGAGAACCATAATGAGGCGTTCGGCTTCCTGTTGGGCAGCAGAAAAGGCGACAGTTGGTCGGATGATGAATCTAATACAGATTAAATATTTCAGTTTTTATGCTAAAAAAAATTAAGATTATCTCACAACTTCTAAAAACAAATGTTTTTTAATGATATCTGTGAGACAATTTTCTCAAAGTTTAGCTTCTCCCACGTTCTTAAACGCATCACAGTGCACCACTTTCTCATCCAGAAAACTGATTTTTTTTATTGTTGAGAAAAATGGACAAAAACTCCACCCTGCTTCCACCTGAAGAGTTAAGTACCGTACATTTAGGGGTGTAGTCTCTGTTGTTGCCGGTGGTTTAGACATTCATGGATGTATATTGTTATTTTGAGGGAAGAATAAAGTTAGTTATATAAGCTGCACATTGACTACTTTACATTGTGTCAGTGTCATTTTGTCAGTGTTGTCCCGTGAAGATATACTTAAATATCTGCAGGAACGTGAGGGGCGTACTCACCTTTGTGATACACTCTACATCGATAATAAAACAATAAAACAAATAGATTTGGTAATTTTGACTCTGTTTTCTGGTTGAAACTCCACTCCACTTACCGTCGTGGAGCGGCGTTTGGGATCCATAGATGGGGGTCCTGGAGCCGGCGCCGTACATGGGGGTCTGGGAACCAAACATAGGGGTGCATCCATGAGCGGACGTGGCTCCTGTGCGTCTCTTGGCTCCCCTGGTTGAAAAAAAAATTTAAGTTTTAGACGAGAACAACGTTAACAAAACAAACGATTTGAAAACGAGGACTGAAAATAACCAGAAGTTTGAGTTTTTTTTGTTTTTCAGGTCAGGTATAACCTGGAGCAGGTGAGATGAGGTCACCACCCAGCTGACCGCAGAGTTTATCAGGATGCAACAACTTTAAATATTTTAACTTTACATATGGTTAGATAAACTGCAAACTGCTGCTTGAACGCTGAAAGTTGAAAAACAAAGCAACTGGACATTTATTTTGTAGAAGACGACGTTTCACTTCCTGTTTCCTGCAGCAGAGCAGAAGTTAGTTGACTTGTTTTTCAACTTTTAGTATTTTCTGCTGAACCGGAACATCAAAAACAAACTCCATCTTCTTTAAGAATCGTCTGAATTTACTCCTGAAGGTTCAGCAAACTGACACTGACCCGAGTGTTTAAATCTCTAAATAAACCTTTTTTAATTTAAAATGTATCATCAACAAGCTAAAGTTTGATTAATGTAACCTAATTATTATGAAATATTTGTATTTATGGAACTGTTCCCGTCATCTGCCCTCAGTGTTGTGAAGCAGCAACGCCTCTGACGGATGTTTGTAATTTAGCTGCCGAGGTTCACGGGAGCTGCAGGACCAGCAGGACCAGCAGGACCAGCAGGACCAGCAGGACTAGCAGGACTAGCAGGACTAGCAGGACTAGCAGGACCAGCAGGACTAGCAGGACTAGCAGGACCAGCAGGACTAGCAGGACTAGCAGGACGTACGTGGTGGTCAACCTCTGCCTGTCCACAGAGATGGTCTGACAGGTGGAGTGCAGCTCCACCCGGGCCGTGGACTCCGTCGCGTCCTTCACCACGCCGATGTATCCTGGGAAACGGAGGCAGACCAGTCAGAAACCAGAACACTTCGTGTTGGGGCCATTCAAAGCAAACTTTATTGATACGGCAGGTCTGACCTTTGTAAGGACCCTGGGAGATGCGGACCGTCTGACCGATCAGATCGTTGTCCCTCCGTCCTCGACCCCGCCCAAAACCACCGCCACCTCCTCCTCCTCCTCCTCCTCCAGCTCCTCCTCCTCTCTGTTGAGCACCTGTGGGGGCGACAGCCTCACCTTCATCAGCTCGTCTTTAATTATTCTAAAACTAAACAACCATGTGACTGTACAAATAACAAGAAGAACCTCAGACTGGAAACAAAAAGTTTACTTTAAAAACGTTTGTTTGATTTCTGAACGTTTTATTTTAAAATATTTTTATTTCCTGTTTTCCTGGAAGTTGTGACCCATGTCCTCTTCACGGAGACGTGAAGTTTTGTTTGTTTGTTTACACAGTTTCTGCTCTTCATCAGCTGTAAACACGTGGGTGCTCCTACCTCCCCCCCCATGGTGCACGGGGCTGCTGATCCGAGGGCTCATCGGCGCGAACCCCCCCACTGTGAAGTTGGTCACGTCTCTGGGCTGACAACAGAAAACACATCAGGGCGTAAAAATCTCTCTCCAGCTCCTTTAACCCACACCACCCTGGACCGCTTACCTTGGACCCCCCAGCCAGAACCAGGTGTCTGGTCTTGCAGACGAACATTCCTCCGTTCTCCACCAGCTTCTTGCAGTGAAGGAAGGCGAAGCCTCTGAACAGGTGACGGATCTCACCCTCGCGGCCCTGCAGGAGCAACACATGCACCCTGAGAGGAGCGACGACAGACGCCGAGTCACTCTGAGTTACGCCGAGTCAACAGACTCCCTCAACATACGCCGGAGTGAGTCGGCGTGTGTGAAGCGAACCCCCCAGGTCTTTCAGAACAAACTGTTTGGAGGTTCTGCAGGACCAACAGCACGTTGCAGCCCCCCCACGACTTTATGATGTCACATAGATGAACTCGTCCTCACCGAGTGCGGCCCGTCGATGACCTTTACGATGTCTTTGACGTGGATGTTGTTCTGCTCCGAGTCCAGCGCCACGGCGAAGCGGTTGTCTTTCCTGCGGTTGACCGCCTGGTGGCGCACGGTCAGAACCTTCCCGTGCATGTTCAGAACCTGGAACACCCGACACGTCACTGTAACCCAACAAGCTGCTGCCTGCGCTCCTCTGTCAGCTCAGGGCCAGACTAATACCTGGAACGTCTCTCTCTCCAGGCGAACGATGACTCCCACCGTCTGGGGGTCCAGCTGGACCAGCTCCCCCCACTCGTGCTGCCCCCCCACGTCCACGCCGGACGCCGTCTCAGAGCAAAGCTGCAGGTCTCTGGGTAATACTTTCAGCTGCAGGGCAACACAGGAGACATCAGGACACAGGAGACATCAGGACACAGGAGACATCAAGACACAGGAGACATCAAGACACAGGGACACAGGAGACATCAGGACACAGGAGACATCAGGACACAGGGACACATTGTGACAGAGACAGAGCAACCAGGAGCATGTGGACGGAGCAGCACCTCGTGCATGGTGAGGTCCGAGAACAGGATGACAAAGTTCTCCTCCACTCTGACGATGAGGCCGGTGTCTCCTTCGTACCGCCCAGCGATCACCTTCACGTGGTCGCCCATCCGAAAATACTTCCTCAACTCGTGGGCCGGAAACTCCAGAGGGTCCTGCAGAGACCACAGAGACAGCTGAAGACACGGGACAGAACCTGTGGGTCCAGTCGTAACGCACTGTGTGTGTGTGTGTGTGGACACCTTCAGGTCTTCATGTTTGGGCATGATGGTGATCTTGTTGCCGTCCACACTCAGGATTTTTCCTTGCAGGTTGATCAACTCTCCTTCACACACCTCCACGTTGTCCCCGGCCTGCAGGTTGTGTTCACGCTCCTTACCTGTGCGCGAACACACACACAGAAGTATTTCACAGCGTTCATATCATAACCGCACATGACTTTCAAGTCCCTCGTTCATGGCATTAATTTACTTTGACATCCATAATTTATTTTGATGGCTCTGTAATTTAACTCGGCGTGACCAAAAACCTGCAATTTGATACAAAAACTGACAAATGTGAACAATTCAATCTAAAGTCGGGTCAAAATTAAAATGAAGCGAATCACTTCAGACGGCGTCCATCTTGAAATATGGAGGTTGTTTTTCCGTGTGGATGCTGTGGTTTTCGGACAGGTCCAGATTTTGTGCCATGTTTCATGCTGGCATCCGTGAAAGATTGTTTTTCTAAAGTTGTTGTTGTAGAATCATCAAATGAACCGGTGAAGTCGTTCAATGAGACTTGGGATGAGCCGCTGTGTTCAAGTGACTGTTTTGTTTACCGGACTCGGTGACCACCTCCAGATCCAGTCCCTCCGGTTGATCCTCAAACTTCTCCAGCTCTGACAGAGTGGGCTTCACTCCATCCATGATCTGTCAGGAAATAAAAACAGAACCAGCTGCCCAGAAGTCCACACAGACGAGTTACATCAACGACAGGGAGTGTACAAACAGTTCCTCACCACCGCTGACATGGCAAAGCTTTTAAACAGGAATCCTTTGCGGCTGTAACGGTTCCCCTCAAAGATCATGAAGTCTCCATCATGGCTGACCTCCCCGCCCAGAGACCTGTCACACGATCAGAAGACTTGTTCATGACCTCACCCCACTATAAGACCTGTCACAATCAGCAGAAACCTGAGTGTACCTGATCTTTTCAGCATCAAACAGCCTCTGTGGAGGTCTCTTGAACTTCTTCCTTTTAGCGAACCAATCTTTCTGCAAACCAAGAGGTCAGAGGTCAGAGGTCAGCTGTCGGTCATGCATTTCCTGTAGATGTAAACAAGCAGTGCACCGGTGTCCCCCGTCGCTGAGGAACTTGAACAGAGTTTGTATCGAGATGAGTTTTTCTGGACTGGAATAGAACAGGGGATGAAAGTAAACCTTAGGCCTGTCACGATAATATTGTTTGAAATTTGACAATAATTAGTAATTATTGTCAAATTTAAGAAGAAATGTTGGTTAATTTGTTTTAAGTGTAGTATCTTTTTTGACCACCGGATGGCAGTATAAGATTGTTTGAACCGAAGGATGGATAGTGAGGGAGCGAGCAGCGTCTCTTTAAGAAAAATGGGAGGGAGGCCCCTTGACGCGATATGGGCTGTTTATCGGTTTTTCCGGTTCTCAAAATGGCGGACGCTCGGTGTGGTTCGAGCTCTTTAGCATTTTTCACACAAAACTTTTAATAAAAAAATCAGTAAACAAGTTCTCAGCTTCTTTTTGCAGAGAAAAACAACTTTTTACACAAAGGCACGAGTTTCAACTGTGAATATTGGAACTTCGACAAGACAGAAGTTTTTTTCCCCAAGGTCAGCCTGTTAGCTTAGCTCGTAGCTTAGCTTCTCAGCTTAGCTGCTTAACGAGCCCAAAACATGATTTTGGACGGTTAAAACGGATTTTAAAGAAAAGAGAAAAAAGAGAAAGGGTCAGTGAAGAGCACCGGAGTTGAGCCTTTTGTCACCCAGTGTCTTCAGTAGAAAGAGAGACGAAGAAACGATAAAGCCGATAAATGAAAATGAGGTCGATAATTTTCATTTGTCATGCGATTAATTGATTTATTGTGACAGGCCTAGTAAACCTTAATGTTTTTAGTGCAAGTCAATCAAGTGGGGCGGAGTTTCACTGTGGAGAAGAACAGAGGGAGGTTTTATTCTTGTCCGAGGTGGAGCAGAGTGACGGATCCTGGCGAGTGGAGGGAGCAATTTTATCTGCCACCGGTACAAAGGTGGAGCTAGGAGGTGGCTAATGGTGGCACTGGTCACCATAAATTCATCTTCGGCCACCCCAAGCATTTGAGGAAACTATACTTTTAAGGTATACTAGAAAGCATAATTGCCTCAATGAATGGAGTGGCTGGCTTACATATGAATACCGTATTTTCCACTGTACGCATCGCACCGCCCTATAAGTCGCATCAGTCCATATTTATCTAATAAAGTGGAAAAATCCATAAATATGTTGCTTCATTCATTCATTCAACCTTTATTTAAATAGATAAATCACACTGAGCCTCGAAGACTCATTTACAAGCGAGACCGGTTTGGACAGACAAAAAACAGTGGTTAACTGGACACATGTAGGAGTTGGAGGCGAAAAAAATTCCTATCAGACTTTTTTCTTGGCTGAGAAAAACCCCTAATATTGAAAAAACACCTCTCACAAACAAGCACATATTTACGTAGACATTCTGCAAAAGAGCAGAGCAGGAAGAAGGAAGAGATGAGACCAGTCAACGACGCTTACAGATGCTCTCGAGGTCACTGTAATCAGTCAATGTCCTCCGGTGAGATCCATAAACATTCTCGAGGTATGTCGAGAAATGGTCAAGGATAACCTCTATAGGAATCCAGAGTCCTGAAATGATGACAGTTTTTTCAGCTGGTTATCAGTTGGAAATTCCTCAGGGAGGGGGTGGTGAGCGTCAGATCACATTTTCTCCAGGCAACTTTAGATAAGGTGGCCTTCAAGGACACCAAGGCGACCAAAATTTAGATAAACACAGTTGTTTTGGGGACAGGCAGAACTTAATGACATCAACCTTGAGTCTGTGTTGGTCCACTCGGTTCCGAAATGTCCAAATTAACATGGCCACACCGATGGAAACGTGTCTGAGCAAAAATCCCCAAGATCTGATCCATTCAGCCCAAAGCATTTGAGTCCGGGTACTCCAGACATGAACCAAGCCATCATAAAGGCAAGCAGCGTGATCGGGTCCAAATTTGCTGCTGACGACTTCCTTGATTGTAGATAAAAACCAGGACCAGCTGAATCCAAAAAGCAGGAACCAGTTATCATGAATCTAATTAAATATGCGTCCTTAACATCCACAGATGGCAGCAGAGATGGACACATCTTCAAGTTTTCCAGTCGATGAGATATCCAGCTGCGTACGTGCCAACAGGGTAAATCAGCTCGCCCAAAGCCTGTCTTCTCTTGAAGAAATGTTGTGAATTGAGATGAGGGACCAACTGGTCAAAACAAGTCCATAATTATGCTTCGCCCTATACTTCGCATCCATTATGCCATCACCACTGACGCGCTGAGTTTGTTACGCGCCACCGCTGACAGCCCGGAAATGTGGACCGGTGTTGTGCCAAAAACTGATGGGTCACCAAATGGCGGCCGCAGGAGCATGCACGGGAGGACTTTAACAAGATTTTAACAAGATTAACACTTAAAAACAATTATTTGTTTGCTCGAAATTATATTAAAGTGTGTATCAATCTAACATTTGCTTAATAAATGTACTTTAATGGTCAAATCAGCTGCATTTCGCCAGGGCAGTGCAGCTGGATTGATGGTCGGTCCAAACAGCAAGCAGAAACAAGGTGGGGAGGCTAAGGCAGGCCAATTGAGTCATTAAAAGCTGGTGAAGACTCTCAGTCATCCAGGACATGGTAAATTCAAAAACGTTCAAGAAAAACAAACAATAAAGTATAAAGTAAAGTATAATAAATAAAGTCCAGTTGATTTTGTCTTGAACTTTTTTGAATTTGTCATTATAGCCACGTTTACCCATTACATGATACAACAGCATGCCACAAAACTATTACTCCTCTGCTGCCATCAAGTGGCTGAAAGTGGTACTGCTCAATTTTTTTGTTCAGTCAGAATGAATGAAAACGGTCATATCTCAGCCAAAAAACGTTTTATAAATTAGGAAAAACATCCATAAATATGTTGCTTCGGCCTATAAGTCGCAGGGCATGTAAATTATGCAAAAAACTGCAACTTATACAAAGAAAACTACGGCATATATGTTGGAAGCCATTCTTGGATTTTGACATGGCAACCCAATTTCCAATAGTGACACACACCAAAATGGAAGTTATCTCACTTGTTTTTCCAGTTATCCTGCTCACAACACAGACAGTGTTTCTAATTCTGTTGTTCAATGAGACAGGGGACAACAATAACAGGGGGTTGTCCTACCAGACTCATCTTGGCCTTGATGCGGTCCAGGTCTATCCGAGGAATCATCTTCAGAGAGATGGTGTTCTGACTCGGTTCCACATAGTCCACCTGATAAGTAAACAACAACACAAGTATATAAAGGGTTGATTAGCCCAACTGAGATAGACCCTGAGGTAAAAGTATATAAAAGCTCTAATAAACAATAAATCATCTCCACTTTGGTCTAAAAGCACCCTGTACATTGTTCTTCCTGTTCTCCAGAACCTTCATGGGTTCACTCCAAGCTGTTGGATCAGTACCTGAGCAATGTCGTCCTTATACAGGCCTCTCTTCAGCCGGACCCAAGACTTTGGCTTTAGGTTGGTCACCTCTTTGACCACCTTCAGGACGTCCGTCATCTCCTTGATGGGAACCATCTGCTGGTTCCAGAAGCCCATCCTCAGGTTTCCGATGCCCTCGATGGCGGCCTTGACGTGGGTCTGCTTGTAGGACTCCACGTAGATGTAGCCTTTCACGTGGTCGGGCGCCACCACAGCCTTGATCTGGAGCGGCTGCAAGAAGAACAGACATTTAAAACCAGAATATTTGAGACTGGACTGCAACTGTTAGAGACTAGTTAACCCACAGCATGACTGGGCAGTGACTGTTGGGAAACTAGTTAGCACATTATGTAACTGGGCAGTGACTGATGGGAGACTAGTTAGCCCATTATTTGACTGGATTGTTGGGAGACTAGTTAGCCCATTTTGTGACTGTCCTGTGACTGTTGGAGACTAGTTAACCCACTAAGCGACTGGAATGTTGGGATACTAGTTAGCCCATTGTGCGGCTGGACTGTGACTGTTGGAGACTAGTTAGCTCAATATGTGACTGGATTGCTGGGAGACTAGTTAAACTATTGTGTGGCTTGACTGACTGTTGGAGACTAGTTAACCCACTGACTGGAATGTTGGGAGACTAGTTAGCCCATTATGTGACTTGACTGGAATGTTGGGAGATTAGTTAGCCCATTGTGTGACTGTTGGGAGACTAGTTAGACCATTATGTGACTGTCCTGTGACTGTTGGAGACTAGTTAACCCACCA
>NC_056503.1:45387434-45389605 GCF_014905685.2 Nematolebias whitei
CTGTCCTGTGACTGTTGGAGACTAGTTAACCCACCAAGTGACTGGAACGTTGGGAGACTAGTTAGCTCATTATGTGACTGGATTGTTGGGAGACTAGTTAACCCACTAAGTGACTGGAATGTTGGGAGACTAGTTAGCCCATTGTGTGACTGTTGGAGACTAGTTAGCTCATTATGTGACTGGATCAGCACTTTGGTTGGCCTTGTTGCTGTTTTAAGTGCTTTATTAATAAAGTGGTATGGTATGGATTGTTGGGAGACTAGTTAGCCTATTGCGTGACTGGACTGTGCATGTGTAACTCCAGGTTTAAAAGTAGAGGCAGATGAGGTGAGCCTCCCTGGCCAATCAGAGCTGAGCTTTAAGTCACGTGACTCTACGGGACAAAGATCCGGCTCTTACCGTGTCGGTGAATTGGTAAGCGATGAACTTCCTCATCAGAGCAATGGCTGTGGCTCTCTCCTCTCCGATCTGCAAACAGGACACATAAATATGTGCGTGTGGACGTGCATGTGTTTGTGCATGTGTTTACACACCTTGCATTTGACAGTCCAAAGATTTGGATCCCTGGAAACAGAAGTAAAATAGTTTAACTTGTGCAGGCGCCTCGATGCTGATGGGTGACGAGTTTTGACCTACTTGACACCAGGAAGTAGCTGCTGCTGAGTGATGTCATCAGAAAGTTCTTCGGAGCCTCCAGAGTAACTGGACCAAAGAAAAATGAGCAGGAGTCAGTTCCGACGTTCTTAATAAAGACAGTAAAGTTTCTCATTGGCATCAAAGAGGCTCCATCACAAAAAATCACAGCTGGATTAAAACTATTGATTAATTCTGAACTACCAATAATCAGGTTAAAACTATGCAAAAATATTAGTTTTTCTTTATTACAGTCAAAAGTTTGTTTGGATTTACAGAGAAGATGTTTTTTACTCACTGCTCTCCTCCTGAAGACTTGGCATATTTCCTCATGTAGTATTCACCCAGCGCCTCCTCTCTGGAGTCTCTGAAACGGAAAACAAACATTTACACTCAAACACTCAGAGTTCTGCATGAAACAGAGAAAATCTGCTTCTGTCGAAATTTATCCAAACATCCTGAGGAGACAAGTGAGAGCGGAAGAGACGGCTGATTCATTCACTCTTTCACATGTCATGTGAAGAGGCACAACATGGCCACCATCAAAACCCTGACGACATAAAGGTCAGGAGAAGCTCCTGCAGTGAAAAGTTACAGCTGTTTGTTTCAGAGGTCATGAGACATTTCATTTTACCTCCAGAGGTTCTGCAGCCGCCTGGATCCAGAGTGATCTTCATCCAGAACCGTACGGTCCAAGTTGGACACTGAAGAGGAGACGGTGATAACTTTACTGTGTAAAAGTGTTTACTTGAAGATAACTGGCAATGAAACTGAAGATGAAGTGATGAGCAAAAATCAGTCTTACCTTCTGCCTCCTCTGCTCATGGACCAGCAGCGACGAAGAGGAGGGAGCAGATCAGCCGGGGGCAGGAGACAACGGAGGAAGGACAAACAGGACAAGAGGAGGACATTAAACCAACGAAAGACAGAAATATTGAAGGTCAGATGACAGGACTGTGATCGCAGCAGGCAGACACAAAGCATGATGGGAAAGAAACAAAGTGATTAATGGAGACTGTGCAGGACAGAGGAATGAAAGCTGGACAACGTTCTGGACAACGTCTCAGGATGTCCAGCAGAAACCAAACTCTGTTTCTGATTATTGAACCATGAGACACACACACACAAATCTATTTTATTATCATGGAGGAGAAATACAACCTCTGTGTGGAAGACGAGACAGACTTTGCTGTTTTAAAGTGTCTTTGTCCAACAGTTTGACTTGAATTTGAAGACGTCTGCTAGTTTTAGCTCAGGTCCAACAGGTTGAGGTCTGTGTAGTTCATTCAAACTCTGAATGCATGTGTGTGTGTGTGTGTGTGTGTGTGGGGGGGGGGGGTCTGTGTGTGTCAGTGAGTAGTTTAGTCAAAACTAGCTAAACTAACTTTGATCAAGGTTTGATCTGGTCTATGTGTAGTTGGATCAGGGAGTAGTTTTATAAGGGTGTAGCTTGATCAGAGTGTAGTTGGATCAGGGCATAGTTGGATCAGGGCGTAGTTGGATCAGAGCGTAGTTGGATCAGAGCGTAGTTGGATCAG
>NC_056503.1:45394605-45413480 GCF_014905685.2 Nematolebias whitei
AACCCGGTTGGTGGGACTTCTACCTGTCGTGTCCTGGCGTCATTACATTGGTGTCAGAAGTAAACTTCATCGACGGAGCACCGCACCGCACCACCGTTTGAGCCGAGTGAGTGCTGTTAGCACGTTGTCTCCGCCAGCTACAACAGCGTCATGGACAGAACGCCTCTTCACGTGAGAGTTAAGTCGGAAAAAGAGGAGGACAGTGAGGCGTGGAGTGCAGAGCTTCATAAAATGGCTCGGGCGAAGGAGTCTCTGCGAGGCTCCGCGGCGAGGATGGCTACCGAGGCAGGTTTCGGCGCCAGCGGGAAGTCGGGGCTGTCGACGCCGTTGTCCCAGAGAGCGCCAAAAGATGTCAACGCGTTTGGCGGCGGCCATAATTGTTACAACGATGGCGGCGGCCATAATGTCGCTGTTCCGTTGAAGACGCCCAAGTACTCCGGTAGGTCAAGCTGGGAGGCGTTCCATGCACAGTTTGAGCTGCTGGCACAGGCTGGAAGATGGACAGTGGAGCATAAAGCCCTGCAGCTAGCTCTCTGCCTACAAGACGATGCATTGGACTGCCTGTTGCTGCTCGGCTCCGAGGACAGGAAAGACTATGATGCCTTAGTCGGAGCGCTGAAGAGGCGGTTTGGGCAATGTGTACAGCCAGACATCTTTAAAAATAAACTCGGCAGCAGGAGCAGGTTTCCGGGTGAACCCTTGCGTGTGTTGGCTAATGACATTGAGAGCCTCACACGGAAAGCGTATGCACACATGTCGTCAGGTGTACAGAATGAATTGGCGAAGGATCAATTCATCAGAGCCCTGTCACCTCCGGAGCTGCGTGTGCAGGTTCAGCTGATGCACCCCCAATCCCTACAAGACGCTTTGGATTTAGCAGTGGAGAGGGAGTGCTTGCTTGGAGTAGCAACTGGAGATGACCAGAGAGGACAACTACCAGCATGCAGATCTGCAGAGGGGGCGGAGCTGAACCAGGAGAAACCTGCTTGGGCCTCAGAGTTGGTGGAAATGGTTCGAGCGGGGTCAGCGCAGGACTCCTCTGGAGCCCCTGTCCGTTGTTGGGGCTGTGGCCAACCAGGCCATCTCCTCAGACGTTGTCCTAAGGCAGCCAAGAAGCAGGGAAACGACGCAGGGTCTGCATGGGGGGGGCATCGCAGACCCTTACCGTAGCCTCCACACCATCGTCACCGGCAGGCAGGGTCCGACAGCACCAACAAGGGACCCTGTCTCAGACTTCCCCGGAAAGGGATTCGAGCCGAGGACAAGGGACCATGGTTGCGGTGGTTGGCCGCACTTGTGTTGGCGATTTTTGTTATGTTCCAGTCACAGTGGAAGGGATTCCCTGCACAGCCCTAATTGACACTGGTTCCACAGTAACACTAGTGAGGCCTGATGTGGTGACAGACTGGACTCGGATTCAGCCCACTACAGTGCAGCTGCGCACAGTCACAGGGGACATGGCACCTATGAAAGGGAGGGGGACAATGACTGTTAATGTAGGTGGCCGATCTATCACCCATCCTGTGTGGGTTGCAGAGGTGCAGGACAGGTGCATATTGGGGTTGGACTTTTTAAGGGCTGCGGGGTGCCAGTTGGATTTAGGTGGGGGGACATGGAGTTTTAAGGAAGGCCCTCTCATTCCGCTGATGCCCACAGCTTCCGATTCAGCCTGGGTGGAGCCTGTGGTCCGTCACACAGAACCTCAGATTGCAGCTGTTCGACACATCTCACCACAGTACAACCAGATTGTTGCCGCAACTGCCCCCACACCTACAAACCCTGTACTTCCCCCAGGGTGGGTGACGCATGAGACCGAAGATGCGTCAGTAACCATGCTGCGTAAGATCTGGGCTGAGAACTGTAGGGGTTTGGACGCCCAGCAGCAAGAACAACTGTGGCAGCTGCTCGTGGACTTTAAGGACAGCTTTGCCCTGAGGGAAGACCAGGTGGGTCGGACTCAGTTGGTGGAACATGACATCCTGACGGGAGATGCTTCTCCGATAAAATGTCGGCCCCGCCGGCTCCCCCTGGCCCGGCAGGAAGCATGTGACAAGGCAGTGTTGGGCATGTTGCAGGCTGGCATTATCGAACCTTCAGACAGCCCGTGGGCGGCTGCGGTTGTCATGGTGCCCAAAAAGAATGGAGAGTGGCGCCTGTGTGCTGATTACAGGCCGCTGAATGGGGTGACGGAGAAAGACTCATACCCACTTCCTAGGGTCGATGAGTCACTGGACCTGGTGTCCGGCTCCAACTGGTTCTCGTCTCTGGACCTTCGGAGCGGTTATTACCAGGTCCCCTTATCAACAAGTGCCAGACCAAAGACTGCTTTTTGCACGGGGCGGGGGCTGTGGCAGTTTAAAGTGCTCTCATTTGGGCTGTGCAATGCACCTGCCACCTTCTCCAGGCTGATGGACCGGGTGCTAGCTGACATCCCTCGCCAAGAGTGCCTGGTGTATCTGGATGACATACTGGTCCATGGCACCTCTTTTGCAGCGGCTCTGGGATCACTCCGCCAGGTGTTGGAGAGAATTAGAGCAGCGGGCCTGAGACTCCACCCAAATAAATGTCATTTCATGCAACAAGAAGTGACATTTCTGGGCCACCGGGTTGGAAGAGAAGGAATCAGCACAGTGGAGGACAAAGTAAAGATGGTGGCAGAGTGGCCAATCCCCACGACTCAGAGAGATCTTAAAAGTTTCCTGGGGCTGGCTTCTTATTACCGGAGGTTTGTGCGGGGTTTTGCAAGTATTGCGGCCCCCCTGTTCCAACTTCTCCAGAAGAACCAAAACTACGTGTGGACTGAACAGTGTCAAGGAGCATTTGACTGTCTTCGGAAAACTCTGACTGAGGCTCCAGTCCTTGCTCCTGCTGATCCCTCTCTCCCCTTCATCCTTGACACGGATGCAAGTAACGTAGGGGTTGGGGGGGTCCTTTCCCAGTTGGGGAAGGGAGGAGAGAGAGTGGTAGGGTATTTCAGCAGGTCCTTTAACAAAGCGGAGAAGCGCTACTGCGTGACAAGGCGGGAGCTGCTGGCGGTGGTACTTTCTCTGCGCCATTTTAAGTACTACCTGTGTGGCCTGCATTTCACTATAAGGACAGACCATTCTGCTCTACAATGGCTGATGTCTTTTAAAGAACCTGAGGGTCAGGTGGCCCGGTGGCTGGAAGAGCTGCAGTCCTACAACTTCTCAGTTGTCCATCGGGCTGGAGCTAAGCACGCTAATGCCGATGCCCTCTCCCGTCGCCCTTGTGCTGCAGGGGGATGCAGTTATTGTGACCGGAGGGAGAGGCTGGAGGAGGAACAGCTGCAGCGCAGCCAGCCAGGATCATGCCAGGGTGACTCAGTAATCTGCAGGGAGCTGCAGGCAGTTGGCACAGACAGCTGGAGGCATCAACAGGAACAGGATCCTGACATCCAGCCTGTGTTGCATTGGGTGGAGAGCCAATTGAAGCCACCATGGGAGGGGGTTGCTGGGTTCTCACTGGCAACTAAAGGATTGTGGTCCAAATTTGAGGCTCTGCGTCTGGAAGAGGGGGTGCTGCAAAGGGCTTGGAAAGACCCCGCCACAGGTGAGGAGCGGTGGCAGATTGTAGTCCCCCAAGGTCTGAAAGACGTAGTCCTGCAGGCCATGCATGGAGCATCTGGGTCCGGACATTTTGGCGTCACAAAAACACTCCGTCGCCTCCGGCAGGGGTTTTATTGGGGCCGGTGCAGGAGGGACGTGGAGGACTTTTGCCGCCGCTGTGACCCCTGTACAGCACGGAAGGGGCCGACAGGTCAGTCACGTGCCCGTCTGCAACAGTTTGTTGTAGGGGCCCCTATGGAGAGAGTGGCTGTGGACATTATGGGTCCGCTGCCTCGCTCAGACAAGGGAAACTGTTATGTTCTGTCAGCTATTGACTATTTTACAAAATGGCCAGAGGCTTACGCCATCCCTGATCAGGAGGCAGAAACAGTGGCTGATGCCTTGGTGGGGGGACTGATTAGCAGGTTCGGGGTACCAGACAGTATACATAGCGACCAGGGCAGAAATTTTGAGTCACGGGTGTTTTCTGTCATGTGCAGCCGTTTTGGCATCCAGAAAACAAGAACAACGCCATTACATCCCCAGAGCGATGGTCTGGTGGAAAGGCTTCACCGCACCTTAGGACAGCAGATGGCCATCCTCACAGCGGAACATCAGCGGGACTGGGATGAGCACCTTCCACTGGTGTTAATGGCATGCCGCTCAGCTGTACAAGACTCCACAACTTGCACTCCATCACTCCTCATGTTGGGGAGGGAGTTGCGCACACCAGCTGAACTGTCTTTCGGACGCCCTCCAGATGCACCTGCTGTTCCAGCCGGTCCTGAGTATGCCAGAAAGCTTCAGGACAGGTTGGAGACAGCACATGCATTTGCTCGGAGACAACAGGAACAGGCAGGCGTGCGTCAAAAACGGAACTATGATGTAAGAGCTAAGGGTCGACACTTTACAGCCGGAGAGCTAGTCTGGGTTTACAACCCTCGGAGAAAGAAGGGCCGTTGCCCAAAGCTGGACAGTCAGTGGGTGGGTCCCTGCAGAGTGTTGGAGCGCATGGGGGAGGTGGTTTACAGAGTGCAGATGCTCCACAACAGGAGAAGAGTAGCACTGCACAGAGACAGGTTGGCACCCTATCAAGGCAGGGCTGCACCTCAGACCCCGGAAGGCCATCAGTCGGGGTCGCCGGTATCACCACCAGCCTCCCCGGAAGCCATGCCGCTGTCGCAGAATGATGTCCCAGTGGTGGGGTCCGAAGCTCCGCAGGGAGCTCGACCCCAGCGGACGAGGAGGGCCCCAAGACGGTTGGATGACTTTGTTTGTTCCCTCGTGGGCGAGGAACTCTGTAGTGGGGGGGTAATGTAGCGATTCTGTGTTTTAGTTCTGCTCGTGTCGTTATGGTTATGTGTATTAGTTTTGTGTTCATTGTGATCTTTATGGTGATGTGTATAAAGTTGTAGGCTTCCCCTGACTGTCTCTGCTGGACTCCCACTCACATGTGAGAGATCTGTCATGTGGGCGGGGGATCAGGGGAGCAGCAGGAGAGGACCGGGAGAGGGGAGAGTTCGAGTGTGTTAGCGGGAGGCTAGTTCGGGAGCGCTACGGTTTGTTGCAGGTGTGAGCTGCGCCTCAGAAATAGCAGCTCGGTTTTCAACGACTAATAAACCCGGTTGGTGGGACTTCTACCTGTCGTGTCCTGGCGTCATTACAGTATGTATGTATGTATGTATGTATGTATGTATGTATGTATGTATGTATGGATGGATGGATGGATGGATGGATGGATGGATGGATGGATGGATAGATATTGTTCACAACTCAGACTTGGGCAAACTGGACTAAACAACACCTTATACATAATAGAGAAACCAGATGGGGATTGTGACTGTGGAGAAGATGAGACAATAGAACATGTTTAGTTTCTTTGTCAAAATTATCAGGAATAGAGGAATAAATTAATTCAAAAATTTGACAATATGTAAATATGAAAAAATTCAGGAATCAGACTAACAAAGACCCTCTATTGTGAGGAGTGAGAGGGCAATCTGCATGTGTCATTCTGCAAGCCCACAGAATACCTCAGCCCACACTCCATGTTTCTTTGAATTGAGAAAGCTCCTCGGATGAGAAGCACAACGTCTTCAGCTGCAGAACAGAAGTCTGGTTCTTTTGCTTTTAATCTTGTTTGGATTTAACATGGATGACTGAGAATCTTCACAAGCAAATATGAAAATAAAAGTAGACAAAATTGAATTATTAAAAAAAAATCAAGTAACAAAAGTTATTAGTCCATTTTTTTTAGGCAGATTAAATTGTTTGATAGGATCTGAGGGTTATTTCATTATTTATTTTAAATATTTTGTAGCGGCATGCTGTTCTCACTCCTTTCCATGTGGTGGCGGTAATGCATCCTTAAGCTTTTTGCCAACCGCCAATAAACAAGGAAGAAGAACGTCTCACAATGCGCATGCGCGTCCTGCAGTCTGACAACATCGTACTTTTGGTCACGTATCTGTCGCCTGTCCGGAGCTTTTACCCGTTCGTCTGGAGATGAACAGCGTCGGGGAGGCCTGCACCGACCTGAAGCGGGAGTACGATCAGTGTTTCAACCGCTGGTTCGCGGAGCAGTTCCTGAAGGGGGACCGCGGCGGCGACCCGTGCACGGAGAGCTTCCGGAGTTACCAGCGGTGCGTGCAGAAGGCCATCAAAGACAAGGACATCCCGATCGATGGGGTGGACTTTATGGGCCCCAACAAGGATAAACCTGAGAGCTGATGGAGTCCGGGTGGTCCAGAACAATCCTGAACCGGGTCCAGGATGCCTGTGCAGACAGACTAGTCCGTGAACTGGGTCACGTCACGGTACCTGAGGCCTGAAACTTGTCGAGACAAAGTTCAAATTCCACGAGTCACGTGGGCCTTATCGTCCGCCATGTTGGAAAGTTTACTATAAAAATATTTATATGAATGTCCGCCATGTTGGAAAGTTTGACTAAAATAGTCATATTAATGTCGGCCATGTTGGAAATATTACAATAAAAATATTTTAACGACCGCCATGTTGGAAACGTTTTGACTAAAATATTCACACTAATGTCGGCTGTGTTGGAAAGTTTATGACAAATGATCATATTAATGTAGATGCTGGAGAAAAATGGCCCTGGTATTTACCCAAAAAGAACGACGCTCGACGACAAGATTTTTAACTGGAATTTATCTGAGAGGACAGATTTTCAGGACAGACTACAAATATACAAACTACAGACAAGAATCTGCCCCGAGCTGCGTTCTCCCCTCGCTTTTATACCCTTATCAGTTCAGCGGAGTTCACAGAGCTCAGAAGGTGTCCTGGCCGTCTGTTAACCAAACGTATGGTTCATGGGCAGAGATAAGATGGTGTCTTGGGAGACGCTTATGATTATGTCTTGGGCTTCTTTTTCTTAGCCATGGTAATGGAAACAACTCTGACCAAAAATTATGCGATAGTCAGCCACGTTGGAAATAAATGCCCATGTTAATGTTGGCCATGTTGAAAACAAAATATTCACATCTTAACGTGATTCTTGACCTGCCATTGTGTATCTGTTCTTCTCAAACCCAGCCGGTCGAAGCAGATGGACGCTTGTCCTGAGTCTGCTAAAGGTTTCTTCCTCATGAGGGGGTTTTTTCTTTCCACTGTCGCCTTCATGCTTGCTCAAGATGAGAGTTCTGTGATGGAGTTAAACTCAAAGCAGTCTGCTAAGATAAATAATGTTAAATTATTTTTATATAAGAATGTTTCTGTTCAGTGCCCTGACTTCTGTTGTGACTTGGCACTATATAAATAAACTGAATTGAATGACCGCCATGTTGGAAATTTTACGACTAAAATATTCATGTCGGCCATGTTGGAAACTTTTTGACATATTCATCTTGATGTTGGCAATACGGAAAATTTACAACTAAACGATTCACATTAAAGTCAGCCATGGTGTTAGAAATTTTATGACCAAATTGTTCATATTCATGTCGGCCATGTTGGAAAATTTACAATTAAATAATTCTTAATGTCGGCCATGTTGGAAAATGAATGATAAAAACATTAACGTGTCGGCCATATTGTTTACAACTAAAATATTGATATTGTCGGCCATGTTGTAGTCTTTACAACCAAACAAAAAAAAAGTGACTCGTTTCAGCTGCTGCTTTTCTTTTTGATTTAATTTAATCAGACACTAAATGATCTGATGAGTTAATAAAAGGAATAATTTAGACATCTGAATTTAATTCTTTTTCTGCCCCGCTGAGATTAAACACTTTGATGTGTCCAGATTATTAACTGAACTGTAATAAGTTGTAGCACCACATGTTGGTATTTAATCCCAGTGTGTAAAATGATTTCAGATTAGTAAAGTTTGTCCTTCAGCTGCTGGTAGAACATGTTAAATAGAAAATATCAACCTTTTATCAAAAATGAAGTTTAATGTTCATGACTGTTTTTGTGTGATTCAGTTTTATTTCATCTTTTCCCAAAATCTTTTTTAAACGTTTGAACGTTCACTCGTAAACACCCTGATTCATGCTCAATAATCCAGGTGGAAAAATCCAACACTGTTAATGGACTCCAGAACCATCTGAGCACCATCAAACTGGTTGACCCACTGTGTGAAGGTCTGAGTTTGTTGCGGCTCCTCGGCTGATGAAGTCATTTGGATGAAAGAAGAAACGTTTCAACACAAAGAAACCATCCAGAGGACCTGACTGAACTTTGTTGGATTCACTCGTGAACTTTTATATCAAAACTATTTCAGTTTTCCTTCATCTCTAAATCGTAAAATATGATCATTTAAAGTTTGAACTCTTGTGTTTATTGGACTTGAATGAAATGTAGCTTATAAGCTTGATCAATTGTTTGCTTTATGAATAAATAATTTTAGATGAAGCCAAAATGCAGAACTCGCCAAACTTTTTCATTTGTATATTTTTAGAAACCGTGCAGTTCTTAATGAGGAGCAGCGTTGTGCTCATGGCCTTCAAAGGGTGCGTACGTACAAAAACGTGGCGTACGCACTTTTCCACACCGAACTTGCGATGCATCAAGAACGAAATGAGCGTGGGAATGTTGGCAGGACCACGTCAACGTCTGAACATTCTGAAAACAGCTGCTGAGTCCGGCAGTCGTCATCATGGGACAGAAATCTGCCTCTAAAAACGCTCTACCAGTGGTGTAGTTACACTTTTGCAGTGGGTATACTGTGCTTAGAAACCAAAGTACACCAGTTAGTACAATGTCAATTTATTTTGATTTTTAAGCATATTGAACATTTTCAAATTCCTCTGATGCTTATATTTAAATAAATGAACAACAAACTTTGTACAACCGTTGGATTTGCATTAAAACCATGTTATAGAATTTATAAAACAGTATAAAAGCAAAACATGTTCAAGTATTAATTAGTAAGTACAGAATTATACAATAATCTGCTGGATAAGCGAATGTAATAAGCAAGCGCTGTATATAGATACATTGTTATGGAAGCATTTAACACAGTTTAACGTATCAATGACGTGTGCCTAATGATGTGTCATGTATCATTGGGCACTTTTAAGTGGGCGTACTGAAATTCTTTTCTAGTTTGTATACGTCATATGTCCATGTAGACTACACCACTGCTCTCTACGTATTGCTCCATTTGTTATATCCTCTAATAAGTCTAAAGTAATGTTGTTAAAAGAGTTTTCTGCACCGCTTTGTGCAGCTTTCATCTCCACTCATCTAATTTCATACACGTGGAACTGTTCATCAGTTTTCACATCATGAACAGTTTCCCAGTATCACCTGTTAAGAGTCGCCAACGGACCAGTAACCACAGAAACGTGTGCGCCGTCCATGAAGTTGCGCTCGTTTCATTCTTGATACTTCTGAAGTTTTGCGTGGAGAACAAAAAAAAAAGGGGGGCGTACGCTCCTTTTTTTGTGCGTACGCACCCTGCGTACACGAGGCGCCTGTTGGTGGCGAGCTGGTCGCCCTGCAGGGATCTGGGGCCTCGTGCACAAAGAAGTGGCTCCCTCCTCCACTCGAGGCAGAACCTCACTCAACCCAGAGAAGACTGTCCACCATTTTCTGACCGATCCTCATAACAAATGCCGGGTGTTTTATTTTTAAAGAAAGAACATTTTGTTTGTGAATCTCGTCGTTGGACTCTGGTAGTTAAATGGTAAATGGACTGCACTTATACAGCACCTTTCTATCTTATCAAGACACTCAAAGCGCTTTACAACACAATGTCCTCACTTACCCATCCATACAGCACTCTACTAGATCTATACAAAGACTAATCAGAGCTTTATCACACATTCACCATGGGACACACATCAGAGGCAATGAGGGGTTCAGTGTCTTGCCCAGGGGCACTTCAGCATGTGACTGCCGGTGGAATTGAACCCCCGACTCTTGCATTGGAGGCTGACTGCTCTAACCACTCAGCCACAGCCGCCCCATAGTAATTTTTTATGAGCTGGCAAACCAACAAGCTCAAGAAACGTGCGTATTCAACAACATTTTCTAATAGTTTTTATACGAATGTCTTGAGATTTATCACAAACTGAACACAATAAAAGTTTGAATGTTGACAGATTGACTGATTTCCCAGCAGCAGTCATTTATCTTTCCACAGATCAGATTATTGTTCATAAATCCAGCTGTAAAAAGTTATAATCGTAAATTTCCGTGTTATAAAGTATGATGGCATCAGTTTATTCCAGGTCAGAGATTAACCTTAAATCCATGGAAGAGGAACCACTACTGATCTGCGCTGGAATAAAGCTCTGAAAATTAAAATGTACTCATCTGTAATGACTGGAAGCAGAGGAAGATCTTAAAGCAAACTTTATTATAAAATATAAACTTTATTAGCAAGAGAAGAAGTTTACCAAACTGGGTTTTAGAATAAAGTTTGATTTTGAACATTTATTGAAGAGCAGAGCGTCTGTCGGCTCGTGTGCTGCTGAAGACATTGACGCCTGTTAATGGTAAAGCTTCAGTTCAGTGTTGACGTCAGGAGGAGCCGTCTGGGTCCAGTCTGTCAAACAGGAAGTGTCTGAAAGGGTTCAGCACACGGCGCCGTTCAGTGGGACTTTATTACAAACACGAGCTGAGGAGCAGAGAACATCCATCTGTCCTCCATCACATCCAGCTCTTGTTTACAACAGAGTCAGTCGGATCTGTGAAGTGGTCCGATATCAGCAGAAGCAGATGTTCCTGTTGGAGAGTTCTGTTCCAGAGAAACGTCCTTCTGTCTGGAAGAGTCAGATTCTGAGTTCAACTCAACAAACGAGAAGCTTTAAAGTGCTCCATGAAGCTGAAGGTCCAGTCTGTGCCACTCCATCAGAACCAGAACAAACACCATCCTCTTCATGTACACCTTGCTACCAGGTTGGATCCCCTCACAGCACAACGTTGGAGGCGTTCCTCAGAGGTTCTGGTCCATTTTGACGCGTCAGCGTCACACAGTTCTTGCAGATCCGTGTGAACGTCCAGGATGTGAGCATCTGGTCCCACCACATCCCAAAGGTTCTGACTGGACTGGGATCTGGTGGAGGCATGGGAGTCCAGTGAATCCAGACTCTTCAGACCAGGAAGAGTTCCTCCAGGAGCCTCAGTTTCCTGTTTGGACAGGAAGTGGCACCTGCTGTGATCTGCTGCTGGAGACCGCCTGCTTCACATCTGGACGTGTTTATCGTCGTGGTTCTGAAGACGGTCTCCAACCAGTCTGACATTAACGAGGCCTTTTTTTCCACACAAACGCTGCTCACAGGTGTTTTCTCTCTTTTTGGACCATTTTCTGTAAACCCTGGAGACAATTGTGGGAAAAAAAAATCCCAGCAGATCAGCAGGTGCTAAACTTCTCAGACCAGCAACCATGACATGTCCACTGTTCTTCCTCCTTCTGACGCCTGGTCTGCTCTACGTGCCTAAAGGCCCCGAGGTGCTGCCATGTGGTTGGCTGAGGAGATATCTGTGTAACAGGCGGACCTGATGGAGTGTCCGCTGAGCCACGGTGCGTCTCTACGTCCCATTCCAGATGAAATGAGTCAAAGTTCTCATGAGACTTTTCTTCTTCTGAAGATCTCCAACAGTCTCGATGACGAGAACAGTTCATGAAGACAAACTCCGGCAGGACTCGTCGTTAATCCTCTGAACGGTGCTGAGAAGATTACCGAGGAATACATCTGCGTTCTGCTCCACGAGGAGTTCACACTGAAGACAGTCGAACTGCGGCTGTGGAGGGAGGAGACAAACACAGACGTTCGAGTCATTAAAGAAACGTAAAAACATCACAAACCTTCACGTTTTTATTCTTAGATAAACGCACAAGTAAAAAAAAAAACTGTCAAAATCATTTAAACTCGCCGATAAACATAAAACCATCAAACTGCAGCGACAACGCTGATCACACACACACACACGCACGCACGCACGCACACACACACACACACACACAGAAAACACATCTTCCACTTTTAAGGTGAGGTTGATGCTAAAAACTAAATGTGATAAATCACTAAAATAAGTTGTCACAGTTATAAACCCATGATAAAACTTTTCAGAGTTTTTGTTCCTGAAGTGTAAAAATAATTTTTGATACAAAAATGTGAGTTTTTGCACCAAACAAATTTCACAAACAGCTAAATATTAATTTTTTGCTGTAAATACGGACACCATTTGTGATGTGTCTATAAAAAACACCCAGCTGTTTTTCTTGAATGGACGGTTCCACTTCACTTCAGGCTCAGGTCCTCTACCAGCAGCCTGGGTTCTGAGGGTTCTGGTCTGGATCTTAGCTGCTCCTAGGACTGTTGGATCTGGTGGAGCCGCTCTTCCAGTTTGGGGGTCACAGCACCGAGTGCTCCAATGACCACTAGGTCTACTGAAGCCTGGACTCTCTGTCCCTGACTGGACTGTGCTGGACTGTCCTGTCATCAGGGTGCAAGATCCAGGCAGGCAAAGCATACATACATGAACTGGGTTTGTACATACATGAACTGGGTTTCTTTTTCAGAAACAGATCCTGTCTAACCCTGAATGTTAGGAAACATCTTGTATCTGTGACTTTCCTTCCCTCCATTGATTACGGTCACATTATTTACATGAATGCTCCTACAAGAACCCTGCAGATGTTGGATGCTGTCTATCATGGTGCACTAAGATTCATAACTGGCTGTGATTATCGTACCCACCACCGCACCCAGTATTCACTGGTTAACTGGTCATCATTAACTTCACATAGACTCTCTCACTGGTACATTTTCATCTTTAAATCACTTCTTGGTCTGCTGCCTTCATACATCTCCTCCTAAATGTCACTGCATGAGTGCAGCTATAGCGTGCGCTCTCAGGACATTATTACCTGCAGTGTTCCCTCAGTGAGAAATGAACTTGGCAAAAGGGCCTTCTCCTACTCCGCTCCTGTTTCCTGGAATATCTTACAAAAAGATCTGAAGCTCTTGGTCTTGACTTCCCTACGTGGCTTCAAACATCTTTTAAGTTCATAGAAAAAACAATGCAGACAGGAACATCTGGAATAATGTATTGGAACATCTGTGCCAAGTATGTACTGGAGGTCTCACAGTCGGAGTGAGTGACGCCACCAGTGGAGAATGGAACGGCTGTCGGACTTCCAGGTCCAGACTGACAAACAGGTGATGGTTAACCAAGCGGACATTGTGGTGGTCAACAAGTTATAGACAAAGGCTGTGGTGATAGATGTAGTGATCTCAAGCCCAGGACATCCTTGTAAAAGAGATTAATAATCTCAGTGGACTGTAACATCAGGAAGAAGGAGCAGCTGGAGAAATACCAAGGGCTGAAAGAGGAAATACAGAAGTTGTGGAGAGTCAAGGCGTCAGTAATCCCAGTGGTGATTGGAGCACTCGGTGCTGTGACCACAAACTGGAAGAGTGTCTCCAACAGATCCCAGGAACAACCTCAGAGATCTCTGTCCAGAAGAGCGCAGTCCTAGTGTCAAGGGGATTTAGGTAAAGGTTATGGATGATTATCAGTAACTGGTAAATTAATGTGAGTTAGAGAGTTGTTTTGTCTGCCCAGAGAGGAGCCTGCGCACCTGATAACTCCAAAGCGTTCTCCGAGTCTGTAAACTGGCAGGCTGAGGTCATCAGTATCTGTCTGATTGGCATTATAAAAATCACTTCTGTATACAGTCCATGGCAAACCTTGCGACCGGAGCTTCAGTGTCACACAGGGTTGTATTCGGGCATAAAAATTCCAGCCCAGCCCGAACACGTATCATTTTTACCGAGCCCGAAACGAAATCGACGGATTAACTGTAATGACAGGCCCGAACCCGAAACAAAAACTTGACTTTTTTTTAATTAAGCTTTTACTGCTTTTGTAAGCAAACATGATAGTTTTAAAAACATATTTCAAAGAAAGGAAGATATCAGATTTATTGTTTCACCAAATGGATATTAACATAGAAATAGCCTAAAAAAATCAACTCTAAAGATAGGATATTATCAGGGCCGGCCCAAGCCTCCATGGGGCGGGAAAAAAACCCTTACATGATTCAACCTGTGTTATCACTGTTTACACAATAAAATTATTGTGTAATTAATTTTTTATAAACTAACAAAACTACATTTCATACAATAATTACATTGTAATTACACAGTAATTGCACAATATAATGCAATATGTAGTCATTACTGAGTAGTTACACAGAAAATTTACGTTTTTGTATATGGAATTACAATTACACAGTGAATTTACCGTAATCATACAATAAAATTTATAATAAATATATAATTATAACAATAGTTTTATGGTACTTATATATAAGTGAGTATTTATACATTGATTACTGCAGAGGAAACAAGAGGAAAGTTCATCCTCTGCTTCAGGGTCAGTGTTTGTGTCTCCCGCTGTGAGTCTGTGTTTTACAAGCGTTATAAAATACATTTTATTTAATTACTTTGTTTGTTAGAGCAGCAGCTGTTCAGCAGCTTTTTGAGGAATTTATCCTTCTTCAGCTATTATCAGACCATAGCAGCTGTGTTAACTTCATCGCACAAAGTGTGGAAATGTCTTTACAGACCACCAAAACCAGAATCATCTGACAGATGTTTCTATGTGTTCAAGAGAAAACATCTGTCAACACAACAAGGACAACAATTTCATCTTCCAACATACCAATCAGAACGAGGTGATCATCAAAACAACAACTAACAGAAAAAATTATGACATTTTGATCTCTGAACTGTAGAACAAGAATAAAGAGAACTAAGATGGATGGGTGAGCACTCCTAATACTTTAAACTGATTTAATCTCAGACAACATCTGTCAGGGGACAAAAACCTCTATTGGACATATTGTAGTCACGACAGTTCTTCAGCGTGAAATAAAACCCAACAGGATATGAAGATAAATCTGTCTCAAAAGTAGTCGCACAAGCGTTCAACAAGATTTGTATGTGCACAATAATAAAACCCAGCTTTTCACCAGCCTTGAACGCAGCATTAACTTTTTGCATCTGGAGCTGCAAGAAAGTCTCAAAAGTAATAATAATAATAATAGTAAGTAATAATAATAGGCAGCTGCTCTGTGCGCTCGTGTTGGCAGGCTCGTCCACAGCAGGTGTTCTGTGCACATCTTTGTATGTGCAGAATATTCCTACTTGTGCACATTTGAAAAACGGTTTATGCATTTGTGAATCTTGTGCGTCTTATTTGTCTGTTCGTCATCAAGGTGCGCCGCAGCATGACAGCACTGATGAGCGCTCCGCTTCGACTCGCACTTTTATTTGTTCATTGTTCATTGCATCAACAGCATCTTCACAGACGCATGGCTCAACACAGGAGAGCCACCTCCTCTGGACAAGATTCAGCTGTTCACCTCCACCTCACAGATAAGGGACACTCTTTTGAGGACCAAAATGTGCACATTTTGGACCGAGAACACAGATGGTTTGAGAGGGGGGTGAAGGAAGCAATTTATGTAAAAAGAGAAAAGCCATCTCTTAACAGAGGAGGAGGCCTCAGATTTCCACTTTCAAAAACATATAATGCAACTTTAAAACAGATTCCCAGCCGGTTTTCACACTTGATGGGAACAGAGGGGCCTCATCTGTGAATTAGAGGAACAAAGACCTACTGTTAAGGTGTTTAGGTGTGAACTGCCAATCTACATATGTGTGTGTGTCATCTCACTCAGCCTTATAACCTGAAGCCCTCACTCACTGCTCTTTGAATTGAGAAAGCTCCTCGGATGAGGAGCGAAACGTCTTCTGTTACAAATACAGTCCAGTTGTTTTTGTATTGAATGTTTTTTGAATTCATCATGTCCTGGATGACTGAGAATCTTCACCAGCATTTTGTTCATTGTTGTTTCTGTTTTGACTCACTGCAGCTGGACTGCACTTTCACGCTACGAGTATGACAATGCACTTTTGGACTTGCGATCGTCAGTGAGTGGGGACTTTGGGTCAACTTTTGACTCTGCAGTGGACATTTTCCCTTGGGTAGCGAGTCGGTGTTTTGTGCAGGACCCACCAGAGATGCAGCAAATCCCCTCTCCCCACGGTCCTGCTTTTGGGCGTTCAGTCTCTGAGCAGTGTTTCCCCTAGATCAGTTCCCTTGGTGGGGCACTCATCATATTTAATTTTTGTCAACAGGTGGGGGTGGGAGGAGGACGGGACACTAGCTTAGCGGTACATTGCAGCCAGTTTTTATTGACCGGAGTTGGGGGGATTGCGCAGTGGAGTGGTACGTCAGTAGCATTTTTGCTAGCATGTTTGTATTGCGCCATGCGCTACATCAATACCAACAGTTGTTGACTGTGTGTGTGTGTGGGGGGGGAGTTTGGTAGGTGGTGGTGGGGGGTGGTTGGTAGGCAGGGCGCTCGATTGTGTTGTTGAGGGGGCAGGGTACCCTGCTTGTATAATGGTAGGGGAAACTGTTGTGTTCACTATATCACCACTAGGGGCATGAATAAGATATGTGTCCAGATATGTTTACAGAGAAGAGAATAAAAGAAGAGTAGAAATTAGCATCGTGGCTGGTGTACTTTTACTTCAGTTACGTTAAGAAGTGAGTTTATTATTCTACTGCTACCTAAAAATATAACAGAAACACTGTCTGAGGAAGAGACTGGATGACCAGCGCACAATGATTTATTGCGAACAGAACATAAGGAGCTGTTGTGTCTTTGCCTTTGCGTAAGCATTGCGGACAACTTCTCTGTCTACTGGCTCGACAGGACTGAGTCATATTTGTGACACCTAATATGTTTGTTGCTGCTGCACAATGTGGCTGTATCATGTGTGTCGCTGCCTTGCCTTCCTGGGTCAGTTCATCTCGATGTTGCTTACTGCCTGTGCAGTGGCCTGTCGCAAAACCTGTGTGGTGTATGTTGTGTGCAACATGCATCATGTGCATTTCAGCAGTGTTACTGCCTGTGAGGTACCTGTTTGCACTGATTCATCCTACTTGCACCGTTCTATTCTACCATGTTGTTTACTATATTTCTTTTGGACCTTGTGGATGTTGTATTTCCTTTTCACTTTTTGGTGCTTTATTTTGTACTTTTGTTGCATGCTTTATTTCTTTTTCTTTTTCTTTTGGCGAGTCGAGACGGTTCTTCTCGTCTCGAGCATTTCATGGCATTGCTGACCTTGTGTTGACCTGCATATGATAAATAAACGGTAAACTATTTACACATACAAGTCTTGCTATTCGCTTGTGTTAACTTGTATGTACTCTGATGTGGAGCAACATGTGTTCATGGTTTTAGAGAGAAACCTCACAGGGTTTGGACACAAACTGAGGTCCAGAGCTGAGCCCAGGATCAGGTTCAGTTGGCGCTCACTTTAACGGGAAGAAAAGTCCTGTTGGATGATGAGTCATCTTTGTTTTTATTCAGGCGAGCCAGACTCAGACCCATTCTTTCTCTCTCAAGCAGAACTCTGGGACAATACTAACCTCATAGATCCAGAATGAAAAAGGTCTCTCCCCTGAGTGTAATGTGTAGAGTCATCAGCTTCCCATTACAACGCTATAAAATCATTGGAAAATACAGTTTCAATGAAATAATCTCTAGAGCTTCTCATTTTGAACTGATTCTAATGAACATGACATGCGTTTGTTGCCATGGTCTGTCCACCATCAGACCCATTTTATCAGGTCAAATAATTTGTTCCCTCCATTCCAGTATTTCACTTTTGACCCAGTATGATGGTGTGTTTGTATTTTATGCAATAAAAGGTTGAAGTTTTGTGTCCTAAAACATGTTTTTTTCTGTTTGTGTTGCTGTGTTTCCTGCTCACCTTTTTAAACGTCAACAGCTTTCTGACATTCAGATTTCGTCTGGGAATGTCCAGTTCCCTAAAGAGGATTTTCAATTCTTCATCAAAGCATTTAATAGCAAAGCTTGGACATTTCTGCTGGGGGGACAAAGAGACATGTGAGGACACAGACAGGACCACAACCCTGACAAACACCACAGAAATAAAGCAAAAAAACATCACGTGACCGTCAGAGTGTGCGTGTGGATAGGTGAGTTGATGGATGGACGAACAACATGATGGATCAGTGGTCAGCATTGTTGCCTCATAGCAAGAAGGTCCTGGGTTTACGCCCCAGTTTGGACCTGAGGTCTTTCTGGGTGGAGTTTACATATTCTCCTCATGTTTGCGAGTACAGTACAGGGTACAGTACTCCAGTTTCCTCCCACAGTCCAAAAACTAATTAGGCTGTTAGGCTGCCTTCAGTCCCAGGCAGACCTTAAAAAAATTAATCTGTGATCTCAGTGAGATTTGCCTGGTTAGAGAAGCTTACTTATAAATAAAAACAGTTAAATAGACAGTTGGATGGATAAATCGATGGCTGGATGGATGGTGACAGTAAAATGGATGGAGGGATGGATGATGGTTGGATGTTTTGATATAAAGAAGATGTATGTTTGAACTGTGAAACCAAATAACTTTTTGTATATGATGGTGTGTTTGATGTCAGTCAGTAGTTTCTGATGGTGCATTTGATGTCAGTCAAAAATCTGTGGTGGTGCGTTTGATGTCAGTCAGTAGCTTCTTGTGATGCGTTTGGTGTCAGTGAGTAATTTTTGATGGTGTGTTTGATGTCACTAGTTTCTGATGGTGCGTTTGGTGTCAGTCAAAAGTCTGTGGTGGTACATTTGATGTCAGTCAATAGTTTCTGATAGTGCATTTGATGTCAGTCAAAAGTCTGTGGTGGTGCATTTGGTGTCAGTGAGTAATTTTTGATGGTGTGTTTGATGTCAGTAGTTTCTGATGGTGCATTTTATGTCAGTCAATAGTTTCTGATGGTGCGTTTTATGTCAGTCAA
>NC_056503.1:45413490-45427370 GCF_014905685.2 Nematolebias whitei
TAGTTTCTGATGGTGCGTTTTATGTCAGTCAATAGTTTCTGATGGTGCGTTTTATGTCAGTCAAAAGTCTGTGGTGGTGCATTTGGTGTCAGTGAGTAATTTTTGATGGTGTGTTTGATGTCAGTAGTTTCTGATGGTGCGTTTTATGTCAGTCAATAGTTTCTGATGATGCGTTTGATGTCAGTCAAAAGTCTGTGGTAGTGCATTTGAAGTCAGTCAGTAGTTACTTGTGGCGCATTTGATGTCGGATGTAGTTTCTAATGGTGCGTTTGGTATTGTGATGTTGCACAGACCCATGTTGCAAGGATCTGTACACAAGTCCTGGAAACTGAAAACTTCCCAGTTCTTGCGTGCTCACCGGACATGTCACCTGTTGAGCATGTTTGGGATGTTCTAGATCGGCGTATACGACGTTGTGTTCCAGTTCCTGACAATATCTAACAACTACTCACAACCATTGAAGAGGAGTGGACCAACGTTCCACAGACCACAATCAACAACCTGATCTGCGTGTGGTAAAAGGCGGTCACACCAGAAACTGACTGGTTTTCAAATACCCCCCGGGCCCCCACCCAGTACAGTAAAGCTGCACATGTTAGAGTGGCCTTTTATTGTGGTCAGCCTAAGGCACACCTGTACAATAATCATGCTATCTAATCAGCATCTTGATATGCCACACCTGTGAGAAGGATAGATTAACTCGGGAAAGGAGAGGTGCTCACTACCACAGATTTACATGAATGTGTGAACAATATTTGAGAGAAAAAGACCTTTTGTGTACGTAGAAAAAGTCTTAGATGTGTGAGTTCAGCTCATGAAAAATGGGAGCAAAAACAAAAGTGGTACGTTTATATTTTTGTTGTGTAGTTTCTTGTGGTGTGTTTAATGTCAGTCAATAAATTAGATGTTTAATGTCAAGATTATCCCCGTGGCTCAGAGTGTCTTTGTTCAGCATGTGTGGACCAGCAGGACACAAAGTACGTAAATCAGTTAAAAGAAGAGCTGGAAATTAGAAAACGGGTTCCAGATGGAACAGTTTGGACTGGTTCCCGATGAGCTGAGATCAAGAACATTTCAACTGAATGCAGGAATTTAAATTCATTTGAAGTGTTTGTGAAATGTCTTCCTTACTCCTCAAAGGGTAAACGCTGGTTATCCCTCTCGGAGGACTATATTTCAGATGTTTGTCTGGCTGCAGGTCAAACTTGAACCAAATATTTACGTTTACTTACTGTAGCCTCTTCACTCAGTGTCTGCATCATTTTCCACTTTTGACCTCAGTCCAAATAGGATTCATAATGGTTCAGTGAAACCTAGTGAGCTTCTCCATCTGTGAGTCTAACTGCAGCTGGTGAATGATGAGGACACTCACCTCGAAATCCAGAAGAGTTGGAGTGTAGAGAGTGAGATTGACATCCGTCTGCAGAGAAACACACAGTTAGATCAACCCAGACATCCAGACTCATTTACACATTTATTTTTATATTAGTATAAATTTTCAGGATCCAGTGTGTTTGTCAGTTTAAAATGGAAAAGTCTTTTTAGCTTTCTTTTGACATCCATCCGTTTTAGATTCAACCAAAACTTAAAATACAAGATGCTGAAAGACTCACACCAAGACAAGGTAAAAAAAAAAAGGTAAGTGGTTTATTTACAAAGGGGAAGAGGTAAGAGCTGGAACGGGAGGATCTGCAGAAGAGGACCAGAGGTAAGTGAAGATATTGTTTGAATGAGTAGTTTAATGTCTTGAGACTAAAATATATCCTTACTAGATTTGTTTGGGGTTTCAGGCTTTGGGTGGCACTGTCAGGCTGTGGTTCTGTGCTCACAGGTGAGGATGTCCAGGCAAGGAGGTGAGTGGGTGCTGCGGTGAGAGAACAGGAAGGCAGACATAGTCCAATAACCAAGTCTTTTACTGAACTGCAGATGAGGCAGATTTGGAGCTAACAAGGAATGCCAGAGAACATCAAGGAAACCAAGAAGCCCAGGAACAAGAGACGCCGGTAAGTATTAGAATTCAAGTGTTCACACAAGGCATGAGGACAGAGGGTTTAATCACCATCAGTGACAAACGATCGACCAGAGACTTGTGGGAAGGCTCAGTATTAAGAAGGGTAGACTGCTGATGAGCTAATTGAAATCAGCTGTGCTCACTCTGCTTCCACATCACCTGTAATGACATCCAGGAGAGAAGAGAGGGAACCAAACACACCTAACAGTAACAGATGAGGCCTTCTGAGGCTGTCGTCTGTCCTTTCCCTGATCTCTCTTTGCTGCCAACTCCTCGTGTCTCACCTCCTCTGCCTTCTAGAAGCCCTGCCTGACATTCAGGTGCCAGGCTGCATGGTTGTCGGCACTGCTTCCACAAGTATTGATGTTGATACTACACAACTTCATGTCTCTCTTGCAGACATCTTTAAAGCATATGAATGTTTATACGGCAGTTAGAGAGCCTGTTGCTAACACTGCACAGGAGAACCTTGGGAATGAAACATGCATCTATTCTGCATGGCTCAGCCATCGTAGGTGCCTTCCTCTGAGAATGGCGAACACGCTGTTCATGTTGACACGTTCCATGCCCTCTGCATTGGGCACCTGATCCTGTCCCTGGATGTGCAGGATACACCCGAGTAACCTCAGATGGAAGCTGTTGAGCTCTTCTCATGATTTGCATATGTGGTCCATGCTTTGAAGCTGTAGAGGAGAATGCTGAGGACGCAGGGCTGGTGTACGTACAGTTTGTTTTTTTCCGTGAGAGTGGAAATGAACCACACTCTGGCTGAATCTGGCCATACCTGCTGCTGTCTTAGCAATCGTGTTGTTAACCTCTGCATCAACAGAGAGTGAGTTGGAGACAGTGGACCTGATACTCTTCACAACTTCCATGCTCGTCCCATCTAGGTAATGTTTGGAGGAGTGTCTGTGCCCTGCACCATGATGTTTGTCTTTTTTAGACAGATGGTCAGCCCAAATATCTTGCTGGCATGGGGGAGACCAGTAACAAGCTGCTGTTTGCAGAGAGTGATGTCAGGGCAGCATTGTCTGTAAATATCAAAGTACCTCTATGAATTTTGTCTTGGCACAAAGGCGGGCAATTGTAAATTGTAGATGTACACACCCTCGCTGCAGTCCTTAAAGGCGTACTGAGTGAGCATGGAGAAGATGATGCCAAAAATCAATGATGCAAGGACGAACATGCTTTATTCCACTACTGACTGGGAAGAGTTCAGATGTTGAACCATTAAAGCAAGCTGTTGTTTATATCTTCATGAAATGAAATGATAACTGCAAGGAGCCGAGGAGGCAACCAATCTTTTACAGTAGCCAGAAGAGTCTGTTCCAGTTGATGAGGTCAACCGTCTTTGTAAGGTCAGTGAAGGTGATGTAGAGTTGCATCTGCTGCCCTTAGCACTTCTTCTGCACCTGGCGTAGTGAGATCACGTCCACTGCTGAATGGCCAATTTGAAAGCTAATCTAAAACTTTGGATAGACTCGGTGGCCTAAGGTCTGGAGATGTGCCAGGACAGCACAAGCCAAAGTTTTTCTGACTATGCTGAAGAGGACAATACCCCGACAATTGTCACTATGATCATTCTTGTTCTTGTACGATGTTCACTTCTCACATATCCCATGTGGGATGTGTCCTTGTTCTCAGCAGAGGTAGAACAGTTCATGCAGGGGTTGAGGTGGATGGTATCGTTCTCGGGGCCTTCCCAGGTTTAACTGTCAAGTTTAAGCCCGTTTAAACCTGCATTAATTTTATTAGCCTGTGTTAGCATATATTAGCTTGTGTTAGTTTCTTGCTTTAACCCATGTTAGCCTGTATTTGTCAGTGTTAGCTTGTGGTAAATTTTCATTTGCTATTTGTTCAGAGTTTTTGTTGATAGTAGTATTTTCCATATTTAATTCCAAGTTTTAACACGACTCAAAATTGGTCGTTTTAATACTTAGTTTTCATTTCTCTTCTGCTTTTAGATTTTGTAAGATTTTAGCAGGAACACTGTTGTTTAATTTAGGGTTTTATGTGTTGTGGTTTATTCGAGTTGATGTTGAATTTAACAACCATCTCAGAGTGAAAACATGTTCCAATTATTCTGTCAGAAATAAGTAAAAGGGAGGGAAAGATGTTTTATTGATGCTGACTGACTTGTTTAAATACCTGATGTGTTTCTGAACACATAAAAGCTGCAACTTCAGAAGGAAATTATGGACTTTTACAGTATCTGATAAATTTACAACTGACATGTTGATTTACAGTAAGTGATTCCTCATTATTTACTGGTCTGTTTTTTGACTCATGTATCCTGAACAACGCTGAATCCCTTCGGTATGTTCCAGCATATGGTATCCATTCTCATTTTTTACCATAAAAGTCCTGCTGAGGCAGGACATTTCTGCCAAAATACGTTTTATTTAAATCTGGCACACCACCAATAATTAGAAATAAACCCATTCACTAAAATTTGTTTTTGTTCTCTTTGGGACTTTTGGGACCAAACCATGATTCACATGAAATTTTAAGGTCCAGGTTGCTCCAGGAATACGTTATTCATAAACCCACTCCCACCTTCTGGAATATGTGCCTCTATTGGTCATGAGAGCAACTCTGTAAGGAAGTACTCACTGAATATACAATTGATTAACTTTTGGAGTTATTATTCCATTCAAGATGGCCGCTGCAGCTAATTAGCATTAGCCAATACAGTAATTATAATCACTTTTAACTTCACAATCACTGCCTACTTGCTATTGTAACAGATGGAAGATGTTATGAAATTATATTTGTGCCACATAGTTGCACATAGTAAAACTGATGTGCACATGAACCTTCCTTTGAGCCAACATGTCTTGTGCACTCAACATACTAAAACTGTGTTTGTGGTGGGCCATTTTTCTAAAATAATCATATATCCCACTGCTTTCTATGCTATTTGTTCAATGTTTGCATTTCTTCTGGATGCAAGACCATTTTCCAACAACAAAATTGAAACTATAAATATCTGCAGTCACTTTATTAAGTTAATAATGGATGGATATGTGCAATTCCCATTGTACAAAAAATGTAATCAAAATATTTTAAAAGTATAATTGTATAGTCTAATTATTTCTGCAGATATTATTCCGTTCTTCCTGGTCAAATGAACAGGATGTTTTCATTCCTATCAGAAATCAAACATTTTTCAGAGGATGGATGACTTTTCCTGCTCCCATAAGGAGTTACATGAGATGGTTAGACTCTGACTTTGTGACTTTGTTCAGACATTTTAAGCTCAGACTCACAGTTTCAGGTCCTCTGATGAGATGTTTTTGTAAAAGAGCAGGATGTTCAGAAAGTATCAGATGGTTTGAGGTTTTTGCTTCTTTTCCTAGAAATGAAAGTGATATGTGTTGGAAACTTGTCCCTGCATGATTTTACTTTGTCACTCTTAGCTGACAAAATATTTTCGCTTCATATTCTTTTGTCAGATCAGATATTTGTGCAAGAGGAAACATATCCAAACAGGCCCGATGCCTGGAGTCAGTTTCAGAATTTTACAACCGCACTTCTGTTTACGCTTGTTTCTAGATAAATCAAAAAGAAAATTAAGAAGATGTTGGATTTAAGGAAACAGAGCAGATCCTGCCTTACTTGTAAAAAATTTGGACTGCTAGCACCACAGCAGTGGTTCAAAATTCTCAACAATGACTGTACTTTTTAAGACTACTCAACAGGGCTAACATAAAGAAGTCTGTTGGTGACTTATTATCATTCCACCTTCTTAAGCGTGCTGATCTACATCACGGTACGGTTTGCAGACTGTTCGGCTGCTGACCAGAAAACCCCAAATAGAGACATCAGGACAGCAGAGAAAATTATTGGCTGTTCCCTGTCCTCTATGGAGGACATAACCTCCTCTGTGTGTCTCAGCAAGGCCAGGAGCATTACAAAGGACAGTGCACATCCCGCTAATGGTCTGAGCTGTTTCTCCAGCCTTCTAAAAGTTTCTACAAGAGCCTGAAAAGTAAGACAAATAGACTAAAAATGTTTCTGTCCATGGGCTGTCAGATCACTAAGTGCTAAGTAAATTTAATTTAAATTGTTTATTTGAATATCCATACTGTCTCCTCTGTGAATATCCACCTTATTGTGGAGGAGGAGTTTGTGTGCCTGAATAATCCAAGGATCTATGCTGTCTGGGGTAATTGTCCCTGGTATGGTCTCTCAAGACAGATAGGTTCTAGGTGACAAGACAGACAAAGAGGGATTCAGAATGCTCGTTTGGACAGCAAAGAACAAGAAGCTTAATGTCTTTCACCTGGACATGGGTTACCAGGGCCCCACCCTAGAGTCAGGCCTGGGGTAGGGGGTCATTGGCAAGTGCCTGGTGACTGGGCTTCTACCCATGGGACATGAAAGAGTTGCATGGGAGGTAGTGAGCCTTGGGACGCAAGCCATGGCTTACCAAAACTGGATCTTGGAACATGGAACGTTGCCTTTCTGGTGGGGAAGGAGCCTGAGCTTGTGCATGATGTTGAGAGGTACTGACTAAATATAGTCGGGGTCACCTCAGTGGTTGGTATGGGCTCTGGAACTAATCTTTTTGAGAGGGGCTGGACTGTATTTCTACTCTGGAGTTTCTCATGGTGAGAAGTGCCACACTGGTGTGGGTCTACTTATAAAACCCTGGCTTTGTACCTGTGTGTTGTAAGTTTTCTCTAGTAAATGAGAGGGTAGCTTCCCTGCACCTGTGGTTTGGGGAAGGGCTCTGACCGTAGCCCCAAGGTTGCTTGTGCCTCTTGCGGTGGCAATCCTTGAACCTGGTGGTGGACATCCTGAGTGAGGGAGGCTGTCAATCTGAAGGAGTCCTGTCAGGCCTTATTGACTGGTAGGACTCTGGGGGTAGCTGAACAATATTGATGGGCCAAACAGGCTGCAGCCCTGGCTGTTGCTGAGGCAAAAGCTTGATTGGCTTCGAGAAGATTCTGGCACACCATCAGGTGACTGAGGTGGAGAAAGTAGCATTTTACTAACGCCATGTATAGTGAAGGTGGAGTGCTGTTGACCTCAACCAGTGATGTTGCCAGAAGGTGGAAGTAATACTTCTCAGACCTTCTCAATGCCACCAGCACATCTTACACTGTGGGTAGTGCCACTGGATTGTCAAACTGGTAAGGTGTATTCTAAAGTGCTGGAGCAAATAGTCTGATTGATGGTCAAACCTCAGATTGAAGAGGAATAATGTGGGTTTTCATCCCGGTCATGGAACACTGGACCAGCTCTTTACCCTCACTAGGGTCTTTGAGAGGGTGTTTGCCCAACCATTTTACATGTGTTTTGTGGACTTGTAGAAGGCATTCAAGCATGTTCCTTAATGTACACTGGGGAAGAGTCTCTGTGAGTATGGGATTGGTAGTTTGTTGCTATGGGCCATTCAGTCTCTATAGAAGTGGTGTGAGAGTTTGGTTTGCATTGCTGGCATTGTCAGACCCCTTCAGAGTGTGGAATTGGACTCCACACGGGCTGCATCTTTGTCACCAATTCTGTTCTTAACTTTTATGGACAGAATTTCTTAAGGCAGCAGGGGGCTGATGGAGTCTGGTTTGATGACCTCAGGATTCTCTCTCTTCTATTTGCAGATTATGTGGTTATGTTGGCATTATCATGCCATGATCTCCAGCTTTCATTGGAATGCTTCACAGCTGAGGTGAAGCAGCTGAGATGAGAAATTGTGGGCATGTTTCTATCAGATAAGGGTGCATTGCCCTCTCCAGGTTGAAAGTGAGGGAAGTGGAGGAATTCAACCATCTCAGGGTTTTGTTCATGAGTTGGGGAAGAATGGCGCATGAGACCAAAAAATGCATTGATACAACTTCCTTAGTATTGTTGACTCTGTGGCAGTTCATTGTGGTGAAGAAGGAGTTAAGCTGAAATGCAAAGGTCTTTGTTTACCGATTGGTCTACGTTTCTACCCCTTACCTATGGTCACAAAAGTTAAATAAAGGTTGAAAGGATGAGATTGTGGATACAAGTGTTCAAAATTAGTATTTTTCAGCAGAATAGCTGGACTCTCCCTTGGAGATAGGATGAAAAGTTCAATTATCCAAGAGAGACTCAGAGAAGGGACACTGCTCCTCCAAATCAAAAAGGACCAGTTGAGGTGGTTCAGGCATCTGGTAAGGATGGCCCCTGGACACTTCCCTATGTTTTCCAGGCATGTCCAACTGGGAAGAGACTCCAGAGAAGACTCAGGACACACTAGAGAGACTATGTCTCTCAGCAGGCCTGGGAATCCATGGGAACACACGGAAAGAGATGGCTGTGAAAAGAAATGTCTGGACCTTCTTGCTCAAGCTGCTGCCCACGTGACCTGACTCCAGAACAAGTGGAAGATAATGGGTGGATGGACGAAATATCTACACTATGCATTTTGAGGATTGTAGGTGAGTTAGGTTTGACAAAAGGCTTTGAGAACTGCAGCTGTTCATTTCTACACACTTTTTGCAATATTGTTGTAACCCACATGAAACATTGGGCTACTAAACACATATCTGTTATTTAGGTTGTAATACCGGGCAGGTCCAGCAGAGGGCACTCATTTTCTACTTAGTTGAATTTAACCAATGTGGCTTGGTCATTTTTCCCTATATTCTGAGGTATGCTCTTTACACGTGCACTGACCGACCAAACTGTGGACCTTGCAACCTGTCTATGTGGGACAGAAGTGACCACTCATTGAGAATTATCTGTAGAAATCCCAGTGAGAGACCGAGGTGACCGCTTGCTGGGAAATAGCTTGTGGAAATTCCAGTGAGTGAATAACTCAGTTGAGCTCACTTAGCTTGCAACTAATGTATAGATAAGTTAAATATTAAACTGCTAGATATTGAGATATGTCTTTAAACAAACCAATCGGGAATTTGTTGGACTTTGTCCTAATGTTTAATTGCTTTGGTGTGTTTTACATCATTGTGCTGACAGAAATAAGAACAAAAATGCTATCTAAAAAGTTAAGTCTGGTCCTCTGGACATTCAAAAAACAAAACAAAGCAAAACAAACATATCATGATCTGACTGTAGCGTGTTCGAACCCACGTGCAGGAAGAGAATGAGGCTCCAGTAAATGAGTAAAAACAGTGTATTAATTAAATAAACAAAACAAAATGCTGACGGTGCAGCTAACTTATTTCAAGGAGGACACGAAGAGAGACAGGTCATGAAGCCTTAGGACAAGGACAATCCAGAGACAATGACAAGACACCAAGGGGCTGAATATATACAGACACTAACAAGGTGAAATGAGTGACACCTGCGGTGATTAGGATTAGACACAGGTGCGACAGTGCTGTAACACAGGAGGAGAAATGCTGAGGGGTGACAGGCAAACATGAGGAAAAACACAACATGTAAGACAAGACCCCAGAAACCCTACAAAACAAAAACAAAATGTAGAAACAATTCGTCTTTCATCTGAAAGACTTCTTCAGTCTGAGGTGCTGTATTCAGCTCAGTCTTATAAATAGCACCTTCTCATAGTGGATCAACCAGTTTGCCTGAAAATTTTGGAACAGGACAAGGCTATTGACCGTATTCTGTACCACTGACTGTACCCAGGGGAGACCACACCTAGTCTGTATGGTTTACCTAAAATTCACAAACAAGGTGCAAATATATCAAGTTCACATGATAAGATGTAAAGAAATGGCAGGTTGGCTTTCTTGAACTGTGTGAGGTGTACCGCAAACCCACCCACACAGACCAGTATTTGCAGTTTGACTCCCATCACCCTTTGGTGCACAAGTTAGAAGTCAACAGGACTCTGTACCACAAAGCAGACAGTGTCCCCACTAACTCAGGAGCCAAAAGAGCATCTTGGTCTGGCTCTAGCCCTAAATGTACCAGTATTTGTTGTGGTTACTAAGATAGATATGTGTCCAGCTAACATCTTACAAGGTAATCAGTCATTTCAACACTTTTTAACTTTGTTGATGTAAAGTAAAAAGTAATGTGTATGGATTTTGTTGTGTATAGAACTTGACTTAATTCTTTGTTTGCCGTTTATTTTCTAAACACAACATCCCAGTGGCTTTTAAACCCCAAAATACATTACGGCAAAGGCTGGTTCATCCCAAAGATCCAGTCCCCCGGCACAAACAGAGTAATGTTGTGTATGCTGTTCAGTGTCAGAAGGACTGTGATCAGTCTTACATCGAGGAAACTGAACAGCCACTGGCCAAAAGGATGGCCCAGCACAGAAGATCAACATCATCAGGCCAGGACTCTGCAGTCTACACTCATCTCCAGGCCAGCGGTCACTCTTTCAGGGATGAAGATGTTCACATCCTTGATAGAGAGGAACGATGGTTTGAGAAACAAGTAAAGAAAGCAATCTTTGTGAAAATAAATTGTCCATCATTAAACAGTGGAGGCCTCCGGGTTCAACTGTCCCCCTCTTACAATGCTGTGATTGCTAATATCACTCATGTAGTATGACATATGGGGAAATATATTCATACTTTTCACGAGTTCCTCATCTTTCTGACTGTGTAAATGTCGTGCATTGAATCTTAACAGAAATGTAACGAGAGACGTCATTTATCTTTGACCCATCAAATGAATGCGGTCATTTATTTTCAGAATCAAAGTTTAACATCAAACATTTACATTAATTTGGCAAAATATGAAAATAATAACAGACAAGTTTCACAAAAAATGGGCTTCAATCACACGGCGGTGATTGAGGACTTTGCTTCAGATATTTCTAAAATATCTGTACTGATTTTAAGGGAAAGCAGAGTTTAAGATGGAAATGGAGATTTATCTTACAGAGAGATTTGTGAGGGAATTAATCTGTTTGACCAGAAAACGTGCACGCTCCATCAGATCTCAGCTGGCCTCCGGTACACTTAGTCGAAAATAGAACCGTCTACCTGGTTGACGATGAAATCAGCGTCAGCGTAGGTTCCTTTCTGACTCTTTCAGCGTCTCCGTGAGAACTGCCAAACCCTTAGAGAGTCGTACGAGGTTGTTCAAACAGAAGTTATAATCCCAAAACGTCTCTGGATCATCCTGAACGCGTTGCATCCAAGAACTCTAACTCCATCAACTCATCAGCATTCTGTGTGGAACTCATTTCTGAGTGCAGCAACACAGCAACCAACAAACTCCAGCAACTCAGCGTCTCAGCCTCTTGCAACTCTCCAACTCTAGAACTTCTTCAGAACCTCCATCACTCTCAGACTCTTGGACTCTTACAGAACCGGGAAGTTGCCACATTTTAAATGAGTTGACTTCCGGGTCAATTTTAGAGCTTTCTGATTCGTGGATGGACCAGGAAGAGGTGTGGTTTTGTGATGTAAGATGTTATGATAAGTCGAGGTCAGAGAATGAGATTGCTTGACAGACAGAAAAGATTATTGGAGAAACAGCAGACTTCGTGGAGTCTCTACTCTGATTATCTTCTCAAATAGTTAAACATGACATTTTCTTCTCAGTAAACATTTTAGTTGACCAAGACTCGACCTTTCACATACTTACAAAAGCTTGCTCACTGAAGACAGAAAATCAAGAAATGCATATTAACCTGATTTCTTCTTTGAATGAGGAATAAAAAATCATTACTTACTGTTTATGTAAAATAAAATGAGTAGTTCTCTTCAACCTGTAAGCATTGAGTGAAACTAACACAATTTGATTATCAAACATTTGTAAAGTAGTAATGATTATAGAGAATTGTCTTTTCTGCTTGATTAATTCAAGAAAGAAAGTCATCAGATGGCTCAAACTGTATTCAGATCAATGAAATAACAGTCTCTGTCCATCTGATAGATTTGAGGTCAGATCAGGTTCAGATCAGGTTCACTATACTCAGCCTCCTGTGAATAGTAAACAGCCATCAGGGTGCTAATGATCCATCGTTAGGCTGATGGTCCTTCTTGAGCATGTGAGCAGCTGGTTTTGGCTGTCAGCAGCAAACTGGTTGATCCACTATGAGAAGGTGCTATTTATAAGACTGAGCTGAATACAGCTCCTCAGACTGAAAGACGAAATGTTTCTACTTTTTTTGTTTGTTTTGTTTTTTGACTGTCCAGAGAGTCAGATTTAACTTTTTTAGATTTTTCTACCTGGATTATTGAGCATGCATCAGGAAATAAGAATGCTAATCGAGCTAATGCTAGCACTAACCACAGGCACTAATGCTAAAGGCCTGTGTCATTTTACAAGGTTAGAATTAGCTTTACAATGACAAAGAATGTGCTTTTTGTATTCTAAATCATATCGGTTCATTTAAAATACATGCAGTTCATAGTAAGCCATGTTAAACCTATTATAAGTTGTTGTTGGTTAAAATAATAAATGTTGAAGTGTTATAAATTCATTAATCAACATTTAATAGCAAAAGAAAGGTAAAATGTTAATATGCCTGATATGTTATGCAGTCTAAGGTCGTTTTCACACTAGATAGTCTGGTAGACTCGGTTCAGGACCAATATTCATGAGCTTTTGTTTACATTTGAGCTGGTGCGTTTGCATTCACACTGCACTGTGCAGTCGAGTCAACCTGTTGAACCAACCTATTCCCCCGCTCGCCTGTGGGGGCGCTGCACCAAGAACTACTGAAAGAAACGACACAAAAACCTCTGAAGACATGTCTTCTTCTTCTGTAAATAAAAATGAAGTGGCATCAAGTTTTAGCAGTTTTAGGAGTTATATTTTGTAATTTTTCAAAAATGGACTTAGCATGAGCAGAAGATGAGACAGAAGACCATGGAGAATATTGTTTTTCTACACAAGGCAGCTGACGGCTCCATATAAGGTCAGAGCAATGCGTGTTTGTTTACCCTGTGGAGCGGGGCTCGGTCTGTTTACATTCGCACTGCACTCGAACTGCACTGGAGTTCACTTCTACCGGACCGAGACCTAGGTTTTAGCCCGGGCCAGAGTTCGCTTTTTTGTTCTGTGACAGAGTTCGATGGCACGTTCACACCTCCCTAAATGAACCGGACTTTCAAGGAAAACGAGCTAGAGTTCGATTAAAGCGGACTAAACAGGGCTAGTGTGAATGCACCCTAACATTGATTTGGATTAATTTACAAGTTATGCACTGCATATTTAAGTTGTCAATGTATTTTGTTGGTTTAACACTAAAAATACATAACAGTTAACTACTGTTTATTGCATTTCATGGTAGTTCACCATAAACTTAAGCTGATTAAGCTAAAACCTAAAAGGAAAAATATGTGAATGATTTGTATTCTTGCGAAAGGACATGGAATCTCATAATTGAACAGGAACATAATTATTTACTTTCTGCACTTTATGCTGATTGGTTTTATAGAGACTCTGGATTCCTTGATCGTGATGGCGAGCCGAGCCCATGCGAACTGTGGACAGGTGTAAACGGTGGGGCCAGCCGGGACATCATTTCGCAGAAGAACCTTCACAATCCAGAAAATCCATCTTGGGTTACAGATAAGATTCCATACACAACATTGCCTGGGTTGCAACGTTGCTAAAGAATTAAACTTAATTTTATTTTATTTTTTTTCACAAAGAAAAGGGAAAGAGCTCTATTTAATTTTTTCTTGTATTTTTTCACATTTGTAAATAAGTTGTTTTTAAATGCTTTATTGTGTGTGGGGAAGCAATAAAATAATCAGGTCGGTAATCGGTTGGTGTGACATCATTCTCCTGGCAGAACCTAGTAGATGTTTAGTGCCTGTTTCCAACTGGTCCACTTCAAGTGTGCTACATTTTGATGCTGACATTTTGCAGTCTAGACTTGGGGCGCTTTTCAGAGTCAGAGTCAGAGTTTCTTTATTGTCATTCGCACCTCATGTGGTACATGTGGTGGAGCGAAATTATGTACACGGGGTCCCAGTTACATCCAACAATAAAATGT
>NC_056503.1:45427770-45431143 GCF_014905685.2 Nematolebias whitei
TGAACTAAGAAAAACATCAACTAAATATACACTAAGCACTCATAACATAAAACATTGAACATCAGCACAAACATGAACATGAGTCTGTGAGCAGATGTGCACGCATGAACACATCAACATTGAAACAGATCAGCAGCAACATGAAACAGATCAGCAGCAACATGATATGGTTTTTCACAGTGATTATTCTAGTTAGAGATTCATTTTCCTGCAGCTTAAAACTTTGTGTTTGGATGGAATTGTACAGAAACCTACAGGATGTAATTATTCAGTCATGTTAATACAAGAATGTTGCTTTAGGGCATTAAAACACTTAATCTGCAACTGAATCATTTTTATTATTGAGAGTTTGTGTTGTCTTAAAGAAAATACATACTAGTAATTGTTTAAAGTATGTTTAAAACATAAATGTTTTTGCAGCATTAGAACATACTTATTTCTCTTAAACTCTTGAACTTATTTACACAACAAAACAAAATTTTCACAAGAAAAAAGATAAAATGTTGAAGTTTTAAATGAAACTCTAAAGAATTGCTGCTGTTTCAAACCCTTTGACTGTTTAGGATAAACAACTCAATGTTCCTGAATAAAATATTTTGTCTCCACTTTAAAAATAAAAAAAGACGGACTGTGATGGACTGGAGACATGTCCAGGGTGTCCCCGCCTCTCTCACAGTCACTGCTGGACATGGGCACCAGCTCCCAGCAACCCAGAATTGAAAAGAAGGTAAAGAAAATGGATGGATGGGTAATTTACGATTGTTGTTAAAAATGTGCAGCCAACAAACCATTGATTAATTTCTGCATCTGTTCAGAAAACATTTATGAAGGGAACAGGTTGAATAAAAGCTCTGTCTCAGTCCTACCTGGTTTAAGGCCATCTTTGTGAGGGAATTGACCCGACTGATAAAGTCTTTGGTGCAGACCCAGTTGATGAGATCTTTGGTGCAGACCCAGTTGATGAGGTCTTTGGAGCAGACTTTTCTGGATGGTGTTTGGGAAAACAGCACAAAGAGACACACACAACACAGAAACACACGGTCTCTCAGCATTGCACGAGCAGCAGAACCATCATCTGCATCACAAAAGCCTCATCTGTCTGCAGATCCTTGCTTCAACATCCATCACAGCTGTGAGGCTTCACCAGCACTCACATTTAGGTGCAAGGTCCAAATGAGATCGTTCAGTTGCCCCACAGCAGGCCAGTTCCAGTCTCAGACCAGCTGAGGAGGTCTTCAGACTCTGATCTGCAGCTGGACCCAAGACAGATGATCCAAGATCCAGAAGAAAGAATAAAATGATCTAGAAATGTTCTGAAAAATTCCTGAAATGGTTTCCTTCCAACTGGAGCCACAGCTGCAGACTCAGATGGACTCCTGAGACCATCCAGAACAACAACTTATCTCCCTCTTCAAACAAGTTAAAGTCCACTCTTCAACCATAAAGTCCTGAAACAGAAAGTTGTGTCCTTCTTGTCCTCTGGCAGCTGGTTTCTGTCTTCTCTGTGTGCGTCTTTTTCTCCATGTGGCTCCGTTTGTGGGACAAGGACTGATGGACAGATGGAAAACGGATGCATGGACAGGAGACAGGATCCTGCAGAGACCTCCACTCAGTCTCACTCCTCTTTGTCTCTGTCACTTTTCTAATTGTGATTTGCAGTTTTCACTCTCTTACTCCACCCATTCCTCCTCCTCTTCCTCCTCCTCTTCCTCAGATTCAGATAATCAAACTGCAGTTATGTCACTTCCTGCTCTGTTCTCAGGGAACTTGATGTTTTCTGTGAATCTTACCGTCTGCTTGAAGCCTGAACAGAATGAGACCTACTTTGGGTTCAGCCTGTTAGTTTGGTGGTGTCTTGAGATAACATTGACATATGATGTTCAAATGAAACAGAACTACCTGTTGAATTATTTGTGACTTGGTGTTTTCTGATCGACGAACTGATTCTACTTCAGAACCAACAAAGTTGAGTTTGAACTGTCTTTGGACACTGACGGAGATCCAGTGGGAAATAAAAGAGGTGAAACCAAACGTGCGTCTTGGATGTCAGACTTTGGACTTTGGATCCTGAGCCGTCTGTGAGCTGGTGCAGACTCACACACACACACACACACACACACACACACGCACGCACGCACGCACGCACGCACGCACGCACACACACACACACATGAATTTGATTGTGATTTTGTGGGAACTGGGATTTTGGTCCCCACAAAAATTTGGTACCTATTGTGAGTGCTGTCTACGACTGAGTTTTAGGGCCACACTAAGAAAAAAATAAAATAAATCAAAGCCATAAAATTACGAGAATAAAGTCGTAGCATAACGAGAATAAAGTTGTATAACTGTTTTTTTTTTTTACAGCTGTCGTTAATTTTTTCCCACGAGTTGGATCCACGACGCGACCTATTAATCAGTCCAGTAGGCGTGTCAGCAAATGACCAGTCTGAAGCTAAATGCTCCTTTAAGGGAGTTGCTGGATCTCTTCAGCCTCTTTCTGGCATGTTTACTGAAGACCTCTAACAGTTGTCATACACCGTTTCGCTCACCCTCACTGGGTGCCGTTTTCAAACGGAAACAAAAGCGAGTCATTACATCATGACGCCACGTATATGCATCCCAGAAGCAATGTAATATATATATATACATTTTACCGTGTCCCTAAAGGTCCGTCGTAGCTGTCAGACGATGGTCCCCCATGTAATAAAGACAAACACACACACACAATGTTCGGACGATGACTTGGTTAGTGTACATCATTGATATTTTTGCTCTCGGACCTGCTCCTCTTCGCTTCTCTGTGTTTGTGCTCAGCAGGTGTTTCACAGGTGAAGGAACCTCACAGGTCAGCATGAAAACCTTGTTTGAAACGTGGAATAAAGTTGACAACAATAAACTTTTTGCTTTTTTGCTCTCAGGTAAGAGCGGCTTGATGATTACTGTACAGGTGTGAAGTTTGTCTCCTGAGTCGCTGTGGTAACAGTAGTAAATAAAATAAACATTTATAATAAAAGGATGGTTAAAAAGAAACCTTGTGGTTTTTACTAAGAAACAAAACATCTTCTCATGTGGAAAACATTTAAGACAACTGAAAGTCTTCACAAAAAATTCACCCTGAAGGTCAGACCATGCAGTGCTCAGAGGAACAAACTCCATCTCGGACGCTACAAGTCTCAGCTAGCAGAACAAAGGTCAAAGGTCACGGTGTCTCTTCTCTAAAAACAACATGACAGGTTTGGGAAGTTTCATCTGAAAGAAACACAAGACATCTGGGACAGAACCAGACCAAAAGACCAATGTTTGTCCAATGTCAACTGAGCTGAAGATGAATGTCACCTCTTATCTGGACAATGGCTGAGGGGGGGGGGGG
>NC_056503.1:45431243-45446989 GCF_014905685.2 Nematolebias whitei
CTGGACTATGCTACAACTTTCCCTTAAAAATTCAATGTTTTCACCGCCTATATGTAAATGTATAACATCTGTTTATGTTGCTTTGCTGTGGTAGGTTTTTTTGATGCCTCAAATCGTGCCCTGTCTAGGACACGGCGTGAGAGATCTTTTTTTTATACCGTCTCTCCTCATGTTTTCTTTCTTTTTCTTATCTAAGCAAAATATTATTCTGAATAAGAATAAGAAGGCCGCGCTAATTATTTTAGCCGCAGCTTCGTGCACTCCGCCCATCTTCGGACGACTGTACGTACATATTTGCGATGTATCTCGGTGCAATGCCAATAAAGTTTATTCTGATTCTGATGTTTACTCAGAATGCACTGCAGCAACCAGCTCCTCCCAGCTGTCAGCACAGTGGTGGAGGGCTGATGGTTTGGGCTCCTGTCAGTCACTGAGTGGATCAGGAACTCCTCTGCGAACCAAAGGCTCTGAGTCGAACAGCTGAAGCTTGGACCAAACTGGGGCCAACAGGACAATGATCCTGAACACAGCAGATGATCTCCAACAGAACGGTCAAACAGAACAGAACCAAGGCGGTACAATGGTCCAACGTACAGAACCTGAACTTGACTGAAACACTGTGGTGGGACCTTCAGAGTGCTGAGCAGAACTCTCAATGAACTGAAGCAATGCTGGAAAGAGTGGGCCAGAACTTCTCCACAACAATCTGCTGCTTTAATCAGAGCTGGAAACAGTTTTTGTCAATAAAAACACCTAGGTGGAAACAAGTTTGAGTTTTTGTTGACTTGAGGTGAAAGTTGAACAATTGTAGAACCTGTTGAGGACAAGGATTCATTTCATTTTATCAAAATTTGTAGAACTCTTGTAGTAGAGTGTATTTCCCCTTTCTCAGGACTCAACAAGTTTACAACATTTAATCTTTAAACATCCTAAAATCAGCTGTCATAGTTGTATTTTAATAAACCCAATCCAACTTTCCATTCTATGAAGACCCGAGGGTCCTGGAAGTTTCTGACATCTGTGGAGTGTTGAGTCCAGTAGTATGAAAACAAAAACACATTTTTGTTTTCTCAATTCAGTTTATTTATAAAGCGCCAATTCACAACAGACGTTGTAAAAGTTATTACTGTACAAAAACATTAATGTAAGCATTAGTTAATAAAAATTATCTGTAAAAGAACCAGCAGGTTGTGTTGAATCTCCACTTCGTCACAACCTGCCAGAAACATCAGTTTGGTCTGAAGTTCTGTTAGAACCCACCAGACGTCGTTTCATGAAATCACAAGTGAGGCTGAGGCCGCAGTGCACAAACCCCAGCATGACTTTATGACCTTATTTTGTCCCAAAGATGAAGAAAAGACTACATTCATAAATTAAAACAACATTTATAAAAAAAAAAGATCTGAGCAGGGTTTATGAATATCTAGAATATTTCTTACCACAGGTAAACACCAGGCTGAACAGAACATTTAAACACAGGAACTGGAATAACACACAAAGCTGTGTCTGAGCGCAGAACTGGACCTTCAACAGGTCCAGCTCTTTAAAATGCTAAAAGTTTAAAGTCCAGAAGGATGGAGGAGCGACAGCATTGGAGAAAACATGTCAGGACAGAGTCTCTAAAGGCCCCCTCACTTTATTATGCCCCATCATGCTGGATCTTAGAGTCCACTTCACGATGAATTTCATGGAATTTCTGTTTGAGCAGTAGGGCTCACATCCAGTCAGGTCCCAAACATCTGGACCAGCAGCTGCAGAACTCCTCATCATGAACGATGCCTCTCATCTTGTAAGAACATCATCCAGGACGCTCCTCAGAGTCTGTTACAGTTCTGAGGAGAAGGTGAAAGTCCATTGATGCTAACTCTCCTGGACATCTGCCCCTGTTCTAGAGGACCAACCCCACCCTGCAGAGTCTGGGTCAGGCTAACTTGGGCAGTACTGAAGGAGGTTATTCTCCCACTTCCAGCAATCTGAAGGTTGACGGTGGTGGCATAACTGGCCTTCTGGTTCCCTTGTTTGGAAGGAGATGAATGGGTGAAGGACAGAGGTGAAGACCTGAGGGGTGAAAGGGACTGGACTGAGGGTATCAGGGGTGGTGTGGTGACCTGAGGCGCTCTCTGGACTTGGAGCTGGGGTATTTGGGATGGCGGGTTGACCTGAGCCGGTGTCAGACCTTGGAGCTGGTGCTGGTAAATGTCGGGTAGAGGAGAGAAAACCATGCATGAGGGCGAGAGGTTCTGCTTATGGGGGGGCTGGGCTACATAAGCACAGATCAGCTGACTGCGATAGTTACCTTCCTCTGGTTCTGGGTCACCCCACTCAGTCTGGCTGTCTGATGGATTGGGGGAGGTGATGAGGGGCAATGAGGACAAAGGAGAAGGACAGGGGGTGAAAATGGGGGGGCTAATGCTAGTTTCAGAGTCTTCAGTTCTGATGCATTTGTTTGAAAGCTCTTGAACACCTGACCAAGGAACATTAGTGAAATGCTGTCCACCTGGGGTGCCCTTATCGGGGGTAAACTTGCTGGGCCAGAGTCCGGTGCCAGGGCTGAGGCAAAATGAGGAGTTGCTGTGTGTGGACCACCCACTCATCGGACTAACTGGACAGAACTCCTGCTGGTCAAAGGATCCTTGGGTGCTACTGCTAAAGCCAGAAGACCTTCGGCCGCTATCTTCCCAAGAATGATAGAGTCCATTCCCGTTGAACTGACCAGGACTCGATAATCTGTCTTCCAAGCTGGAAGATAATGACCTGCGGAGATTCTGGGAGGTAAGAGTACATGATCTTGACAGGGAACTTCTCCTTGAGAGACAGGAAGAGGAAGCAGATGTAGGTAAAGGTGAAATGTTGTGCGTTGGTGAGCCTAAAGCAGAAGAAAAGAATGGAGAGGAGGAATTATATCGAGAGGGCCTTGGTTTTGGTGTTGCTACATCGTTTGTCCATACTGACACACCAATAGGAGGAGGGGAAAGGATCTGCTGTCTCCCATCTGAGGAAGAATCTCCAAATGCTGAACCCGCAGAAGCAGCCCTGGGTAGATCAAAATGAAGGTCTAGATGGTTGTGGGGGCCTCTAACCCGTGTACTGCGAGGGTGGGGAGGTTTGTTTGCTAGGGAGGAGGAGTAATTATGTTGAGGAGGTGGAGAGCATAGACGGAAAAATGATCCTGGGGTTGGGGAGGGAGATGGAGATTGAACTCGTGAGCTGGGTTCAGATGCTGAAAAGGGCCGTGCTACACGGTTGTGAGACCCTGACCACAGAGTAAAGTGGTTCTGTTGTGGTACTGGAGTGCTGCCTTCAAACACTGTCCAACCACTGCTACAAACAGAACCACTGGTGTTCTTTAAATGACTGACAGGTGTTAAACCAATGCTGTTGTTGTTGTTGTTGCCATTCTGTGATGAACGGCTATTAGAGTGAAGGAATGAGGGTCGAGGGGAAGATGTGGGGGTGTAGAGAGGCTGATGAAAGCTTATAGATGGAGCCAGAGGAGACTGCAGAAAGGATGGAGATGGACATGAGGACTGCAGAGACGATGGAGGACACTTGTGATGTTGGAATCCATCCTTTGTGCATCCAAACTTGGAATAGGATGGTGCACTGGTGTCCAGTTGTAGGTGGGGAGTGGAAGAAGGACTTTGATTGACTGCCTTTATGGGTGGGGCTTGTTGCCGGGCAGAGCTGCTTTTAGCTATACACTGACTGATTGACTGACTGATACAAGACACAGCTAAAGATCTATTAAATGCAGAGGAGGAAGTGGTGGGAGATGAAAACGGTGAAGGACGAACAAAGGAAGAGGAGCCTGTTCTCGATGATGAAGACCTCTCAGATGAAAGACAGGAGGGAGATGGACTTTTTCTGGTGGACACAGAGGATGGAGGTGGGGATAAACAGGACAGAGCAGTGATGGTCGGGTTTGAGGAGGCTGCAGGAGATACAGGGGTGGGAGAGGATGCTGGGATGACCCTGAATGGTGAGGTGGGGGGAAGTTTGGGAGGAGAAGGTGGCTGGTGTGTGGGGCTGGGGCTGAAGACTAAGGGAGCAGGGGTGGAAGTCCCAGAGATGAGGGTGTTGGTGGAGAATCCTAGAACTGGCTCATCTGGCTTCCTGGAAATGACAAAAAGACAAACTTAAAGGAGAAGGGGTTATCTCAGCCACAATACTGCAGCCAATAAGTCTTTTATTTTTAATTCAATAAACCAGACTTCACAAAACCACGCCTTTAAATTGTTTGAGGAAAACTATGGAACGTGTAAAAGACAAGTATGACAGGTGACCAGGTCTCTGCCAGATCAGACAGCTCCCAGAAAATAATAACCTAGCAAAGTTCAACACTTTGAGGTACAGGCTTTCTGGAGATCTCTCAAAGCTCTGAGGGAGATTTGGGTGATTGTATTCTCCAAGACTACAGTTCACAAAGCACAGTTAGCACGCTAGGCTTGGTCTGCTGGGTGACCTTGAGAAATTTAAAGAAACTGGACCACCCTAAAAGACGATCTCCAGCAGAGGAAATTCACAAAAGGCCTAAAGAAGGATCTGAGAGACTCATTAACCTGCAGTTGATCATCTACTCTACTGGAAGTCCATTGTTTTAGCAAATATATTTGAGAATCATTTTGAAGAGCTGCTTGCTGGTATCTCCTGGGAGCATGACCCACACTGGACCCTGTATCTTGCCACTACACTCCACCCCAAATCCAAATACTCTGTTGCTGAAATACACCCAGGACTCTGATATGCTTCCACTGTGATCCAGTAAGAACCCTGATCTCCAGCCACCAAGTTCATCCTCTAAATAACACTCAGGTACACTAACTGAAAATAAGAGAAAATCTCTGAAAGACCTTCAGAAAGTTTGGAAAGCTGTTGACCCAGACTAGTTAAACAGATTCCAGAAAAATCTGGACCACTGGAGCAAAATCTAAATCAGTATTGTTTTAACAAGTGGTGTGCCAATCCCCCGTCGCTGAGGAATTTGGATAGTGAATATTTATAATGTTTATTTGAAAGAAAACTGCCATACCCTTAGATGTAGACATGCACCAAAGTTGAAGTTTGGTACCTTGCTCATTTTGCAATGTATCATTCTCACAACATGCATGGACAAATGTACGGACAGAGGGTATTTCTAATTCCCCCTCTTAGCTTCACGACAGGGGATCGTAGACTGTGATGAATACAGTAGTTCTTTGTTGGGTTTGGACCACAGTGTTGAAAGCAGTGGGATGGCAGCAGAGGGATTCAACTGGTTGAACTTTCTTGAGGACTTTTGGTTCAGCACCAGCAGAAGAAGACAAAAAACCCCTGATGGGATTCAAAGCTGGGAAGCAGCAGGCAGTTCTGGTAGAGTTTTACAGGATTGTCAAACTGCACTCTAAACGGTTCTGTTGTTTTTCACCCCCTTACTAAATAAACCAGATCTGGTCTGAAGCTTGACATTAGTTTCTTTGTTTGTTGGGTTACAGTCACATAAAACTATGTGCTTTTCAATTTGACTCGTTTAATTACTTCCATACCTCTGATCTTGATCGCTCCATGTTCCTAAATGGCTTCTATCTTGTTTGTATTTTGAAACCAGCATAATTATTGTCGGTCAATTTGTTGAATTAATGGCTGCAAAGCATAAAAAATTAACTATGCAAAAAGCAGAGCTGATAAAAAGATCAAAGGTCATTGCTGGCTGTGGCTGTATGGTTAAAACTACAACAGATCCATGATGTTGTCTAACACTTGTGATGTGGATTATGTGGCAGAAGGCAGATTTCCTGCTGACAGCTAGCCAAAACAATGGCTGCAGCATTGGTACTGGTTGGTATGAAAGAGAGAGAGAGGAGCCCCCAGGCACATCTTACACAGAAACTGCAATTTTACTATAATTAGTTGAGGATTATTATAACCCCAAAACACTAACACATGACACAAACATCTTGATACGTGCTCAATAATACAGGTAGAAAAATCTAAAAAGTTAAATCTGGTCTATCATGAGAAACTATCATGACAAAGTTATGACACTCCTTAGTGACTTAACCACTTATGAGCCACTGAAAAGAGATCCAGGAAGTGGTTATAAGAAGAAGTTGATAGATTGCCTGAAAATTTTGGAGCAGGACAAGGCTATTGACCGTATTCTGTACCACAGACTGTACACAGGGGAGGCCACACCTAGTCTGTATGGTTTACCTAAAATCCATAAACAAGGTGTACCTTTAAGACCAATTGTTAGCATGATTAACTCTGTCACTTACAATGTTTCCAAATATCTGGCGTCTGTACTCATCCCTTTAGTTGGCAGCTCAGAACACCACATACAGAACACCATGGACTTTGTGGATAAGGTGAGGGATGTCATCATGGAGACTGATGAAACAATGGTCTCTTTTGATGTCACATCACTCTTTACGTGCATTCCTGTTGATGATGCAGTAGAGGTGGTCAGTTTAAGATTAAAATCAGACACCACTCTGAGCAGCAGGACAACGCTTTCCACAGAGCAACTGTGTCAACTCTTGAAACTGTGCCTGCAGTCAACCTACTTCACATATGGGGAGCAATATTATAGGCAGAAACATGGGTGTGCTATGGGGTCTCCAGTTTCTCCTATTGTTGCCAACCTGTACATGGGGGAGGTAGAAAAGAGAGCCTTGACGTCCTTTTCAGGGACACCACCAAGTCATTGGTTTAGGTATGTTGACGACACCTGGGTTAAAATTAAATCTCAAGAAGTCCAACATTTTACTGACGACATCAACTCTGTGGATAAATACATCAAGTTCACACGAGAAGATGTAAAAAATGGCAGGTTGGCTTTCTTGGACTGTGAGGTCTCAGTCTCTGATAGAGGACATTTGCAAACCCACCCACACAGACCAGTATTTGCAGTTTGACTCCCATCACCCTTTGGTGCACAAGTTAGGAGTCATCAGGACTCTGTATCACAGAGCAGACAGCGTCCCCACTAACTTAGAAGCCAGGCAGAAGGAGAAATCCTACACAAGACAGGCTCTAGAGCAATGTGGATATCCTAACTGGGCCTTCCTGAATGCAGAGAAAAAACCCAAACAGAACTCCAGCCAGCCATCAGGTGAAAAGGAGGAACCCAGACCCAGACCAGTGGTCATTCCATATGTTGAGGGAGTATCAGAGAAACTGAGACGTTTATTTTCTAAACATAACGTCCCAGTGGCTTTTAAACCCCAAAATACATTACGGCAAAGACTGGTTCATCCCAAAGATCCAGTCCCCCGGCACAAACAGAGTAATATTGTGTATGCTGTTCAGTGTCAGGAGGGCTGTGATCAGTCTTACATCGGGGAAACTAAACAGCCACTGGCCAAAAGGATGGACCAGTACAGAAGAGCAACATCATCAGGCCAGGACTCTGCGGTCTACACTCATCTCCAGGCCAGCGGTCACACTTTCAGGGATGAAGATGTTCACATCCTTGATAGAGAGGAACGATGGTTTGAGAGACGAGTAAAGAAAGCCATCTTTGTGAAAAGAAATCATCCATCATTAAACAGGGGTGGAGGCCTCCGGGTTCAACTGTCCCCCTCTTACAATGCTGTTATTGCTAGTATCACTCAGCCCTCTGTGAATAGTAAACAGTCATCAGTGTGCTAATGATCCATTGTTAGGCTGATGGTCCTTCTTGATCATGTGAGCAGCTGGTTTTGGTTGTCAGCAGCAAACTGGTTGATCCACTCTGAGAAGGTGCTATTTATAAGACTGAGCTGAATACAGCACCTCAGACTGAGGAAGTCTTTCGGATGAAAGACGAAACGTTTCTACATTTTTGTTTTGTTTTGTTTTTTTGAATGTCCAGAGGACCAGATTTAACTTTTTTAGACATGACACAAACATTTCTTTATTTCAACATTAAGATTGTAACATTGTAACACTAAGATTGTAGCAAGACTATTTTAGTAACAGTTGTCTTTTTTCTCAGAGGTTCTGGAGAAGGTTGTTGCTGGCAGCTAAATGACTAGCTCACATCAAATTAGCAGTTTGAAAAGTTTCAGTCTGGGAAACTTAATTCTCTCACCTGAAACAGCTATGATTGGGGTCACCAACGATCTGTTGATGGTAGAAGATGCAGGACTGTTTCTTCTTATCCTCGACGTATCGTCAGTGTTTGACACTATTGATCACAATATTCTCCTAAACCGCCTCTTTCACTCTATTGGGCTTTGTGATACTGTTCTTTGGTTCTGGTCCTACTTTTCAGACAGGACTGCACTGCTATTGTTGGATGTAACTGGGACCCTGTGTACATAATTTCGTTCCACCTCATGTACTACATGTGGTGAAATGACAATAAACCTACTTGAACTTGAATTTGAACATTTTTACCATCGGAGAAGCCAAGTCAAAGAATCATACTGTCACTTGTGGGGTTCCTCAAGGATCAGTCCATGGCCCTGCTCTCCACATTATACATGCTTCCCTTTGTTCAAGTCATCAGCCACCATGGAATATCCTTCCACTGCTGTGACGATGACACCTTTCATAAAAACAGACCGTTACCCATCTGCTTCATCCTCTAGTCTACATCACTTCTATCACCACTCTCAGAATTCAATACAAGCTCTGTCTTCTGACACCCCAGTGCAGACTTGGCAATGCCCCCTTCAACCTCATGCAGCTTCTCATTCCACACATCAAAACTCGTTCTCTCTGTTCCAACAACTCACCCCATCTTCAAATTCCCAGAACTAAGCTCACCACTATGGGGGACCGAGCCTTTTGCTCTGCTGCTCCTCATTTATGGAATTCACATCTAAACCACCTGAGGGAACCACAGACTGCAGAATCCTTCAAAAAGGATTTAAAAACGTTTTTGTTCTGTTGTTTTTATGGTCCTAACTGATATTAGTTTTTTTTTTGTTGTTGTTGTTAATTTATTTAGTTTTTATGACTCTTGAAATGTTGCCCTTTGAGTTGTACCAATGTAAAGTGCCCTATAAAGGGAATCATTTTTATTATTAGCCGTCACTGTTTGGCTAGTTCGTGATGATGGATTGGGTTTCAGATCTGAAAAGAAAATTTTAATATGAGTCCAAAAATCCATTTTAAAATAAATTTAATGTTTTGAAACATTTTCCTGGCCTGTTTAATGATGGATCAGAACTTTACCTGTTGACCATCACCTCAGATCACTTGGCAGCTGTCTTATCAGAAGGGTTTGTTTTTTACTCTCAACCCCACCCTTCATCCTCCTCATTCCTTTCTCCTCCTCCTCATTCCTTGCTACAGCACCAGTAAAGAAACTCAACCTTCATCCATCAATCAATCAATCATCTATCCATCCATCCATCCATCAATCCATCCATCCATATCTCCTCCATCCGTCTATTCATCCATCCTCCATCCATTCTCCATCCATCCATTCATCATCCATCAATCTTCCATCCATCCATCCATTTATCAATCCATCAGTCATCTATCCATCCTCCACTCATCATCCATCCATTCATCCATCTGTCCATCCATCCATCCATCCATCAATCATCCACCCATTCATCATCCATCCTTCCATCATCCATTCATCCATCTGGCCATCCATCATCCATCCATCTATTTATCAATCCATCAGTTCTCCATCCATCCATCCATCCATCCATCCATCTTTCCATCTTCTAGCTACTGTAAGATTGAGTTTTGCAGGCAACAGGTCCAGGAAGGAAACCCACACCCCCCTCTTCCAATGACACCACAGACTACAGCAACGCCCTCCTTACTGCAGACGAGGTTCTGATCCGTCGAGTTATAACTCTACAAAATCAGTCATGTTAATATTTTATGATACATTGACTAACAGCATTTCAGTACTTATCAATGTGATTTTTGGGACTAAATATGTAACTGGACCGGACTCAGAGTTTTGTGGTCACGAAGAGCTGGCCTTGTTAGCGTACCTGGATAATAAAGGTTTGGTTGTTACTAGAGGTTTACCTGTTGTGACAGTCAGAAGATCTGCTGGCATTCCAGGACACAGATGAGGCCTGTTCGCTTTGAGAGCTTGGCAGGTCTGTTCCGTGGCTGGTGAACGTTGGGAGGCAGTCTGCAGAGAATGGAAACCAGGGCTCTGTGGATTTTGACATCTGGACTGGTGACCATGGACTGGACAATACCTTGTCCTTTCCTTTACAGTCCAGACTCCCAGAGGAGTCAGATGTCATATCTAAACTCTGTGAAAGTGGAACAGGAAGTTCTTCATGGCTCTCATTTGAAGGCTGGTGTTTCTCTGCTTGCCCTGTGACCCCCAGCATTATGGCCCCTTGCTCTGCCACCGTTTCCTGTGCGATTGGTTCTCTGCTAAGTCCTGGGTGAGACCTCCCTGTGGTGCTGGACTCTGATGGGACTTGACTCAACAGCAGCTCTCCTGAAGCCTCCTTTGTCCAAAGTGAAGATCCAGAAAACAGATTCTCGTCTCTGATAAAAGTTTCTTTCTTATCATCAAGTCCCAAGTCCATACGTTCTGACACACGGTTGTCTGGGTTATTCTGTGTAGCTGCTACATTTAGTTCAAAATCTTCAGCTTCATCTTCATAAATTCTGCACTGTGGTGGACCAGCAGTTCCCTCTGATAAAGTTAGTCCAGATGTTGAATCATCTCTGACAGAGGAAACAGCCTGGGTGACAATGTTCCCAGAAGTTGGGTCTTCTCCAACAGAGGACGCAGGATGGGTGACGATGTTTGCAGATGTCGAGTCTTTTTTAACTGAGTAAACACAGAGTCGTTGGTCCTCCTCCAATCTGCAGACAAAGACCACAATCAGTCCAGTAAAGCATCACATTTAAAGGTAAACAGTTGTGTGTAAAGTAACCAAGCAGGAGATGTTAGTAAAAGTGAGGAATCTGCCTAAGTTCTTGGTCGTTCTCAGTCATCTTTCAGTCTTCTATGTTCATGAACTCACCCGATTCCTTTCTGTTCCACTTCAGAGATTGAAGAAACACGAAGACCTTCTCCTCTCGCTATAGAGCAGTCCTCCAGCTCTGAACTTTGACAGTGAACATTTACAGTCCCAAGTGCTGGAGCTGATACTGAGGGGCTGTTTCTGGTACAGTGGAACCAGCTGGACCCCTGATCCTTCACCTGTGTCCCGTGCTGATGGGAGGATTCTGGAGAAGAAGGTGTTTCAGACAGAACTTCACTCAGAGAGGATGGAGATTCTCCTGGTGTAGTCAGAGGTTTGTTACTTAAAGTGCAGCCCAGGCTCGACTCTTTGGTCAAGGCAGAGATGAAGTCCCTGGGTCTGGAGAGCATGAATCCAGGACAGGTCGGGGTCATATGGCCATACTGCTGAGGTGACACCACTTGGTCTCGTAGATCTAGAAGATTAAAAAAAAAGTATTATAATCTGTCATAACTTCAATTATGAGTTTATTGACCTCAGACTTTTGTCCACAACAGACTTCAGTCCTAAAACAATTAAATCTAACCCACCCTTGGTCTGGTTTTCTGCCTTCGTCATAATCTTCTTCTCCTGGACATCTTGGGACTCCAGGGTCATGATTTGGACCTGCTTCTGATCATCATCTTTGCCTGATTCCTGCCTGGTCTGTGTGCTGGCTTGGCTGTCAGCTTTGGTCTCAGAACCAGTTGCACATTTAGGTTCTCCTTGGTATGTTTCAATGTGGTGCTGTGTACAACTTCTGTCTTGGTTCTGAGTGAAACGTCCAGTCAGTCTGGCACATGTCCATGACTGAGTTCGTACACTGCTGGCCTGCTTCTGATGCAGTGGCACCTTCATGGTGCTGGCTTTGGTGCTGTACATCTGAGCCAGTTTTTGGACCTTGCTTAGAATACGCTCTGAATTCTCCATCAGGACAGGGTCCACCACCGGGTTCGACTCAAATAACCCAATACCAGTGACATCCGAGGCCATTCCTTCAAACAACGCTCGATTAGCAGTCACAATCCTGGAGTGTCGAGACCATCGACCTACTTTTATCTGACTGGGGATACTCCCCAAGTTCTCCTTGGCTCCAGCCTGGTCTCTGGTTTTGCTTTTAGACCAGGTGGCTTTGCTCTTTTTGTTTTTTGGTTCTTGTGTTGTCGAGTATAATGAGGGTTCTGCCCAGCCACTGATGGGTTCTGCTTGGTTGGGTTCATGCCAATTATTAACAGGTTGATCCATAGCACCAGATTTTCCTTCTACGGTGGATTTGGGATCTTCAGAAAGAGATGAACCTTCTTTTCCTGATGAATTTCCATCTTTATGTTCACTAACCACAACAACTGTCTCCCCCTCTGTTTCCTGTACTCTCTTCTCTGAAGATTCTCCGTAGATGTCCTCAGGTCTGTCCTGGATCTCAATCTCTTCTTCAATAAGTCTGTCTGCACTTGATTCTGGATTCACACCTGTTTGAGTCGGAGACTCCTGGTCTTGGATCCCAGTAGACACTGTTGGCTCCTCTGGATCAGGAAACATAAAACTTATTGGTTTATCTGTATCTTCATCACAGTTTGGTTTAGCTGGAATGAACGTGGAACCAGTTGTAGTAGTGGACTCAATGTCCTGTTCTGGTTCTTCACAGTCATGTTCAGACTGTGTGCTCACCAGCTCCCCCTGTTGTTCACCCAAACTAAAGCGCGATACTGACTCTTTCACCAAGCCAGTGGGGATTTGAGAGAAACTGTTTCGTCTCCTTACTTCGTCTCTCAGCTCATCTTCTTCCTGTCCCTCCTCTTCCTCAGCCTCTGCGGCAGCCTCGTAGTAGCTCCGGATCTTTTCGATGATCTTTTTATCTCTCTTGGTGAGGTGAGAGTCATTTTTAGGTGGTTGGTGTCCCTGGATGGGGCGATGATCTGGATCCTTGGACTCTGGGTCTTTGGGTAGGTCACTATTGATCTCAGTCCTTTCTTCTGCTGAGACAGTGGGATGAAGATTTGAAGATGAGGATGGATTAAGGACACTTTTTCTCTCAGCTTCCTCTTCTTCAGCCTCTTCCTCACGGGTCTGTCTTAATGGACTTGTTGCATCTGGGGATTCTTGGAATTCATTTGTGGCGGTCTCTCTTTCACTGATCTGGTTTAGGATGCTGATATTCTCGGTTTCTTCCCCTTCCTGTTCCTGTTCAAGAGGCAGTTTTTGTTCTGGACTGGAGGAGACGGGTGATAGTGGGCAGCTGAAGATGGTCTCATTTGACACAGACCCCATCTCACTGGGACAATCCTGGATCGACTCCTGGAAAAAAAGTGAGAAAAACGTCAAAATGATCACGTCTCCAATGAATTCATCCAATGTGTTTATTTTCTCTAAAATTCTGAGGACAGATTGACTCAGGACTGTCAACATCAACCAGAATACTGTCAAAGAGGCCAAAAAAGAACACGTCAGACATTATTGTGCCCAATCTACGTGTTCTTTTTCAAAACTAGTGACTCTGTTCTGAAGACCCCACAACCTGTCTGTCTGGAAGCCTCTACTAAACTCTGTAATAATGTTCTGCAGTTTTTTTTATCAATAAGGTTGCTACCACATGGGCCTCAGCTTTTGACCTGTCCTGCTTGGTCCCCTGCCTGGCTGTGTCCAATAGATTCAAGCCAGTGACTCCAACCCTTTTAGAGGATGTGGTCAGCCATATTAAGCCATCAAGTTCTCTTCGTGACCTAGTCCCCCCTTGTTTTTTAAAAAAATAGGTTTTCTTCCGCATCAGGCTGGTGATCCTTGCTGTTATTAATAGCAGTCTGTCCTCAGGGATTGTTTTTGGGTAAAAATATCTTCTATTTATCTCACTTACTCAAAGAAGCCACAGTTGATGCAGGAGAAGATTTGTAATTGGTTTTACTTGCAAGGACATATTTTCACAACAGATGTACGGAAGTATACACACATGGAGCCTAGTCACCAGAATCTGCCACGGGCAGTGTGCAAGGCTTGTTTTTACATGCTTATCATCTCCAAGCTCACAGACAGACTGGAGTCCCTGGACTGCCAGCTGCACATGCAGTATCAAATCAGCTTCTCATTCAGCTCTCTGGGAAAGTAAAAAACTCTCTGCTATCTCAAACACATGGTTCATGGGCAGTTAACATTCTCAGCCATAGTAGTTATAAACATCCATAAAACCTTATCCAAAATTCCCTAACAGTTGTCCCTATAAGCTTTAAACATGTGGTGGTGCATTCTCTGCTTAAAAAAACATAGCCTAGACCAAACTGTCTTGGCTAATTTTAGGCCCATCTCCAATCTGCCTTTTATTTAAAAAAATTGTTTACTCCCAGGTCAAGTGTTTTTTTTTTTTTTGGATGAGCACAATATCCTGAAGGTTTTTCTGTCTGGCTTCAAACCTCGGCACAGCACAGAATCAGCTCTAGTCAGAGTTTTAACAACAATTTTACAACTAATGATTCTGGTGAACATGTGGTTCTGGCCCTGCTTGACCTAACCGCTGCCTTTGACACCGTGGACCACAACATTTTAATATCATGCTTACAGCACCAAGTGGGTATCTGTGGTACTGCACTGAGCTGGTTTAGGTCCTATCTGGCAGACAGAACAATGTGTCAGCATAGCTGGTTCTGAATCCTCCTCTGCTCCTCTGTCTTTTGGTGTTCCACAGGGCTCTATTTTAGGTCCCCTGTTTTTCTCCCTTTACCTGCTTCCTTTGGGATCAATCCTCAGAAAACATGGGATCTTTTTGCACTGCTTTGCTGACAATAGTCAGATCTAAATGCCACTGGAAAAAAGAAAATGTCGCTTCTGTTGTGTCTTGGAGACATCAAAGCGTGGATGTCCTTAAACTTTTTAAATTTGAAGGCAAAGAAAACAAAAGTGATGGTGTTTGGTTCCAGTGGCTCCTGTGGACCTCCCCCTGTTGATCTGGGCCCGCTGGCGCTGCAAGTGAAGCAAATGGTTTCTAATTTGTGTTTTAAAATGGACATTGATTTTAAATTAGATTCCCAGTTTGGAGCGATGTTCAAGGACAGTTTTTCTCACCTCAGACAGCTGCTAAGGTAAAGCTAATCCTCAATAAACAGCAGCTGGAAACAGTAATCCATGCCTTCATCACATCTCGGCTGGATTACTGTAACACTCTTTACCTTGGAGTCAGCCAGTCCTCCCTCAGACGTTTTCAGTTGGTCCAGAATGCTGCTGCTCGGCTTCTAATTGGAGTTCATAAGAGGGAGCACATCATACCCACTCTAGCTTTACTTCACATCAACTCCTCTCTGGCTTCACTCCACTGGCTGCCTGTTCATTTTAGAGTTCATTTTAAGATTATTTTTTTGTTTTTAAAAGTTTAAATGGCCTTACTCCATCTTATCTCTCTGAGCTGCTTCACCTGGTCTCTCCTGCTCGGTGCCTCAGATCAGCTGATCAGCTGCTCCTGGAGGTGCCGAGGTCCAAACGGAGGCTCAGAGGGGACAGAGCTTTTGCTATTGCTGCTCCAAATTTATGGAATGATCATCAGATGAGCCCCCTTCACTGTCCAATTTTAAAACTCTTTTAAAAACACATTTTTGACACATTGAGTGTGGAACCACTGGACTGAGGAACGGCTTCTACCCTGAGGCTGTTAGACTCATGAATCTCTGACTAGAATAATCACTGTGAAAGACCATATCATGTTGCTGCTGATCTGTTTCATGTTGCTGCTGATCTGTTTCAATGTTGTTGTGTTCATGCGTGCGCATCTGCTCGCGGACTCATGTTCATGTTTGTGGTGATGTTCAATGTTTTGTGTTATGAGTGCTTAGTGTATATTTAGTTGATGTTTTTCTTAGTTCA
>NC_056503.1:45447389-45466851 GCF_014905685.2 Nematolebias whitei
AATACCTGCTGAATAACTGCTGAACACCTGCCTAATACATGCTAAATAACTGCTGAACACCTGCTGAATAACTGCTGAACACCTACCTAATACATGCTAAATAACTGCTGAACACCTGCTGAATAACTGCTGAATACGTGCTGAATAACTGCTGAACACCTGCCTAATACATACTAAATAACTGCTGAACATCTGCTGAATAACTGCTGAACATCTGCTGAATAACTGCTGAACAGTAATAATAATAACCATTTAATGTTTGTGTAATGACGCTGCTGCTGCAGAGATTTATTTATTTATTCATGTTTTACCAATAATGCTTTGACACGTACACATAAATATTTAGAAAATGTTAGAAACCAGTCTGGGGGCATGAATGTCTTGTTCTTCAAGTTGTACATGGCTGATTCACTGACTCGTTTATGAAAAGGCTCGGATGAATGAGGTGATAATAAATCTAAATGCAGGTGGAGAAATCACATGATTTTATCTCCCAAATGATTGACAGAAGTGAAACAGGTTACCTTCAAAGCTTTCAGGTGTTGGAGTTCAGGAACCAGTGGGTGGACGCCAGAGAGGCAGGAAAACAGAGAGGTTAGCATCATCATGTTGCTGTCTGACCTGAAGCTGACAGCTTGTAACAATAAAAACATCAAAACACACATTCAGTTATCAAAAAAGTTAGTCTGACAATTTGGAGTCCACCTGCAGAGTACCTGGCTAAAGTATCCCTCGCACTAAGATACTTATCCAACAGTGAGTCTTGCACAACATACACACTGCACTGTGACACTCAGACCAAGGTTTAACCCACCATGACCCAAATCTTGAGGAACAAACTGCACCATGACCCCCATAACAAGGTGCATACCCCACTGTGACACACTTCCTGATATATGAACCGCACAATGATCTTCATAGGTGCAAACCATGCAGCGCCTCTTATTTTGAGGTACAAACCAAACCGCAACCTCATACCAATGTAGGAATCCCTCTGCAACTCACATCCCTGAGGTACGAACCCCACCGCAACCCTCAAACTAAGGTACAAACCACGCCATGATCCCTGTACCAAAGTATGAACTACACAATGAGGAGTTGACGAGGGAGAAGCCGGGCCCCAGAGGAGAGGGCGGGCCCCAGAGGCCATCTTAGCACTAGCAAACTGTTTTTTCCACTATGGAGTATGCTGTTTGTTGGGAATAAGTTTGGTTTGGTGGCTTCTCAGATTGAGGAAGTCCTTTGGATGAAGGACGAAACGTCTCAGCAAAAAAAAAAAAAAAGAAACCATCCAGATGACCTGACTGAACATTGTTGGATTTTATACCTGGATTGTTGAGCCTGAACTTTGGTGAACCGCACAAAGACTCTCATACCAAGATAGAAAACACAATGTGACCCACATCCTGAGGTATGAACCACGCTGTAACCTTTTAACCAAAGTACAACACACACCTGGACCCTCAAACTGACGTAAAAACTGCACCGTGACCTCTATACCTATAGAACCACACCATGACTCACATCCTGAGGTGAGAACCCCATGCCTCCATCTTAATCTGAGGCCCCCATACCAATGACTCACATCCTGAGGTACAGTGTGAACCACACAGTGACCTGATTGCGGCTGTACTGTTACACTTGAAGTGTTCTGTGTTCACTCATCATATAATAAAAAAGCCAAACATAGTTTGAATGGTTTGGCAAAAGCAAATTAAACATTTAAAAATACCTTTACTGTGTCAGAAACATGTGCAGTCTGTTGGTTTTTAGAATTTATATGTCTTTACTCACCGGGGGGATGAAACGCTGCCTCAATGTCTTTAGCAGGAGCTGGAAGAGAAACACAAAAACATTTTCTCATCATAAATCAACAACAGCTGAAAGTCAAATGGATAAGAAAGTTAATTTTGTAGCTTAAATATCGTCAATATTTAATCACGTGAAGTCAAGGCCATGAATCATTTGGTATTTTTGGATGATTCCAGGATCTGCAGCAAGGGTTTCTATCTCAGCTCCTGATAACAACTTGACCTTAAATCATCTGACCTTCACACTTAAAAACACTGAAGTTTACAGTTACTTATGTGTACTATACTTGTTCCAATAACTAATGACTTTTGACTTTTTTTACAGTTACTAATGAACATGTGTAAATTTGGGCCCCACATGCTTCATTCATTCATTCATTCAACCTTTATTTAAACAGGTTAATCCCATTGAGCCACGAGGATTCATTTACAAGAGAGACCTGGATTTTAACAAAGAGTGATGACAATGGACATTCATAAATGATTCATAAAAATTTATTTTTTTCTTTTTTTACAATTGAAAACAAAATGATAATTAAAAGGAGAAAGAAACATAATGAAAAAACAGCTAGATTATAAGACGATGTAGAAAACTAAAAACAGGAACATGTCTGCATTGGTTCTTTTCAGGAACTTATCAGATGTTTGAAGCCACCTAGAGAGGTCAAGTTTAAGAGCTTCAGATCTTTTTTCAAGATATTCCAGGAAACAGGAGCGGAGTAGGAGAAGGCCCTTTTGGCAAGTTCAGTTCACACTGAGGGAACACTGCAGGTAATAATGTCCTGAGAGCGCACGCTGTAGCTGCACTCACGCAGAGACATGTAGGAGGAGATGTATGAAGGCGGCAGACCAAGAAGTGATTTAAAGATGAAAATGTACCAGTGAGAGAGTTTGTGTGAAGTTAATGGTGACCAGTTAACCAGTTAATACAGGGTGCAGTGATGAGTACGGTAGTTACAGCCAGTTATGAATCTTAGTGCACCGTGATCGACAGTGTCCAACATCTGCAGGGTTCTTGTAGGAGCGTTCATGTAAATAATGTCACCGTAATCAATGGAGGGAAGGAAAGTCACAGTTATTAGTCGTTTCCTAGCATTCAGAGTTAGACAGGATCTGTTTCTGAAAAAGAAACCCAGTTTAACTTTCAGTTCCTTTACTAGGTTTTTGAATATAGAGCTTAAAAGTGAGATGTGTGTCAACCAAGATACCCAAATATTTGTAGGATAAAAGGATAAAATCAGAGGAAGAACTGCTGGGACCGACTTCCTGTTTGTAAACAGCATCCCTTTGGTTCCATCGGCATTTAGGACAAGTTTGAGATGGAACAAATCTGACCGGATGATGTCGAAAGCGGATTGCAAAAGCTGGAGAGCCTTAACAACTGTTTTAGCTCAACAGTAAACAACTGTATCATCAGCATAGAAATGTAAGCTGATGCTCTGACCTATGTTACCTATGTAGATTGTAAAGAGGGTGGGTCCTAAGACTGAGCCTTGCAGAGGACTGTGGACATGGAGCTTAAGAAGGCAGGTGAACAGGTGCATGGAATGAATGCTGATTGCAGTGGAGAAAACAAGGGAGGCATGGCATGGAGTGAAAGGAGCAGGCTTGAGCTCAAGGAATGGGTGATAAGCAACGCAAAGCAGGGGAACAGAAACTATGGCATGAGGGGCAGAAACAATGGCAGGAGGGACAGAGTGAGACAGGGAACAGGGGACGTGAACATGTCATGAAGGGACAGAGACGTGAGCAAATGAAACAGTCTAAGTTTAGACTGAGTGTATTTCAACAAACCAGAAATAGGCATGATGCAATATAAACCTCTAAGCATTGCAAAATACTGACTTTGAGCATTCACATTAGTAGCTGTAAAAAAGTCAATCTGGACCTGAAGAAGGTGCTGGATATCTGAGTTCTCATGAGTGCTGACTGACAGAGAACCTGTCTGGGTTGTTTGGACCCTGAGTGCTGACTGAAGGAGTACCTGACTGTCTCCTGGACCGTCTGTATGGCAGGTTTCCCTCTAACAGCAGGGGCAGACTCTTCCTGGACTTCTCAGGTGTGTAAAGCAGCAGTTCTGAAGGTTCTGTTTAGACAAGCAGCAGAACCAACAAAACATTTAGCGTTTGTTCGTTAAAAACATGAATCAATCATTTACAGTTACAGACGATTTATATTTCTTCAAGTTAAAACTCATTGTAAACCAGACACCTCATGCTGGTCTAAAGTCTTGATTCAGTTTTCTTTCCAAGGATCCAGACTTTCTGGGAATCTATCAAAGTGGTTTAGATCTACAGTTCTCACACTATCTGAAGGTCTTTTGTTGTTTTCATTGCACTCTGTTTCAGTTCTTGAACATTTTCAAAGGAAGAATTAAGAACCTCTCAGGTCCTGGTTCAGGTCTTCAGGAAACAGGAACAAATCTTCCAATGACTTCCAGATCCTGGTCATCTGCTGAAGAGAGTATTTAGACCTATAAGTTCTTCTGTCCTCCTCTGGTTCAGTTTCCTCAGCTTGATTCAAGTGAAAATGTAAACCAGGACCAGCACTTTAACAGCTCTTTGGGACTGACTGTCTTGAAAATAAAAGCAGCCAAAGTCCAAAGAAAACCTCTGAAAGACCTTCAGAGAGTCAGAACCAAAGTCCTTCTTTAATGTCAGGTAGTGTGACCCTGAGAAACACAGAACAGAACAGAACCAGTCTGCGCTTTATTTATTTTACCATTTGCACCAGAAAGAACACGAGAACTGGACAAACCCTCCATGTTGGAGGTTTGTTGTTCCTCAGCTGTAAGAACCTGAATCAGCTGCTGAAAATGTGACAAGAACCCGAGGTTTTGATTTAGTTCGCAACAAATTGGCGCTCAAAGTTTAAAGATGACTGACCCTGACCTGACTGCCGTCTCCCTCGGTGAGAACCGTGAGCGTCGTCTAGTCGCGGTGAAGCGCACAACTTCGTCAGGTTGTCCTGCTCGAACTGAGGAGCTGAAACACAGGAAGTGATGTCATGTCATGAAATCAGCCTAAACTTCTGCTTCAAGGGTCAGGCTGTAAACTCACTCTGACAGAAGTTATCTCCGAGGACTTGTCTCGCCTGGAAGACAGAACATTAAAGAAAAGTGAGCGGGAATGTAACGGGTCAGCAGGTGTCTCATCCAGCTGAAACTGGATCATATTACAAAAAAAAACTTTGATGATGTTGTCTGAATAAAGTATTACTGAAGATGTCTCCACCATTTTGAATGGTTTGTGTAACATGTCAGGCACTAGGACCATGTAGCACAGCAGCTTCCCCTGCAGCTCTACAGCTACGTACTAAGAGGAAGAGCCTCTGTCGCACAGAGCTTATGCTGATTTCACACGATCGGCTTTGAAGCTGAGAAAAATAACATTTAAACGTGTCGTTAACCTGCTGGAGCTAAGAGGAAAAGAGAAAAGCAAACTTTGGGGTGGAGGTGGATCGGACCGGACTGCTCAGTGAGTCCCCCCCACAGCTGTTCACCAGCATCAAGAGTCTTTATCTGCCATGTTCACACAGGTTACAGCGGTGCTTGAAAGTTTGTGAAGCCTTAATAATTGTTTATATTTCTATATCAACTTGACCTAAAACATCATCAGATTTTCACACAAGTTCTAAAAGAAGATAAAGAACCCAGTTAAACAAATGAGACAAAACATTCTATTAAAATATGGGAACCTCTAGGATTAGCATTAATTTAAAGGTGAAATTAGAGCCAGGTGTTTTCAATCAATGGGATGACATCCATCATGTGGACCCAGGATCCTGACTCATCATGTGGACCCAGGATCCTGACCCATCATGTGGACCCATGATCCTGACTCATCATGTGGACCCTGGATCCTGACCCATCATGTGGACCCAGGATCCTGACTCATCATGTAGACCCAGGAACCTGACCCATCATGTGGACCCAGGAACCTGACCCATCATGTGGACCCTGCAGACTCTTATTAGTTTGATGTTTATGAGGTTCCATTGAGTAAATTAAAAATTCACACCAGGCAAAATGTCGGGACAAAAACTCTTCAGCTCATCTGGTCAGCAGCTCCGACTCACCTCACGTTTGCAAAAAGAGAAATAAAGATTTAGTTTGAAGAAGTTAATGCAGCCATAGAATCTTTGTAGATCTGTTTGTTGGTGAAAATCAGAGCAGCTAAATGTTTTATGACACCCTCTGGTACTGAAGCAGCTCTGTATAAAACACTGGCAGATGGATTATCAATTATTTATGATTTATTAAAAACTCTTGAAGCAGAAAATAAACAGTTTGACACCAGAGATGTTAACTGATGCTCCTGAGAAGATTCCAGGAAGATTTCAGAACTGTGGCTTTAAGAATAAAGAATAAACAATTTTCTCAGTAAGAACAACTGAAGTGGGAACTGTTTGACATCTTTCGTTTTTCTTATTAACAAACAGGATAATAATAATAATAATAGTATTAAGGGTGTTTTAATATTTCTTAGTCTTTTTAGTTCCAGTTATCTCTTTAGGACCTTGTAAATCAGAGGAGGCAGCAGCATGCTTATGGTTCTTCTCCTGACCAGCAGGTGGCAGCAAAGATCAATAAAGAACTGCTGGGGGGGGTTCAAGAAAGAACTGACCCTAACATTACTGTTAGTTCTACCCCAAGAACTAACGAGCCTTCCCTCTCATTCCAGGTCAGTTACCAACGATGAAACTAATTTAGTTTGATTTTTATTTCATCTACAGGTTTATCCTCCCTGACCTTCCTCTGGCCCTCCTTACCTTCTGCGGGAGTGAAGCCGGATGGTTTTCTATGATGAGTCTCTTCAGGTAGTGCACCCACAGCCTCTTCTCCTCCTGGTTCTTGGTCTGCAGCAGGTTGGAACAAGAACCAAACATCAGCTCAGACACTGGTGTTCATTCACCCAGAAAATGTCAGTCCTGCATGGTTTAATAGAAGACAAGTGAACTTCTTGTTTTGTTTCTTGAAGACATTTCTCTCGCCCAGAACCTCCATCTTCTCTCTTTGCTGGGACCTGCAGCCAGCAAGAGCTGCCATGTTGGATTTTTGGAACTAGTTTTTGCACTAGTGCCACTTAAGCCCCGCCCACTACATTGCACACAGTCAGGGTGTCTCATGATTCAAACCATGAAGTAACTACTTCTAAATGAGTTAGAAATATGAATATTTGAACAAACAGCAGCAAAGTGAAATATACAGTTACACCTGAAACCTGATCTGAGGTGACCAATGTCCTGTTTGTTTACATGGAGGGGGCGGGGCTTAAAACTTGTACTGAAATCAGACAACAGTAAAGATGGTCCTGTTCTGGCTTCAACTTCTGGGTTCCCATCCAAGGTCTCGGTATATTTCTCAGTCTTTAGTTCCAGCCCATTGGGTCGCATGACGACTCACAGGATGGACAGGTGGGTTAGAGGCTCATGAGACTCATCAGGCCCGATACTGTGATCGCTGTAACGGTCACTTACAGACCTGAAACCAGCCGATGATCAGAACTACAGAAGCCTTTTGGATGAAAGGAGAAATGTCTTCAGGAGACAACAGACAAGTCAGGTAGCTTCTATTAAACACTTCAGGAAACTGAAGCTGAGGTGACTCACCTGGACGACGTGTTGCTGCTGCTTAGGAATCGTCTGATCTGACACTCGAAAGCAGAGCGGATCCTTCAGGTTCTCCACCAGCTGTAGGTTACAGCACTGCGGCCAAAAGACACACAGCATGGGAAACAGGATCTCTATACAGGGCAGCTCACTGGAAGTTGTTAAAAACAACCAGGAAACAGGAACTCCATACAGAGCAGCTCACAGGAAGTAGGTAAAAATTAAAAGGAAATGGGAACTCCATTTAGAGCAGCTCACAGGAAGTTATAACAGGAAACAGGACATCCACACACAGCAGCTCAAAGGAAGTCATAGCAAGAAACAGGAACTCCATTTCATGCAGCTCACAGGAACTTATAACAGGAAACAGGAAATCCATACAGACAAGCTCATAGAAAATCTTTGCAGGAAACAGGAAACCCATTTACCGGTAGTGCAGCTCACGGGAAGTTATAATAGGAAACAGGAAATCCATTTACCGGTAGTGCAGCTCACGGGAAGTTATAATAGGAAACAGGAAATCCATTTAGTGCAGCTCACAGGAATTTATAACAGGAAACAGGAAATCCGTACAGACAAGCTCATAGAAAATCATAGCAGGAAACAGGAAGTGCAGCTCACAGGAACTTATAACAGGAAACAGGAACTCCATTTAGTGCAGCTCACAGGAAGTTATAACAGGAAATCCATACAGACAAGCTCATAGAAAATCATAGCAAGAAACAGGAAATCTATTTAGTGCAGCTCACAGGAAGTTATAACAGGAAACAGGAAATCCATTTAGTGCAGCTCACAGGAAGTTATAGTAGGAAACAGGACCTCCATACATAGCTCACACATACGGGAGATGCCTACAAAAATATGTGTGCTGTAGACGAACTGATCCAGCCTCTTCTTGGCGATCAGCAGCATCTTATCAAACAGGAAGAACGCACGCTCTTTCTTCACTCTGTGCACCTTAAAGGAACCCTCCAGAACCAGCTCTCCGAAGCCGCTGAGGTTCGGCCCGCTCCAGTTCATCAGCAGGGACTCAATTTCCTGCGGAGAGGTGGGGACAGGTCAAAGGTCAACCAAAGCAGGAGTTGTTTCCTGCCTACCTTACAAAAAACTCATCAGGAGATAAAAACATATTTAAGATTTTTAAATCTAAATAACAGCTGTTTAATCTTTATACAAAAGTTTTAGAAATGAATAAAACTATAATTAATAATGTATGAAGACACTTAAAAATATTAGTTGCTGGAATTTAATCTGTGGTTTTAAAGCCAATAAACTCAGACCTCCGACCTTAAATCTAAACCTTGACCCCTGAGCTGAACCTCTGACCGTACCCTGACCTCTGACCTTAATTCTATACCCTGACCTCTGACCTTAATTCTAAACCCTGACCTCTGACCTTAACACTGAACCCTTCTGGTCCAAATTTACATCACACATTTACAGTTTAACGAGGCTCTTTGAAGGCAGCTGTTGTCTACAGTTGATAATCAGATGTATAATCCCAGAATAAAAAAATAAATTAAGGAAATATCTGTTAACCTGTTTTATTTTTAATCCACCAGATTAAGTCTCAGTGACACAAAGAGCCTGAGCAGATCAGCTTCCCAGCTGGGTGATGATGTAACTCTGGATTATTATTTTTTTTCTGTCTGAATGTTTCACCTTTGAAGCGGCTGGATGTTCCAGGTGTGACCAGCTGTTTACCTGCAGCCGCACGGCGTGCTCCTGCTTCCTCTTCATGTCGTTGATGTACCACGCCACAGCCGTCATGGTGATGATGGCGTCCTCCACCACTTCGTACCCAGGCTCGCTCTTCTCCAGGTGCTTGGAAAGCTCCTGAAACAACAAACCAGGTGAAAACCACCGTGATGCGACCACACCAGGAGCTTCTGGGAAGTGAGAGGCACAGGTGAGGCCTGACGCTCGCTCGCCAACACGTGTCCAGAACCAGAACACATGATGAACTGGGAAGGTTCTGCTGGTGTTTGAGCTGATTGTTGGGACAAACAGACACATCTCTGGTCCTTTAACCCTCAAACATTTAAAAAAATATATATTTTTTATTTGATTATTTTTCCTAATGTCCCAGCATGCATTTCCCCAGACAGAACCAATAAGTCTTTTAATATCAGTAGGTACATGCACAATGTGAGGTACTTCCTGTAGTGTGACGTCTCACCTGCAGCAGCAGGTGGTATTTGAGGATCCTCTGCACCGGTTTGAGCAGGTACGTCTCCAGAGGTAACGAGTGGTTCAGAGTCGTCCGCCGCTCTTGGAAGAAACGAACCAGATTTTCATTTTTCATGCAGTCCCTCAGAACCGCCACTGAGCTGCGGGAGGAAAGGAGGCGAGGACATTTTAGAATGAATCCCATCATCAGTTCACCTAGAAGGGAGCAGGAGAAACAACAGACGCCTTCAGCTGCTGAATGACAGACAAACAGGAAAAGGAGAGGAAGACAAAGAAGAAGATGGAGGATGAGGATGGGAACTCCTCGGGTCTGAACCCCTCCACTGAGGAGGAGGTGCAGGGCGCAGATCCTGGATCACAGAGACTCAGCTGCTGCATCCTCAGACAAACATCCTTCACAGCAGACAGACAGAAAAACAGATCAGAGAGGAAGGAGAGAAGGAGCAGGCGAGGAAACAAAGGGCAGGAGGTCAGGGTACCAATGGGGATAAGGGGAGAGGAAACAAGCCTCTTTCCTTCAGATTAATGGCAGGACGGAGTTCAGAGAAGGAGTAATATGTTTTGCAGACACCGCAGCATAGATGTGTTCAGCAGAAACAAACTCTGTTCATCCTGAATTCCTCCTGCAGCTGAAAAAACCTGAAACATTCAGGGAATTGTCTTCAACCACAAGAGGAACCAGAATCTTGCAGCAGAGAACCGACCAAACTTTTAAGCTACATCTCAGAAGATGTTTGTTCTAAATGACCTGTTTCAGGTCCCAGTTTGACCTCAGCTAATCATCAAACTGATCAGTTATTGATACTTATTGTTATTTATTGGTACTGATAGTTGAAAGTGAACTTTAATTTAGATGATGAGATCATTTTATAGAAGACTACAAAGGAGGGAAACGTGTCAGGAGACAGAGGGAGAAGAGGAAAGTCAAGATTCTAGGACTGAGGGTGGCAACTCTAAATGTGGAGACAATGACAGAGTTGGCTGTCATGATGCAGAGAAGGAAGGTAGATGTTTTATGTGTCCAAGAGACCAAGTTGAAGGACAGTACGGCTCTCAAAACTGGAGCAGGGCTTAAGCTGTTTTACCATGGTGTAGATAGATAGATAAATGGAGTTGGGGTGGTCTTGAAGGAGGATTTAACAAAGAATGTAGTAGAGCTGCCTCTTCAATAACAGGCGGTGGACATCAATTTCACCGCCTACTCAAGTGTCTGACGCCGCCTACTCTGGCTGACGATTGTCTCCTTTGGAGTTAATGACACGTCGACACATTATAGTCACATGACCAATTTCAGTCGCTCTAGCGGGAAAAGCAGTTCCTGCTAGAGCATGGAAGCATTGTTACCAGATGTCCGAACCACCTCAACCGGCTCCTCTCGATGTGAAGGAGCAGAGGTTCTACTCCGAGCCTCTCCTGGATAACTGAACTTCTCACACTATCGCTAAGGGAGAGTCCAGCTACCCTGTGGAAGAAACTAATTTCAACCTCCTGTATCCACGATCTTCTTCTTTCAGTCACTACCCAGAGTTCGTGGCCATAGGTGAGTAGGAACGTAGACCGGCTGGTAAACAGAGAGCTTTGCCTTACAGCTCAGCTCACCACAGTGGACCGGCACAGAGTCTACAATACTGCAGACGCTGCACCAATCCATCTGTCAATCTCACACTCCATTCTTCCATTACTAGTGAACAAAACCCAGAGATACTTGAACTCCTCCACTTGAGGCAGAACCTCACCCTCGACCTGAAGACTAGAAAAGGACAACGGCCTCAGATTTGCCGATTCTCATCCCAGCCGTTTCACACTCAACTGCAAACCACTCAAATGAGAGCTGAAGGTCACGGCACGATGACGCCAACAGGACCACATCATCTGCAAAGAGCAGAGATGGAATCCTGACGCCACCAAACCAGACTCCCGCCACCCCCTGGCTGCACCGAGAAATTCTGTCCATAAAAGTTATGAACAGGATCAGTGACAACGGGCAGCACTGGCGGAGTCCAACTCCCACCCTGAAGGGGTCCGACTTACCAGCAACATGAACCAAACTCTCGCACGCTTGTACAGGGACTGATCAGCCCGTAGCAACGGGCCCCCAATCCCATACTCACAGAGCACCCCCCCCCCCACACACAGTGTACCCCGAGGAACACGGTTAGTCCAGGTCAGTCCACAAAACACATGTATCACAAGATGCTCTCACACATCACATGCTCAAAAATGAAAACAATATCAAAGTGAATACAAACTGTTTTATGAAACTTAAAAAACAAAAAAATAAACTTTAAAACGTTTTTAAAAAGTAAAAAAAAATATAGAAGGGATTTGTTTGTGTTGGTGATGGAGAGAATACAATAAAGTTTCTGACTCATTTTATTTGGACCAAAGTGTCTCTCAGGAGGTCATGTTAAAATGTGTACTTGTACTTACTTTGGGTAGTTCATGCAGTACAAGGTGTAGATGTCAAAGGCTTCACTCTGAAAAAAGAAAAGTGTTCAGGTTGGATTCAGCAACTTTGTTCGGTTTAATGCTGTGAAAAACAGATCCAGAGAATCAGAATTAGAAATCAAGCTGAATCTAGTTTGTTCTGTTTGGAGTTTCTGGCTGAAGGTACCAATAAATATGATTGTATCTTAGCTTGTTTAAATCTATGTAAAAAAAAATGAGGGCAAATCTAAAAGAAAAACAGCTAAAACCTGTGCAAAAAAATTTAAAAAATAAAAGAACTGGGTGAATCTACATGGAAAGCAGGTTAAATTTACATAAAAAACAAGTTAAATCTATGTAAAACAGGCACAATCTACATGGTAAACAGGTTCAATCTACTTTGTATGTAAAACTGGTTAAAGCTACATGGAAAAGGGATACATTTATACAGAAAACAGGGTAAATCAGTGTAGAATACAGAGTGGAAATGGTGTAAATCTATGTGAAAACCGGTTTGATCTATACAGAAAACAGGTTCAATTTACACAGAGAACAAGGTAAATCAATATAGAAAACAGGTTAAATCTACATGGAAATCAGGGTATGTGTATTTCGGTGGGAGAAAGGTCTAACCAAACAGCTGGATGTCTCTCAGTGAAATCTGATACCACTGGCACTACTTCCTGTTCAGACAGGAAGTTTGTTGAGTCGAAGTCAGAACCAATTTGATCATGGATCATTCCTGCTTTTTAAAAATCTATAACTTTGTCCCAGAAGGTCACAGCTTTGCTTCCTGAGACCAGAGGTGGAGATTGACTTTTTTACAAGGGGTGGCACAGAGGTCAGGTGGCCAAGATGTTTTTAAGAGGGGCACAAAAAAAAAATAAAATAAAATAAAAACCGTTTCACTCTGTCTGTATCTGTCTGTCTACAGTGTGTGTGTGTGTGTGTGTTTGTGTGTGTGTTATTGATGTCTTAAAAACAGTCAAAAATCACAAGATGCACATCTTTATTGTGTAATTAAACATTCTTAACTGTGCATTACAGTTCTCTTTGTTGGGGACTGTCCACTCTACAGTCCAGGAAGTTCTTCAGTGGATGGTGACGATGTAATCGAGCATGTTGTTTTTACACAAACTGAGTGATAAATTAGTTTCATCAGAGCTGTGAGGATCCCCTCTACAAATCATTACTGATATAGGAGCCTTCAGTTCCATGTTTAGCTTTACAAAACCAAAAAACCAGATTGCTGAACTTGTCTGTTAGCAGAATATTTCATGAACCATTGCACTGTTTTCAGCCATTACTCAGCCAAAAACAATCACTGTGACATTCTGAAAGCTAATTCATGATTTCAAGCTAATGCTAATTTTACAAAAGGCTATAATTCAGCAATTTTTAAACATACAAAACTAAAATAGCTGAAAACGGTCTTTACGAAATTCTGAATGCTAATCAAAAATTCAAGATGGCTACCACAGTTAACTCAGCTTTTTTTTTTTTTAATACTGAGCTGAAATTTTGTGTGTTCTTAACTAATAATTATCCAAAACATGCTGAATGCTAGTCACAATTTCATGCTAACTGCTAATGTTAATTTTACACAGAGCTGTGATTCAGCCATTTTTAGACAAAGCTGAAAATTTCTGTAGAAGTAGCCAAAAACTTTTTTTTTTTTACCTAATTCTAAATGCTAACCAAAAATTAAAAATGGCCACCCCAGCTAACTTTAAAAAGCTATAATTCAGCCCATTTAAGACTTATAGACCTGAAATTTGTTGTGGTGTAAATAAGAATGATCCCAAACACATGCCAATTGCTAATCCAGTGTTTTCCCTGCGTTTATTCCAGGAGGGCACCTCGCCCTGTCAACAGAACCGAGTGCCCTGCCTAGAAAATCCTGAAAATAATCTTCAACAAATTCTGAATGCTAATCAAAGATTAAAGATGGCCACCACAGCTAATTTCAAATAGCTACAAATGAGACGTTTTTAGAGCTACTGAGCTGAAACCTGGTGTATTGGTAGCCGAGAGCGATCCCTAATAGTCTCTGATGGCAACTCACAAATCCAAGATGGCCACCTAAACTAAAAAGGAAACATACATTTGTAGATATTAAGCTGAAATTTAAAGTGGTGGCTGCTGAGAGCGATGCCCAACAGATTCTGAATTCAAATAATAAAATCCAAGATGGCCACCAAGTTAAATTCAAATGGCTATAACTCAACTATTCTATGGAGCTGAAATCTGGTGTGGTGGGAGCTGCGATCACCAACATACGGTACACCAGTCAAACCATACATTTAAAATGGTGGCAGTCCAACTTTTCTAGTTGCTCCGTGCCATTTGTTTGTTACAGACTGGCCTCTAGATGTCGCCCAATCTTCATTAACTGGTTCTATACCAGAACTATTACACACAATTGTTGCTTTATTTTCACTCAGTGGTTCAAACTTCACCCAGTTCACGCTGACAGGTTCCCTCTACACCAGACAATGCAGCTGCTTGATGGATATTTACTTCTTTTTTCCTCCAACTGCCCCACCCCACTTGTCAATCATGTAGAGGTGGCACCTGAGGTGACCAATCAGATGCCAGGGGTGGCACTTACCACCCGGGTTACCCCTCTGGCTCTGCCCCTGCCTGGGACTGATGACTTCATTCAGGCTACATCTTTACTTATGGATGAGATGCCCTTGAGCAAGACAGGAGACACCCAAGTACCTCTACGCTACTAGATCTGAAACTGCTGCTGTGGGTTCTTTAAACTCGGTTTTGTTCTGGTTTATCTTTGCAGAAATCACCCCCTGAGAGCAAAAACACAACATTAAAGTTTATTTTTCAACAATTAACAGAACTAAACTAGTTTTCTGACCAACAGGATGATTTAAACAGAACCATTTCCTAACAGCAGAGGGAAACAGAAAGTCAAGAAAGAAACTGCAGCTTCATTGATCCAAACCCTGGTGGGACTTGAACCCTCAACCTCTGAATCTGTCTTTCAGTCCAACTGTCCGCTTCACCGCAGAGACTCTTGTTTGTTCTTTGTTCAGAAAACATACATTTCCAATATTCTGATGGAACTTGAACATGACGAAGGCAAATAAAGTTCAACTGTTTATTTAAAGGGACAGTTCAGACATTTTGAAGTCAGGTTCTTTGGAAACATTATCAACGATTAAATGGAAAAAAAATGTATGGGCCCTATGTACAGTGTAGGTCCAGAGAGGCCAATCAGCAGTACCATGGGTCTATGGGCTGTAAGGACTTGTGTAAAATTTAACTTAAGATTTATTATTGATTAAAAGAGGGAAGGGAGGCTGTTTATACGTGCAGAAAGGACTCAGACCATGAAGGGACGTCCAGTACCAGTACAGACCAATCATACTATGGAGGGACATCTAGCACCAGTATTAGCCCATCACACTGTGGTAGGGATGTTCTACCAAATGTGCCGGAAAAACAAGGAATAAAAAGTGGAGAGCTCCCAAGAAAAGCACGTCCAAATATTCAGAACTGAATTTTGATTCAAACCTTCAGTTTGAGACCTGACTGAGAAAAGTCCAGTTTAGGTTTCAGTGCTGTTCCCTGGTTCCTGGTTCTGGACTCACCCGCTCTACAAAACAGTCTGCGATGGACGCCGCATCAGGACTTCGCTCCAAATCTTCCAGGAGATCACTGAAGACACAAACAGAGACAGGTCTATTGGGACATACAGAGAGAAAGGTCACTGAGGACACAGAGACATGTGGACACATATATCTGAAGCTGTACTCGATCTTTAAAATGATGAAAGTCTGTTCAACCCAAACTCAGAACATGTCCTCAGTCCCAAATTCAACCTTTATTTCTGCAGGTTAGTCTCATTAAGTCACAGGAACTCATTTTCAAGAACGACCTGTTCTAAACAAAACCACAGAGGTACAGACAACAATAAACAGCTATAAAATGCATATTAAAATAAAAAGTAAATAAAAGCAGTGATAGAAAACAAAATAAAATCAAGCTACGTTATGGAACGAGGTAAAAAAAAAACTAAAAACAGGAACATGACTGCGCTGATTTTTACATTGTACTTAACCGTTGTTTAAAATCCTTTAGAGAGGACAGTCGACAACTTCAGATCTTTTTTCAAGGTGCTCCAGGAAACAGAAGCAGAGTAAGAGAAGGCCTTTTTGCCTAGTTCAGTCCGCTCTGAGGGGACACTGCAGGTAATGATGTCCTGAGAGCGACGCTGTAACTGCACTGATGACATGACATGTGGAAAGAGATGTTTGAAGGCAGCAGACCAAGAAGTGATTTAAAGATGAAAATGTACCAGTGAGTCTATGTGTAGATAATAACCAGTTAACCAGTAAATACAGGGTGCAGTGGTGGGTACGGTAGTTACAGCCAGTTATGAATCTAGTGCACTGTGATAGGCAGCGTCCACCATCTGCAGGGTGCTTGTAGGAGCGTTCATGTAAATAATGTCACCATAAGTCTGTAAAGGTGTTTTACATCTGATAGTCCAGTAAACTCTGTTTGTTTGGGGACCAAAATTCAGAACATTTATTTACATTTCAGCTGGTGCGGTTCACACTGCACTGAGTCAATGAGCCAACCTGTTCCCCCCCTCGCCTGTGGTGGCGCTGCACCAAGAACTACTGAAAGAAACGACACTAAAACCTCTGAAGAAGACACTTCTTCTTCTGGAAATAAAAACAAAAACGGAGTGGAGTCAAATTTTAGCGGTTTTAGGAGTTCTGTTCAGTAATTTCACTTGCATTCACACTACATTCGAACCGCGCCAGAGTTCACTTCAACCGGACTGAGACCTAGGTATTTAGGTACTCGACCTTCGCACTGTTCAGCTGTGCGAAGGAATCCCAACTTCTCCATTTTCAAACTAATTAGCCTGTAAACCTCATTGTTCTTGTGAGTTGTAACAAGTAACTGCAAAATATTTTCGTCTGACCATACTTGTATGAGGGCCTTTATCTCCTCGTCACTCCACGTCTGACCACGAGCCATTTTCTTCCGCTAATGTTAACGCGCGTTTGTTTTGGTGGTATTTACCCAGAATGCCCTGCGTTGTAGTCCACTTCCTGTTCTCATTGTAGTTCCACTTACTGCTGGCGGAGCGGTGCCCGGTCTGATTGCATTCACACTGTACTCGAACCGTGCTAGAGTTTCCTTCTACCAGACTGAGACCTAGGTTTTAGACTGGGCCAGAGTTCGCCTTTTTGTTCCGTGACAGAGTTCGATGGCGTGTTCACACCTCCCCAAACGAACCGGACTTCGTAGACAAACGGGCTAGAGTTTGGGACAACGGGGCTGGTGTGAATGCACCCTAAGGCTCCTCCAGAGAGCCGATCTTCTGGCTGACCAGATTTTAGATGGACCAGAGTTCACTTTTTTGGTCCGTATTAGAGTTTGGTTGTGCATTCACACATCCCCAAACAAACCGGACTTTGCAGGCAAATGGACTAGAGTTTGATTAAAGCGGACTAAACAGGGCTGGTGTGAATGCACCCTTAAACGCAAACAAAGAACCAGTCCTCAGTCCTCGTGCATGTCATCTGCATGTCAGAGTTCAGACTCAAATCATTTTAGAAAAAGGACGAGTCAGTGTTGAGTTGGTCAAAGCTTTAAATAAAATTATGAACAAATTAGGAGACCTCTTTTGATCTTATGAGATCATGCGGGAACTCATGAGATCTTGAGTCTTGTAAGACCCTGTGAGAACTTGAGGTATAATGTGAGACATTGAGAGACTTTGTGTGATCTTGTGAGTTCTTGAGAGTTATTGTGAGGCTTTATGAGATCTTGTAGGATATTCAGAGATCTTGTCTGATTGTGTTAAATCTTTTGGGATCTTGTGCCTGTGCAGGATATTGTGTGTTCTTGTGATATGTTGTGAGATGGGGTTGGGTTTTGTGGGATACTGTAAGATCTTTTGAGATGTGTTAGTGCATGCTAACTTTCATACTGAAGCTTAATCGAAGCTGTTGTGGGTCGGGGAGCAGAATGTTTTATTCCTCCTACATTCCTGCTCTTCTGATGGCTGTTTTTCTTTTTTGTTCCCGGAGATGAATGAGTACTCAGCAGTTAGCAGGAGAAAGATGTTTTGTTTCTTCTTGGCATCAGCTACAGCTAAGGTTTGCACTCACCCTGGTCATCATTTGTTCCATCTTTGAGAGGTGCTACTGGACCACCAGATTTAACCCCAGTTTTTATCCAACAGCAATACAGTAGAGCTGTCATTTCTAAGGGTGAAGCCCCGCCCAGCCCCGCCCGGCCCCGCCCCACCTGACCTGAATTCGGAGCGGGTTGGGCCATAATAATGTGCTGGATGGGCGGGCCGGGTCGGTGTCGGGCTTTTGATTGCGTCAGCGGATCAGCCGCAATCCAATTATATGGAAACATGGCTTGCCATATGCGGCCATTTCACCGCGAGCTGACCAACCTTGAAAGAGGTAAAATAAAGTTCAGTTAAGCTTCAGATGAGACTACTGTCAGGCAACGACCCTTCGCCCAAATGGACGTTCAGCCGCAGACATGTCAGAGCAGGGTCCGTGTCTGAATAATGCAGAATGCAGGCACAAGCAGGGTTTTAATGCTCTTTGAAGGCCATGAAATGTCAAACACCCCCTCAGCTCCGATCTTCTGCCCCTTTTATTCAGCCATGCACATCCGCCGACCGTTAATAACTATAAGCAGTCAAAGCTTAAATAATTGTCCATGGGGTTGTGTTTCTGGTTCAGGTTCGGACCTGTAATTACTGTTAATTTGTCGGGTTGGGTTCTTTTTAAATGTATTTACTTAGTATGCACATCTGAACAGAGTAGCGTTTAAATTTTTACATTGTGTTGTTTTAACAGTACCATGACAATAAATAGCACTTTGATTTTTAATAACGAAGTGATCATTCTGCCTCTCGTTAGGTCCTGCTTGTTGTGGATAAAAACGTTTAAAACTTGTTTCTAAACAGGAAACTGTTCTGAATGAGCGAGGTGATTATTTTAGACCAACAGGAGGGTGAACGACACCAAGAGCCCCTGAAGAATTACACCCATCTTTATTTTCATTTCCACACACTTCCAGCGTTTCCAGGAAAACTGAGGGCAGAGAAGGGTCAAAAACATCAAAGTCGCCGTTAAAAAGACAGAAACTGAGCTACAACTGATTTTTGTACAGTTTTATTGAAGCTATAAAATCTTTCTGAGAACAGGAGCTGTTACTGAACTTTAATTGACAACTGGCCTTTGACCTGTCAATCATTCAGAGAGGGGTCCACAGCAGGGAAGGAAAAAACTCTTCATGACGTTGAAGTACATTCAATAACCCATTCTTCTCTTAGCTTTAGTATTTTTCATGGATTCATCCAAAGAAACAAGAACATATTGTTTTTAAACTTTAAACATTTCTTTCTTTACAGTGTA